>NC_059328.1:100986250-101307500 GCF_018350155.1 Leopardus geoffroyi
TGAATGGAAGTGTTACACATTCCTAGAAGGGAAGATTCTGTGTTCTAAAGATTTACTTGTTTTTTTAAAAAAACTAATTTACAGGTTGGTGACTCTAGTTGAAGTCCTCTTGAGATTTGGAATTGGAATTGATGAAATGATATTAGAACTAGTTCAAAAAAAGTAAAACAAACCAGAAGAATAGCAAGAGAGAGATTCTCCTGGATTAAAAAGCTATAAAATTAGCAGAACTAAAATAATACAGGATTGTTGTCAGAATCAGTCAGTCATGAGGACCAACTTGAAAGCCCTGAAAGAGAGTCTAAAATGTGAAGATTCAGGGGCGCCTGGGTGGCGCAGTCGGTTAAGCGTCCGACTTCAGCCAGGTCACGATCTCGCAGTCCCTGAGTTCGAGCCCCGCGTCGGGCTCTGGGCTGATGGCTCAGAGCCTGGAGCCTGTTTCCGATTCTGTGTCTCCCTCTCTCTCTGCCCCTCCCCCGTTCATGCTCTGTCTCTCTCTGTCCCAAAAATAAATAAACGTTGAAAAAAAAAAAATTTTAAATGTGAGGATTCAATACATGGTAAAAGAAGTATCATAATGTAAAGGCGGAACATTCAACAAAAGACTTTGGAGAAATTAGTTAATCTGGAAAACCAGTTAGATTCTCCTATCGTGCCATGGACCAGAATGCATCAAATAGATTAAAATATTAAATGTAAAAAACAAAACATGGAAAAGAGGGAACCATCCAGAATATAAACGAATATTAAATTTAACTCTGAATGGGTAAGATCTATTCAAACATAAAATCATAGAAAAATCAGTAGAAGTTTTAAAATTGAGCAGGTTAAGAAATGTGGCATTTTTAGTGTTTATTCTCTTTGTCTTCAGCGAGCTGGAAGAGTCTCTGCTTGTGCTGCCTTTCTCTTACGTCCCAGACGTCCTGAAGCTCTTTAACGAATTCATCCAGCTGGGCTCTGATATTGAACTTCTGTGCAGGTGCCTCTTCTTTCTGCTCAGGTAACCTGCTTTCCAAAGAGTACCGTGTCTACTCGGCCTGACCGCCCTGGTGCTACTTTAACTGATGGTGTCCACACTGGAATTAGGAACTCCAATGTTTGAGACTCAGAGATGGTTACAGGATTTCACTGCTGTGTGACATAAATTATTTCTTATGCTGTGGAATCAGTCTTGTCCTTAAACAAGGGTCATGGTGGCCCATCTCTTTAAGTAATGAGGCGGAGCACTGCTCAGGGATGCTTAGTAGGCATAAGCCTCCAGGCTGCAGTAGCTCTGGTTCTGGTCTGTTTGCTGAGAGCCCAGTACCGAGTGGCCAGTTGGCCTCATTCGTTTTGTCTGTTTAACTGTTTAGTGTAACAAAAGGATTTGGTTTTGTCCTCCTAACAGCATTGTCTGGAATAATGTCTTTATTTTCCTGGGTCTCTAGAAACAAATGGAAACATCAGGGCATATCCAGAGGGAAGTAAGAAACAAAGGAAATATGTTTATTAGACTATTCTTAAATATGTAGAATTGCTCTTAATGTGTAATTGAGAAGAGTGTGTTTGTAGGAGTTTAAGAGTGTACTCTTGTATCTCTGCCCCCTCAGTCTCCAGCCGTTACAACAGAGACCGGGAATAGAGACAGATCCAACACTCCTTGAAATGCTATTAGGAAGACAAGATACAAACTCATCAGCCAATACCAAAGAGTTAAAAAACTAACAAAGAGATATATTTAGAGAATTCGTATTTGAATTGACCTATTTTCATGACTCTTAATCCTGTGTTCCTTTTATTCCATCAAGATAGTAGCAATAGAAGAACAGGGATATGTTTATGTTAGTCTCTTGCCATATTTATAATTTGAGGCAAGTGATGAGGCCTCAAGTTGGCACTCAACGATGTTGCTAATAATTTCTTACTGCTTGGCATAAGTACTAAATCGGGGTTTCTGATCTTAAGGGAAACACTAGGAATATTTCCAGCATATCAGAGGGTTGGAGATGGCTAGTGCCTTACAAGTAGCTGTGACAGGTCACACATGAGTGTGAGTTACGCATCGAGAACATGAATTCATTGTAGGTCATCTTGGTACTGTAGGTCAGAGTTTGACTCTCTCGTCAGTGACTATCTTCTTTTCTGCTGTGGCTTCCCTAGAAATATTAACAAACCTTTTGTTTAGTTAGCATTTCTTAGCACACTCATTCCTCTCTGAGCTTTCCTAGAATACCATTGTCAAAGTCTGCGGCCTCATGGTAGATGGCAGGGAAAAGGGCCAGCTTTGCAAACAAGTTGAATGTGTCATAACTTTTAGGATAGTATTGTTAAAATTGACATCAGATAAAAGCGAGTAGTAGAGAGGAAACATCTTCAGCCATTTTTTATACTGCCATGATATGGTAAAATTAATCCTTTTTTTGCTTTTTTTTTTTTTTTTGCTTTGATATTATCTGTTTGCTTTTCTAGAAAGGATGAGCGGAGCAATACCTCTCTTTGTAACGTGACTGTTTTGCTTTTCTATTAGGATTCACTTTGGGCAGATCACTAGTAACCAAATGCTTGTGCCAGTCATTGAAAAATTAAAGGAAACAACTATTTCAAAAGTCAGCCAAGTCCGGGTAGGTGTCCCTGTAGTAATGCAGTAATGAGGGGGAAATCCTAGTGTGTGTGTGACTTTGAAGTAGCACAGTGAGCTGTGCCTTGTCTTTGGTGATATTGACCAGACATATATCTGTATTGAGGTAAGATTTCCACTATATTGGATAAAGAATAGAGAGAAGAAAACAAAACGAGAAAGACCTTAGACAAGGAGGGATGCCCAAGAACACCTGAAGCATTGGTTCTCCTGACTTGCACATGCTGCTGCGATTGAACTCAAGTGAGAGAATGTTCATCTCACCTTTCTTCTGTCCCTCCCCAGGATGTTATTGGCTTCAATATGGCAGGTCTTGAATATCTCAAGAGGGAATGTGAGGCAAAAAGTGAAGTTATGTTTTTTGCTGATGCTACCAGCCACTTGGAAGAAAAGAAGAGGAAGAGGAAAAAGAGGGAGAAGCTAATTTTAACATATACTTAAAATTGAAATGCGGTACCCTTTTCTTTTTATTTAAAAGGACTTCTAAACTAAGCTGTCAAATTAAAAATTACCAAAGACCAGAGCTTACTGTGTTACAGAAGATGTCAGGATGTGGTTCCCAGCTTTGCCTGAGGAGATCCCAATGTGAGATTATGGGCCCCATGTCTTGGACATAAGGCCTCAGAGTTCAAAATCTTTCTGTGCCCTCAGAGGTTGAGCCCTGCAGGAGGTATTCCTATCATATTCTGTCAGGGAACAATGAACTTTTTGTTTGTTTTTTACTAGTTATTTCACTAGAGCTAAAATGAACATTTCAAAAGTTTTTCTTATTTCTGTGATAACAGAAGATTTGTTGATATGTTACTCTTTGTATTACGTTTTATCTCCTGCAGAGACCGTCAAGTGCACAATTGATTGCCCTCTCCCCATAAGTGCAGAGTCATGGACTTAGCTGAAAAGGACCATAAAAATGATCTAAAACAGCCTCCTTAAGCTCAACCTCTTGCAGGAGGTTATAACTGTATGTAAAAATATCTAATTGCTAATCTTTTCTACTTGTTTCTAATTAAAGTGTAGTTAAGCTGAGATGTCTTACTGGGCTTTTGGGTGATTAATACCATATACATATGTATGTACACGGTAAGGATTTGGGGAGGTGAGAATATTTTAGGAAAAGAAATGGATACATTCCTTTGGGCCTGACTTTTCTTTGTGGGACGTTTTTAAGGCACTAATCCAACCTTGTTACAGTTCTGTTTGGATTTGTGTTTGTTTGTTTGTTTGTTTTTTCTTCTTTAAGATTTATTTAAATTCTCGTTAGTTAACATACAGTGTAACATTAGAGTCACATGTCCAGTATAGTGATTCAGTACTTTCATACAACATGCAGTGCTCATCACAAGTGCATTCCTTAATCCCCATTGCCTACTTAACCCATCTCCCCCCACCGCCTCCTTCTGGTAACCATCAGTTTGTTCTCTACAGTTAAGTCTCTTTCTTGGTTTGCTTCTCTCTTTTTCTCAGTTTGTTCATTTGTTTTGTTTCTTAAATTCCAGGTATGAGTGAAATCATAATTGTCTTTCTCTGACTTATTTTTTGTAGCATAATAATACTCTCTCGCTCCATCTATGTCATTGCAAATGGCAAAATTTCATTCTGTTTCGTGGCTGAGTAATATCCCATTGTACGTATGTACCACATCTTTATCCATTCATCAACCGATGGACACTTGGGCTGCTTCCATAATTTGGCTATTAAAGGTTTTGGTGCTATAAACATTGAGATGCATTATCCCTTTGAATTAGTACTTTTGTATTCTTTGGGTAAAAACGCCTCGTAGTGCAATTGCTGGATCATAGGTTAATTCTAACTTTAATTTTTTGAGGAAACTCCACACTGTTTTCCAGAGCAGCTGCACCAGTTTGCATTCCCACCAACAGTGCAAGAGGGTTCCCCTTTCTCTACATCCTCACCAGCACCTGTGGTTTCTTGTGTTGTTGATTTTAGCCATTCTGACAGGTGTGACGTGATCTTTCTTTGTAGTTTTGATTGGTATTTCCCTGATGACGAGTGATGTTGAACATCTTTTTGTATGTCTGTTGGCCATCTGGATGTCATCTTTGGAAAAAGGTCTGTTCATGTCTTCTCATTTTTAAATTGGATTATTTGTTTTTTGTGTGTGTTGAGTTGGGTAAGTTCTTTATAGATTTTGGATACTAACCCTTTATCAGATATGTCATTTGCAAATATCTTCTCCCCTTGAGCAGGCTTTCTTTTAGTTTTGTTGGTTGTGTCCTTCGCTGTGCAGAAGCTTTTTATTTTGATGAGGTCCCAATAATTTATTTTTGCTCTTGTTTCCCTTGCCTCAGAAGACATAGCTAGAAAGAAGTTGGCTATGCTCGATGTCAAAAAGGTTACTGTGTTCTCTCAGAATTTTATGGTTTCAGGTCTCACATGTAGGTCTTTCATCCATTTTGAATTGATTTTTGTGTTTGGTGTAAGAAAGTGGTCCAGTTTCATTGTTTTGCACGTTGCTGTCCAGTTTTCCCAACACCATTTGTTGAAGAGGCTGTCTTTTTCCCATTGGATATGCTTTTCCTGCTTTGTTGAACATTAGTTGACCATATAGTTGGGGGTTCATTTCTGGGTTTTCTGTTCTGTTTCATTGGTCTGCATGTCTGTTTTTGTGGCAGTGCCGTACTCTTTGGCTCACTTCAGCTTTGTAATATAACTTGAAGTCTGGAACTGTGATGCCTCCAGCTTTGCTTTGTGTTTTCAAGATTGCTTTGGCTATTCAGGATCTTTTGTGGTTCCATACAAATTTTCAGATTGTTTCTTCTAGCTATGTGAAAACTTCTGGTGGTATTTTGATAGAGATTGCATTAAATGTGTAGATTGCTTTGTGTAATATAGACATTTTAACATTATTTGTTCTTCTAACTCATGAGCCTGGAATGTTTTTCCATTTCTTTGTGTCATCTTCAATTTCTTTTCATCAGTGTTTTATAGTTTTCCGAGTATTGGTCTTTTACCCCTTTGGGTAGGTTTATTCCTAGGTATCTTATGTTTTTGGTGCAGTTGTAAATGGGAATGTTTTCGTAATTTCTCTTTCTGCTGCTTCATTATTGGTATATAGAAATGCAACAGGTTCTGTATGTTGATTTTGTATCCTGTGACTTTACTGAATTACTGTGTCAGTTCTAGCAGTTTTTTGGTGGAGCCTTTCAGTTTTTCTACATAGAGTATTATGTCATCTGCACATAGTGAAAGTTTGACTTCTTCCTTGCCAATTTGAATGCCTTTTATTTCTTTTTGTTGTCTGATTGCTGAGGCTAGGACTCCCAGTGCTGTATTAAATAACTGTGGTGAGAGTGGACATCCCTGTCTTGTTCTGTAGAGGAAAAGCTCTCAGTTTTACTCGTTGAGGATGATATTAGCTGTGGGTGTTTCATATATGGTCTTTATTATGTTGAAATATGTTCCCTCTAAACTTACTTTGTTGAGGGTTTTTATCATGAATGGATGTTGTACTTTGTCAAATGCTTTTTCTGCATCTATTGAGAGGATCATATGCTTCTTATCTTTCTTTTATTAATGTGGTGTATCATGATGATTGATTTGTGAATATTGAACCACCCTTGCAGCCCAGAAATAAATCCCACTTGATCATAGTGAATATGTTACTGTTGGATTTGGTTTGCTGGTGTTTTATTGAGAATTTTTGCATCCATGTTCATCAGAATATTGGCCTACAGTTCTCTTTTTTAGTAGAGTCTTTATCTGGTTTTGGTGTAAGGGTAATGCTGGCTTCATAAAATGAATTTGGAAGTTTTCTTTCCTTTTCTGTTTTTTCAAACAGTTTGAGAAGAATAGGCATGAACTCTTCTTTAAATATTTCATAGAATTCCCCTGTGAAGCCATCTGGCCCTGGACTTTTGTTTGTTGGGACTTTTTTTTTATTACTGATCAGTTATATGCTGGTTATTGGTACGTTCGTTTTCTTTTTGTTTCAATTTTGGTAGTTCATGTTTCTAGGAATTTATCCATTTCTTCCAGGTTGTTCAATTTGTTGGCATATATTTCTCATAATATTCTCTTATAATTGTTGTACTTCTGTGGTGTTGGTTATTCTCATCTCTTATTTGTGATTTTATTTGTTTGAGTCCTTTTTCTTGATAAGTCTGGCTAGAGGTTTATCAATTTAACTGATGTTTTCCCCAAGAACCATCTCCTGGTTTCACCAATCTGTTTTATTGGGGTTGTTTTTGTTTGTTTTGGTTTTTTTTTTAGTTTCTAAATAAGATAATTTATATTATTTCCCTTCTTCTGCTGGCTTTAGGCTTCATTTGTTGTTCTTTTTCTAGCTCCTTTAGGTATAATGTTAGGTCATTTATTTGAGAAGTTTCTTGCTTCTTGAGATAGGCTTGTATAGGTATAAACTTCCCTCTTGTAACTGCTTTTGCTGCATCCCAAACAAAGGTTTTGGACTGCTATGTTTTCATTTTCATTTGTTTCCATGTATTTTTTTTTCTTCTTTGATTTCCTGGTTGACGCATTCATTGTTTAGTAACATGTTGTTTAGTTTTTGTGTATTTGTGGTCTTTCCAAATTTTTTCTTGTGGTTGACTTCAAGTTTCATAGTGCTCTGTGGTCTGAAATATGCATGGTATGATCTCAATCTTTTTGTATTTGTTGACGCCTGTTTTATGACCTAATATGTGATCTGTTCTGGAGAATGTTCCATGTGCACTTGAAAAAATATGTATTCTGTTGTTTTAGGATAGGATGTTGTGAATATATCCTTTAGGCCCATCTGGTCAAGCGTGTCATTCAAAGCCATTGTTGCCTTGTTGATTTTCTGTTTAGGTGATCTGTCCCTTGGTGTAAGTGGGGTATTAAAGTGCCCTACTATTATGTGTTATTGTGTATAGTTTGTTTATGTTTGTTATTGATTGTTTTATATATATTTGGGTACTTCCAAGTTGGGTGTATAAATACTGAACAATTGTTATATCTTCTTGTTGGTTTGTCCCCTTAATGATTATATAACATTCTTATCTCTTTTTAAAGTCTTTGTTTTAAAGTCTAGTTTGTCTAATAGAAGTACTGCTACTCTGGCTTTCTTTTGACATCCATTTGCATGATAGATGTTTCACCATCCCCCCCACTTTCTATCTGTAGGTGTCTTTAGGTCTAAAATGAGTCTCTTGTAGGCAGCATATAGAAGGGTACCCATGTCTTTTGATTGGAGCATTTAGTATTTACATTCAAAGTAATTATTGATAGACATGTATTTATTGCCACTTTATTTTTTCTCGTTTCTGAAGATTTTCTTTGATCCTTTTCTTCTTTTCGCTTTTGGTTTCCTTTGTAGTCAGAGTCCCCTTTGATATTTCTTGCAGTGCTGGGTTAGTGGTCATGAATTTCATTTTTGTCTAGTAAAACTGTCACTCCTTTTATTCTGAATGATAGCCTTGCTGGATAGAGTATTCTTGGCTGCAGATTTTTCCCACTCAGCACTTTGAATATATCCTACCACTCCCTTCTGGCTTGTCAAATTTCTGTTGAGAAATCCCCAGCTAGCCATATAGGTTTTCCCTTGTAAGTGAGGGACTTCTTTTGTCTTGTTGCTTTTAAGGTTTTTCTTTATCATTATGTTTGCAAATTTAATTTAATTATAATATGACTTGGTGATGTGTGGACAGGGATTTATGCTGGTCTTGTAGGCTAGGGGCCTGCCTTGCTGGGACTGAGGCAGGCCTGACTGAGAAGAGCAGTCCTGCCAGAGCGGAGAGGTGTGTGAGGCTTGGAGTAAGCGAATTAGGCAGCCAGTGTCAACACTGAGCTGCTTCCCTCAGGGTGGCTCTGTGTTTATGCTGAGGGGCAGGGGAGGGAAATGGTGCCTGCCAGCTCCTTTGTTCCCAGAGAGGTGTCTATGGTTGCCTCTCAGGGATGCTGTGGAGAAGAGTGAATAATACTCCCCCTCTGTGCCCCAGGCGTTCTTCAGATGTTTCCACACTATTTCCCCCTGGGTTGTCTGCCTGCTTTCTCTTTAGGAGCAGCACAGTGCCCCCTGGGCTCTCTCCCAGCCAAGCCGCTGCTGACCTTTAAAACCAGGCTTTAAGCCCACTGGTTGCAGCCTTTCTCATTTTCCAAGCGAATGGCTTCAGGGAAACATTCTCCTTCTGCTTCCCCTGGCTGCTATTCCCCTCTGTCGTATATATACATACATATATATGTACGTATATATATAAATGCTGTTCTCTGTGACCACAGCTCCCTTGCCTCCATAGCACCCATTTCTTCCCTAAAACACATCTCCACACTTACTGCCTTCTTCAAGGTGCCCTCTTCTCTGCCTTTAGTTGTGGAGTTTAGTCTGTCAATTGATTTCTGGGGTATTTAGGGTGATTTTATAATTATCTAGTTGTTGTTTGTCGGACAAGATAAGCCCAGGTTCTCCTACTCCACTGCTGTCGTCTTCTGTCTTCTTGAGTCAGTTTCAGTGGGTGGTGTCCTTCTGTGAATATGTCCATTTCATTGGTGCTGTGTTGTGGTGCCACCATTTTCTTGACAGTCTCAGGGCTGTAGTCCTTGTGGTGTCATTCTCCAAGGTCCCTAGCCACAAGTCCAATACTGTTCCTACACATAACACAGTCACGGAAGCAAAGTAAGGAATATAGTGGGGTTATTCACTGGGCAGAATAGGAGTAAAGAAAGATTCTTTTGGCATAGAGTTCCTGAGGCTTAACTACAAAAAGGTAAGAGAAGAGATCGCATGGTGGATTTTAGGTGCTTCTAGTCTGAAGCAGCAGCCTTTTCTTTAGGTGGCTGTTCCTGCCACTAGAGAGAGGAGTTAGTGTACTTACTGAAAGGTGTCTTAGTTCTTGAGTGAGCAAAGGCTGGATCCACATCATGTCTGTGCTTGTTGGAAGCGTTCATCCCCAAATAGCTGCAGCATCTCCCATTAACATTTTTGATGGTTTCCAAACCAAAGCAAGTTCAGGAGGGTACTCTCCTTGCGTTTTAGAAGTGTTGCTTTCCCATATCTCTACCATCACTTAAGATTAACAGTAGTAGGGGATTTAAAGGTGTTTCTGTGTGGAAAGGGTTACACACATCAAAGAGAAGGAGGGCTTATGGCGAATGAAGTGATGTGTGCAGGAAGTAACTGAGTTCCAACTTTTAATCAAAATACTTGAAACTCCTTACTCCTAAAGGTTTGAGGTTAACCAGTGAGTTAAAAAGTAAATTTTAAGCCAAGCCAATTCCTAGTCATTTAGTCAGCATAGAATGGCTTCGCCAGCCATTGGCTAGATATAATCCTTAGTACGGGAACCATTTTATGAATAATATCCCTTGCAAATCATGCAGTGTCACCTGTAGAAGCTGGTGATGCCATAAAGATAAGCCCCGTGAATGATTTATTAGTATAACATCTAAGCTTGTATTATTTATATATGTCTTTGTTTAAGAAGATTTGCTTAACCATTTTCAGATTTTCTGGCTGGAAGTTAGGTGCTTGGTGTACCGGGTATTAAATGGTTTCTCAGTGCGAGTGTCCTAAGTCATAACTCTCCCAAAGAAATCTATAAATCTGGCAGATGATATGGGACAGCGCAAGGAGGCAGTGGTGTCTCACTGAGGACATGACTGTATCTAGGGTTCTGCTCACTTATCCACATAATCGATGAGCCCGCTCTGTGTAGCCTGTCCATGTCAGGCACGAACTCAGGAAGCCCCCCGGCCTCCATACACTATCCACAGTCCACCCCTTTTCCTCATGATTTAAGATCCTAAGTTTTGAGATGAGACTGAGGTTCTCACGAGAAACATCATCTTATATTCTAAGCCCCGTCACCTTATTTCTGAGATGTTGTGGGCTCGAGCAGCTATCATGTGATTTTAGGACAGAGCACACACCTTGTGCGACCTTGTCAGGCCTAGTGCCAGCTGCCCCCGTGTAATCCCTTCCCGGTGGGAGTGGTTGGGACCTGGCTGACTGACTTCTGAAGAACAGACTACAGCAAATGTAGTGGCCTGTCTCTTCCAAGATTGGGGTATAAGACATTGAATTCCACCTTGCTCACACTCTCAGGCTCTTCTTCTGATGAACCAGGCTGCCTGCCCACGTGGCAAGGAGCTGCCTCCTGCCAATGACTGCCTATGTGGGCTGAAAGCAGATTCGTCCCTAGTTGAGCCAGAGTATCCAACCAAGTTCTGCCTGGATTCTGGAACCACAGAGGCGAGGAAATCTTAAGTGTCTGTTGTTTTAAGCCACTACATTTTAGGGTGATTTGTTTTGTAGCAATAGGTAACTAATATGGCTTCTGTAGAGCAAATTACTTAACGTGGTTACTCATCTATAAAATAGGCACATTAGTGTCTACCCTCAGAAGCGCTTACAGGCTCAAAATAAACACATGGTGCTGTTACTGTGGGAGCCACACAAGATCTAAAACTACAGAATGATTCCAGTACACACACATAGGGATGGGAAGGAAATAGACTAACATGTTATCTGTTAGCTCTGGGCAATATTACAGAGAATCTATATACTAGATGTTTGTCTTTAAGATGAAAGAATAGGGGAAGATGGCGGTGTAGGAAGACGCTGGGCTTACCTTGTCCTGCTGATCACATAGATTCCAGCCACATCTGCCTAAATCACCCAGAAAACCGCCAGAAGGCCAGCACAACGGACTCTCTGGAGCCAAGCATAGACAAGAGGCCCATGGAAGAGAGTAGGAAGGGCTGAGAGGCGGTGCGTGCTACACGGTCTGGCGGGAGGGAGCCGGGGTGGTGGAGGGGCAGCTAGCCCACCCGGCAAGGCAGAGCCCCCGAGTCTGGCTTGCAAAAGCGGAGGGGCCGGACTGCGTGAGTTCTGACAGCCGGCAGAACTTAAACATCTGGAATGTTAAAAGTCAACAGTTCTGCTCCCGAGAGCGGGGAGGGCAAGAGGACGCCGGGAGGGAGGGTTGTTAAGCCCTGGAACACAGAGCTCAGCTTGGTGGGGGGAACAAAGGTGCTGGCAAGTGCCATCTCCCTCTCCCATCCCCCAGCCAAAATTCCAAAGGGAACTAGTTCCTGTCACCGAACTTGCTTGCACCACACAAATGCCCAATGCTGTGCTTCTGTGGATCCATCCCTCCGACAGGTCGGCCTCCCTCCCAGTGCCGCAGGGCCCATCCCTCAGGGGACCACCGAAGGCAAAGTGAGCTAAGCCTGCCCTTCCCGCCCCTGTGCACCTTGTGGATCCACCCCAGCTAATATGCCAGATCCCATCAAAGCAGCACCACAAACCTGGCAGTGTGCAAGTAGCCCAGACAGGGGCCACACCACTCCACAGTGAGTCCCACCCCTGGGAGAGGGGAAGATAAGGTACACACCAGTCTGACTATGGCCCCAGCGGTGGGCTGGGGACAGACATCAGGTCTGACTGCGGCCCTGCCCACCAACACAAGTTACACCAGACAGCACAGTGGAAGTGCCCTGCAGTTTGGAGCCACCGCAGGGACTACCCAAAATGAAAAAACGGAAGAACTCTCCTCAAAAGAAATTCCAGGAAGTAGTGACAGCTAATGAATTGATCAAAAATGATTTAAGCAATATAACGGAACAAGAATTTAGAATAATAGTCATAAAATTGATCGCTGGGCTTGAAAAAAGCATAGAGGAGAGCAGAGAATCTATTGCTACAGAGATCAAGGGACTAAGAAATAGTCGTGAGGAGCTAAAAATGCTATAAATGAGGTGCAAAATAAAATGGAGGTGACCACAGCTCAGATTGAAGAGGCAGAGAAGAGAATAGGTGAATTAGAAGATAAAATTATGGGAAAAGAGGAAGCTGATAAAAAGAGAGATAAAAAAAATCCAGCAGTATGAGGGGAGAATTAGAGAACTAAGTGATGCAATCAAACGCAACAGTATCTGTATGATAGGAATTCCAGAAGAGGAAGAGAGAGAAAGGGGCTGCAGGTGTACTTGAACAAATCATAGCTGAGAACTTCCCCGATCTGGGGAAGGAAAAAGGCATTGATCCAAGAGGCACAGAGTACTCCCTTCAGATGTACTTGAATCGATCTTCTGCATGACATATCATAGTTGAAACTGGCAAAATACAAGGATAAAGAGAAAATTCTGAAAGCAGCTAGGGATAAACAGGCCATAACTTACAAAGGTAGACACATAAGAGTAGTAGCAGACCTATCTACTGAAACTTGGCAGGCCAGAAAGGAATGGCAGGAAACCTTCAATGTGATGAACAGAAAAAATATGCAGCCGAGAATCCTTTATCCAGCAAGTCTATCGTTCACAGTAGAAGAAGAGATAAAGGTCTTCCCAAACAAAAACTGAAGGAATTCATCACCACTAAACCAGTCCTACAAGAGATCCTAAGGGGGATTCTGTGAGTGAAATGTTGCAAGGACCAAAAAGTACCAGAGACATCACTACAACCATGAAACCTACAGACATCACAATGACTCTAAACCCGTATCTTTCTATAATAACACTGAATGTAAATGGACTAAATGCTCCAGCCAAAAGATATAGGGTATCAGAATGGATAAAAAAACAAGACCCATCTATTTGCTGTCTACAAGAGACTCATTTTAGACCTGAGGACACCTTTCAGATTGAAAGTGACGGGATGGAGAACTATCTAGCATGCTACTGGAAGTCAAAAGAAAGCTGGAGTAGCCATACTTAGACAAACTAGACTTTAAATTAAAGGCTGTAACAAGAAATGAAGAAGGGCATTATATAATCATTACAGGGTCTATCCATCAGGAAGAACTAACAATTATAAATGTCTATGTGCGAAATATGGGAGCCCCTAAATATATAAAACAATCATAAACATAAGCAACCTTATTGATAAGAATGTGGTAATTGCAGGGGACATTAATACTCCACTTACAGTAATGCATCATCTAGATACAGGATCAATAAAGAAACAAGGGCCCTGAATGATACATTGGATCAGATGGATTTGACAGATATATTTAGAACTCTGCATGCCAAAACAACAGAATATACTTTGTTCTCGAGTGCACATGGAACATTCTCCAAGATAGATCACACACTGGGTCACAAAACAGCCCTTCATAAGTATAAAAGAATTGAGATCATACCATGCACACTTTCAGACCACAATGCTATGAAGCTTGAAATCAACCACAGGAAAAAGTCTGGAAAACCTCCAAAAGCATGGAGGTTAAAGAACACCCTACTAAAGAATGAAAGGGTCAACGAGGCAATTAGAGAAGAAATTTAAAAATATATGGAAACAAATGAAAATGAAGATACTACAATCCAAACGCTTTGGGATGCAGTGAAGGCAGTCCTGAGAAGAAAATAAATTGCAGTCCAGGCCTATCTCAACAAACAAGAAAAATCCCAAATACAAAACCTAACAGCACACCTAAAGGAAATAGAAGCAGAACAGCAAAGACACCCCAAACCCAGCAGAAGAAGAGAAATAATAAAGATCAGAGCAGAAATAAGCAATGTAGAATCTAAAAAATCTGTAGAGCAGATCCATGAAACCAAGAGTTGGTTTTTTGAAAAAATAAACAAAATTGATAAACCTCTAGCCAGGCTTCTCAAAAAGAAAAGGGAGATGACCCAAATAGATAAAATCATGAATGAAAATGGAATTATTACAACCAATCCCTCAGAGATACAAGCAATTATCAGGGAATACTATGAAAAATTATATGCCAACATACTGGATAACCTGGAAGAAATGGACAAATTCCTAAGCACCCACACCCTTCCAAAACTAAAACAGGAAGAAATAAAAACTTGAACAGACTCATAACCAGTGAAGAAATTGAATCAGTTACCAAAAATCTGCCAACAAATAAGAGTCCAGGACCAGATGGCTTCCCAGGGATATTCTACCAGACATTTAAAGCAGAGATAATACCTATCTTTCTCAAGCTGTTCCAAAATTAGAAAGGGTAGGAAAACTTCCAGACTCATTCTATGAAGCCAGCATTACTTTCATTCCTAAACCAGACAGAGACCCAGCAAGAAAAAGAGAACTACAGGCCAATATCCCTGATGAATATGGATGCAAAAATTCTCAATAAGATACTAGCAAATCGAATTCAACAGCATATAAAGCATGATCAAGTGGGATTCATTCCTGGGCTGCAGGGCTGGTTCAACATTTGTGATACATCATATTAATAAAAGAAACGAAAAGAACCATATGATCCTGTGAATCGATGCAGAAAAAGCATTTGACAAAATTCAGCATCCTTTCTTAATAAAAACCCTCAAGAAAGTCGGGATAGAAGGAACATACTTAAACATCATGAAGGCCATTTATGAAAAGCCCACAGCAAATACCATAGTCAACAAGGAAAAATTGAGAGCTTTCCCCCTGAGATCAAGAACACGACAGGGATGTCCACTCTCACCATTGTTGTTTCACATAGTGTTGGAAGTGCTAGCATCAGCAATCAGACAACAAAAGGAAATCAAAGGCATCAAAATTGGCAAAGATGAAGCCAAGCTTTCACTTTTTGCAGATGACATGATATTATACATGGAAAACCTGACAGACTCCACCAAAAGTCCACTAGAACTGATACATGAATTCAGGAAAGTTGCAGGATACAAAATCAATGTACAGAAATCAGTTGCATTCTTATACACTAATAATGAAGCAACAGAAAGACAAAGAAACTGATCCCATTCACAACTGCACAAAGAATCATAAAATATCTGGGAATAAACCTAACCAAAGATGTAAAAGATCTTTATGCTGAAAAGTATAGAAAGCTTATTAAGGAAATTGAATAAGATACAAAGAAATGGAAAAACATTCCATGCTCATGGATTGGAAGAATAAATATTGTTAAAATGTCCATACTACCCAAAGTTATGTACACATTCAATGCAGTCCCAATCAAAATTGCACCAGCATTCTTCTCGAAGCTACAACAAGCAATCCTAAAATTTGTATGGAACCATAAAAGACCCCGAATAGCCAAAGTGATTTTGAAGAAGACCAAAGCATTAGTCATCACAATCCCAGACCTTAGCTTCTACTACAAAGCTGTAATCATCAAGACAGCATGGTATTGGCACAAAAACAGACACATAGACCAATGGAATAGAATAGAAACCCCAGAATTAGACCCACAAAAGTATGGCCAACTAATCTTTGACAAAGCAGGAAAGAATATCCGATGGAAAAAAGTCTCTTTAACCAATGGTGCTGGGAGAACTGGACAGCAACATGCAGAAGGATGAAACTAGACCACTTTCTCACACCATTCACAAAAATAAACTCAAAATGGATAAAGGACCTGGATGTGAGACAGGAAACCATCAAAACCCTAGAGGAGAAAGCAGGAAGAAACCTCTCTGACTTCAGCCACAGCAATTTCTTACTTGACACATCCCCAAAACAAAAGGGAATTAAAAACAAAAATGAACTGTTGGGACCTCATGAAGATAATAAGCTTCTGCACTGCAAAGGAAACAACAAAACTAAAAAGCAACCAACAGAATGGCAAAAGATACATATCAGACAAAGGGCTAGTATCCAAAATCTATAAAGAGCTCACCAAACTCCACACCCGAAAAACAATCCAGTGAAGAAACGGGCAGAAAACATGAATAGACACTTCCCTAAAGAAAACATCCAGATGGCCAACAGGCACATGAAAAGATTCTCAATGTCACTCCTCATCAGGGAAATACAAATCAAAACTACACTGAGATGCTACCTCATGCCAGTCAGAGTGGCTAAATGAACAAATCAGGAGAATATCGATGCTGGCAAGGATATGGAGAAACGGGAACCCTCTTGCACTGTTGGTGGGAATGCAAACTGGTTCAGCCGCTCTGGAAAACAGTGTGGACGTTCCTTAAAAAATTAAAAATAGATCTACCCTATGACCCAGGAATAGCACTGCTAGGAATTTACCCAAGGGATATAGGAGTGCCGATACATAGGGGCACTTGTACCCCAATGTTTATAGTAGCACTTTCAACAGTAGCCAAATTATGGAAAGAGCCTAAATGTCTGTCAACTGATGAATGGATAAAGAAATTGTGGTTTATATACACAATGGAATACTACTTGGCAATGAGGAAGAATGAAATATGGCCTTTTGTAGCAACGTGGATGGAACTGGAGAGTGTTATGCTAAGTGAAATAAGTCATACAGAGAAAGACAGATACCATATGTTTTCACTCTTATGTGGATCCTGAGAAACTTACCAGAAGACCATGGGAGAGGGGAAGAAAAAAAAAAAAAAAAACAGAGGGAGAGAGCCAAAGCATAAGAGACTCTTAAAAACTGAGAATAAACTGAGGGTTGATGGGGGGTGGGAGGGAGGGAAGGGTGGGTGATGGGTATTGAGGAGGGCACCTTTTGGGATGAGCACTGGGTGTTGTATGGAAACCAATTTGACAATAAATTTCATATTAAAAAAAAGAATAAGTACAGCAGGCATCTTTCAATCTCATTAAGTCTGTGATCATCTGAACAGAGGCATAAAGGCAACATCACTGAAGTCATTTCTTTTTTGGATCGATTCATGAAGTTACTTTTGATAGATTGGTGCCAACAGGAATTATGTATCTTTTATTTGGAAGCTATTCTGTCCAACTAGTGATGCAAACTTTACCTCTTCTCAGTTTGGAGTAACTTCCAAAAGTCATTAAGTAGAACTGACATAAACCATGAATTCAGTGGTTCCCAGAGTATAGTTTATGATCTCTAGGGGTCCGTAAGACCTTTCAAGGAGTCTGCAATGCCAAAAATACTTTCAAAACCGTATTAAAATCCATAGTAGTTTAAAGAGTGTTCTCCAAAAATTCATGTCTACCCAGAACCTATGAATGTGTCCTTATTTGGAAAGAGGGTCTTTATAAATATAATTAGTTAAGATGAGTTCACACTATATTAGAGTGGGCCCTACATCCAGTGACGGTGGCCGTATAAGAATGCAATGTTAGGAGACACACAGGAGGCGGGGGGACCACAGAGGCAGAGACTGCGATTGGCATGAGGCAGCTATAAGCCAAGGGACACCAAGACTCTGGCTACCACCAGAAGCCAGGAGATAGGCTGGAACAAATTCTCCCTCAGTCTCCAGAAGGAACCAGTCCTCTAATACCTTGGTTTCAGACCTTTAGTTTCCTGAACTGCAAGAAAATACCTTGTTTTAAGCGACCCAGTTTATGGTAATTTTATGGAAATCCCAGGAAACAAATAGATTTTGATGCCAGGAAGTGGGGTGCTACCGGACAAATACCTAAAAATACGGAAGTGGCTTTGGAATTGGGTAAATGGAAAAGACTAGAAGAATTTTGAGCCATGTAATAATTAAAAAAAAAAAAGTCTAGGTTATCTTGAAATGATTTGGTAGAAATATGGAAATATGGACAGTAGAGAAAGCTGGCATCTCAGAGAATTTCTATTTCATCATGAACAAAATGTTGATAGAAGTGTGAACATTAAAAGGTGCTTCTGGACGGAAGATGGCGGCGTAGGAGGACGCTGGGCTCACCGCGCGTCCTGCTGATCACTTAGATTCCACCTACACCTGCCTAAATAACCCAGAAAACCACCAGAGGATTACCAGAACGGAGTCTCCGGAGCCAAGCGCAGACGAGAGGCCCACGGAAGAGGGTAGGAAGGGCGGCGAGGTGGTGCGCGCTCCACGGACTGGCGGGAGGGAGCCGGGGCGGAGGGGCGGCTCGCCGACCAAGCAGAGCCCCCGAGTCTGGCGGGCAAAAGCGGAGGGGCCTGACGGACTGTGTTCCGACAGCAAGCGCGACTTAGCGTCTGGGAGGTCATAAGTTAACAGCTCTGCTCGCAAAGCGGGAAGGCTGGAGGACAAAGGGAGGGAGAGCTGCTGAGCCCCCGGACGACAGAGCTCAGTTTGGTGGGGAACAAAGGCGCTCGCCAGCGCCATCTCCCCCGCCCATCCCCCAGCCAAAATCCCAAAGAGAACCAGTTCCTGCCAGGGAACTTCCTCGCTCCGCGCAAACACCCAACTCTGTGCTTCTGCGGAGGAGCCAAACCTCCGGCAGTGGATCTGACTCCCTCCCGCTGCCACAGGGCCCCTCCTGAAGTGGATCACCTAAGGAGAAGCGAGCTAAGCCTGCCCCTCCTGCCCCTGTGCACCTTGCCTACCCACCCCAGCTAATACGCCAGATCCCCAGCATCACAAGCCTGGCAGTGTGCAAATAGCCCAGACGGGCCACGCCACCCCACAGTGAATCCTGCCCCTAGGAGAGGGGAAGAGAAGGCACACACCAGTCTGGCTGTGGCCCCAGGGGTGGGCCGGGGGCAGACATCAGGTCTGACTGCGACTCCGCCCACCAACTCCAGTTATACACCACAGCACAGGGGAAGTGCCCTGCAGGTCCTCACCACACCAGGGACTATCCAAAATGACCAAGCGGGAGAATTCCCCTCAGAAGAATCTCCAGGAAATAACAACAGCTAATGAGCTGATCAAAAAGGATTTAAATAATATAACAGAAAGTGAATTTAGAATAATAGTCATAAAATTAATCGCTGGGCTTGAAAACAGTATAGAGGACACCAGAGAATCTCTTGCTACAGAGATCAAGGGACTAAGGAACAGTCACGAGGAGCTGAAAAACGCTTTAAATGAAATGCAAAACAAAATGGAAACCACCACGGCTCGGATTGAAGAGGCAGAGGAGAGAATAGGTGAACTAGAAGATAAAGTTATGGAAAAAGAGGAAGCTGAGAAAAAGAGAGATAAAAAAATCCAGGAGTATGAGGGGAAAATTAGAGAACTAAGTGATACACTAAAAAGAAATAATATACGCATAATTGGTATCCCAGAGGAGGAAGAGAGAGGGAAAGGTGCTGAAGGGGTACTTGAAGAAATAATAGCTGAGAACTTCCCTGAACTGGGGAAGGAAAAAGGCATTTAAATCCAAGAGGCACAGAGAACTCCCTTCAGACGTAACTTGAATCGATCTTCTGCACGACATATCATAGTGAAACTGGCAAAATACAAGGATAAAGAGAAAATTCTGAAAGCAGCAAGGGGTAAACGTGCCCTCACATATAAAGGGAGACCTATAAGACTCATGACTGATCTCTCTTTTGAAACTTGGCAGGCCAGAAAGAATTGGCACGAGATTTTCAGTGTGCTAGACAGAAAAAATATGCAGCCGAGAATCCTTTATCCAGCAAGTCTGTCATTTAGAATAGAAGGAGAGATAAAGGTCTTCCCAAACAAACAAAAACTGAAGGAATTTGTCACCACTAAACCAGCCCTACAAGAGATCCTAAGGGGGACCCTGTGAGACAAAGTACCAGAGACAACACTACAAGCATAAAACATACAGACATCACAATGACTCTAAACCCGTATCTTTCTATAATAACACTGAATGTAAATGGATTAAATGCGCCAACCAAAAGACATAGGGTATCAGAATGGATAAAAAAACAAGACCCATCTATTTGCTGTCTACAAGAGACTCATTTTAGACCAGAGGACACCTTTAGATTGAGAGTGAGGGGATGGAGAACTATTTATCATGCTACTGGAAGCCAAAAGAAAGCTGGAGTAGCCATACTTATATCAGACAAACTAGACTTTAAATTAAAGGCTGTAACAAGGGATGAAGAAGGACATTATATAATAGTTACAGGGTCTATTCATCAGGAAGAGCTAACAATTATAAATGTCTATGCGCCGAATACCGGAGCCTCCAAATATATAAAACAACTACTCATAAACATAAGCAACCTTATTGATAAGAATGTCGTAATTGCAGGGGACTTTAACACCCCACTTACAGAAATGGATAGATCATCTAGACACACGGTCAATAAAGAAACAAGGGCCCTGAATGAGACATTGGATCAGATGGACTTGACAGATATATTTAGAACTCTGTATCCCAAAGCAACAGAATATACTTTCTTCTCGAGTGCACATGGAACATTCTCCAAGATAGATCATATACTGGGTCACAAAACAGCCCTTCATAAGTTTACCAAAATTGAAATTATACCATGCATACTTTCAGACCACAATGCTATGAAGCTTGAAATCAACCACAGAAAAAAGTCTGGAAAACCTCCAAAAGCATGGAGGTTAAAGAACACCCTACTAACGAATGAGTGGGTCAACCAGGCAATTAGAGAAGAAATTAAAAAATATATGGAAACAAACGAAAATGAAAATACAACAATCCAAACGCTTTGGGACGCAGCAAAGGCAGTCCTGAGAGGAAAATACATTGCAATCCAGGCCTATCTCAACAAACAAGAAAAATCCCAAATACAAAATCTAACAGCACACCTAAAGGAAACAGAAGCAGAACAGCAAAGACACCCCAAACCCAGCAGAAGAAGAGAAATAATAAAGATCAGAGCAGAAATAAACAATATAGAGTCTAAAAAAACTGTAGAGCAGATCAACGAAACCAAGAGTTGGTTTTTTGAAAAAATAAACAAAATTGACAAACCTCTAGCCAGGCTTCTCAAAAAGAAAAGGGAGATGACCCAAATAGATAAAATCATGAATGAAAATGGAATTATTACAACCAATCCCTCAGAGATACAAACAATTATCAGGGAATACTATGAAAAATTATATGCCAACAAATTGGACAACCTGGAAGAAATGGACAAATTCCTGAACACCCACACTCTTCCAAAACTCAATCAGGAGGAAATAGAAAGCTTGAACAGACCCATAACCAGCGAAGAAATTGAATTGGTTATCAAAAATCTCCCAACAAATTAGAGTTCAGGACCAGATGGCTTCCCAGGGGAGTTCTACCAGACGTTTAAAGCAGAGATAATACCTATCCTTCTCAAGCTATTCCAAGAAATAGAAAGGGAAGGAAAACTTCCAGACTCATTCTATGAAGCCAGTATTACTTTGATTCCTAAACCAGACAGAGACCCAGTAAAAAAAGAGAACTACAGGCCAATATCCCTGATGAATATGGATGCAAAAATTCTCAATAAGATACTAGCAAATCGAATTCAACGGCATATAAAAAGAATTATTCACCATGATCAAGTGGGATTCATTCCTGGGATGCAGGGCTGGTTCAACATTCGCAAATCAATCAACGTGATACATCACATTAACAAAAAAAAAAGAGAAGAACCATATGATCCTGTCAATCGATGCAGAAAAGGCCTTTGACAAAATCCAGCACCGTTTCTTAATAAAAACCCTTGAGAAAGTCGGGATAGAAGGAACATACTTAAAGATCATAAAAGCCATTTATGAAAAGCCCACAGCTAACTTCATCCTCAACGGGGAAAAACTGAGAGCTTTTTCCCTGAGATCAGGAACACGACAGGGATGCCCACTCTCACCGCTGTTGTTTAACATAGTGCTGGAAGTTCTAGCATCAGCAATCAGACAACAGAAGGAAATCAAAGGCATCAAAATTGGCAAAGATGAAATCAAGCTTTCGCTTTTTGCAGATGACATGATATTATACATGGAAAATCCGATAGACTCCACCAAAAGTCTGCTAGAATTGATACATGAATTCAGCAAA
This sequence comes from Leopardus geoffroyi, assembly GCF_018350155.1. NCBI lineage: Eukaryota > Metazoa > Chordata > Mammalia > Carnivora > Felidae > Leopardus > Leopardus geoffroyi. Next base: position 101,008,360 of record NC_059328.1, read on the forward strand.
GTTGCAGGATACAAAATCAATGTACAGAAATCAGTTGCATTCTTATACACTAACAATGAAGCAACAGAAAGACAAATAAAGAAACTGATCCCATTCACAATTGCACCAAGAAGCATAAAATACCTAGGAATAAATCTAACCAAAGATGTAAAGGATCTGTATGCTGAAAACTATAGAAAGCTTATGAAGGTAATTGAAGAAGATTTAAAGAAATGGAAAGACATTCCCTGCTCATGGATTGGAAAAATAAATATTGTCAAAATGTCAATACTACCCAAAGCTATCTACACATTCAATGCAATCCCAATCAAAATTGCACCAGCATTCTTCTCGAAACTAGAACAAGCAATCCTAAAATTCATATGGAACCACAAAAGGCCCCGAATAGCCAAAGGAATTTTGAAGAAGAAGACCAAAGCAGGAGGCATCACAATCCCAGACTTTAGCCTCTACTACAAAGCTGTCATCATCAAGACAGCATGGTATTGGCACAAAAACAGACACATAGACCAATGGAATAGAATAGAAACCCCAGAACTAGACCCACAAACGTATGGCCAACTCATCTTTGACAAAGCAGGAAAGAACATCCAATGGAAAAAAGACAGCCTCTTTAACCAATGGTGCTGGGAGAACTGGACAGCAACATGCAGAAGGTTGAAACTAGACCACTTTCTGACACCATTCACAAAAATAAACTCAAAATGGATAAAGGACCTGAATGTGAGACAGGAAACCATCAAAACCTTAGAGGAGAAAGCAGGAAAAGACCTCTCTGACCTCAGCCGTAGCAATCTCTTACTCGACACATCCCCAAAGGCAAGGGAATTAAAAGCAAAAGTGAATTACTGGGACCTTATGAAGATAAAAAGCTTCTGCACAGCAAAGGAAACAACCAACAAAACTAAAAGGCAACCAACGGAATGGGAAAAGATATTTGCAAATGACATATCGGACAAAGGGCTAGTATCCAAAATCTATAAAGAGCTCACCAAACTCTACACCCGAAAAACAAATAACCCAGTGAAGAAATGGGCAGAAAACATGAATAGACACTTCTCTAAAGAAGACATCCGGATGGCCAACAGGCACATGAAAAGATGTTCAGCGTCGCTCCTTATCAGGGAAATACAAATCAAAACCACACTCAGGTATCACCTCACGCCAGTCAGAGTGGCCAAAATGAACAAATCAGGAGACTATAGATGCTGGAGAGGATGTGGAGAAACGGGAACCCTCTTGCACTGTTGGTGGGAATGCAAATTGGTGCAGCCGCTCTGGAAAGCAGTGTGGAGGTTCCTCAGAAAATTAAAAATAGACCTACCCTATGACCCAGCAATAGCACTGCTAGGAATTTATCCAAGGGATACAGGAGTACTGATGCATAGGGGCACTTGTACCCCAATGTTCATAGCAGCACTCTCAACAATAGCCAAATTATGGAAAGAGCCTAAATGTCCATCAATTGATGAATGGATAAAGAAATTGTGGTTTATATACACAATGGAATACTACGTGGGATTGAGAAAAAATGAAATATGGCCTTTTGTAGCAACGTGGATGGAACTGGAGAGTGTGATGCTAAGTGAAATAAGCCATACAGAGAAAGACAGATACCATATGGTTTCACTCTTATGTGGATCCTGAGAAACTTAACAGGAACCCATGGGGGAGGGGGAGGAAAAAAGAAAAAAAAAAAAAAAGAGGTTAGAGTGGGAGAGAGCCAAAGCATAAGAGACTGTTAAAAACTGAGAACAAACTGAGGGTTGATGTGGGGTGGGAGGGAGGAGAGGGTGGGTGATGGGTATTGAGGAGGGCACCTTTTGGGATGAGCACTGGGTGTTGTATGGAAACCAATTTGACAATAAATTTCATATAAAAAAGAAAAAAGGTGCTTCTGGGGTGCCTGGGTGGCTCAGTCGGTTGAGCATCTGACTTTAGCTCAGGTTATGATCTCGCAGTTTGTGAATTTGAGCCCTGCATCAGGCTCTATGCCGACAGCTCAGAGCCTGGACCCTGCTTCAGATTCTGTGTGTGTCTCTCTCTCTCTCTGCCCCTCCCCTGCTAGCCCTCTGTCTCTCAAAAATGAATACATGTTAGAAGATAAAGGTTCTTTAGTGTGAACTCAGAAATGAACATGTTGGACACTGGAGGAAAAGTAAGGTGGCAGAAAACTTGGCTGACTTGTGTTCTGCTTTGGGGTTAAAGTAGAGCTTGTGAACCATGACATTGAATATTTAGCTGAGGTTTCCAAACAAAATATGGAAGATGTGGCCTACTTTCTTGCTGCTTATAGTAAAATGCAAGAGGAAAGAGATAATTTGAGGAAGGAAATGGTTAGCAAAAAGGAACCAGAACATGATGAGTTTGAAAATTCACAGCCTATCTATTCTGCAAGGGCATGCTCTTCAGAGGTCACCAAGGGTGTGTGCTGGAAAATGTGCAATATTTGTGGCCATGGATACGATCAAGCATCTCAGCAGAAGCTAGGAATAGAGGCACGGTTGTCCAGAAAGGATCTGTGGAGAAGCCTCATGTCTAATGGTGTGGAACTCCTTGACACCCATGAAGACTGACAGGTTTGTGAGAATGTTACATCAGCAGAAATGCTGCCATTTTGGCTTTGCAGGGACAGAGATGGGACAAGAGGAAGGAAGGCTGCCAGACTTGTAGGATTCTATAAGCAGGAAATGGGCTGCCCGGAGGATAAGATTGTGTCCCAGGCTGAGGATAGAGAGGGTAGGGCCAACAGGGCTTCTGATGGTCTAGAGGTTGGGGCTGGGACAGCCTCTGGGCCCAGAGGGCTGGTCAAGCCACAAAAGATTATTTTCAGGCCTTGAAACTTTATGACATTTGCCCTGCTGTGTCACAAATTTGCTTTAGACCAGTGACTCTATTCCTTCCACTTTCTTCCTTTTGGAACGGGAATATCTATCCCGTGCTTTTTCCACCATTGTATGGTACAAGCTGAAAACATGCTTTTTAGTTTCATACGTCCACCAATGGAAAGGAGACCAAAGGAGACCAAGGCCGGGCATACCAGAGTCTAACCCGTACTTGATTTAGACAGATGGGATGTGACACTCTGAATTGAGAATTTGGAGTTAATGCTGGAATGGGTGAAAAGTTTTGGGAGTGTTGGGATGGGATGGATGTGAATGTTGGGGGACCGGAGGGTAGATTACACTGGGTTTGTTTCCACAAAATTCATGTCTACCAGAAACGGAAGGTGACCTTACGATGCCACTCAGAATTAGGGTACCCACTAAATCTAATGAATGGCATTCTTACAAGGAGGGAGACACACAGAAATATACACACGGGGAAGAATGCCATTTGAGCCAGAGATGAAAGTGAGTCAGCAATAAGCCAGTGAACACCAAGACCTGCTGGCAACCCTGAGACGGTAGGAGAGAGGCATAGAACAAATCCTCCCTCCATCTCCAGAAAGAGCCAAGTCCGACACCTTGATCTTGGATCTCTGGCCTCCTGAGCTGCAACGGAATATCCGTTGTTTTAAGCCACCTAGCTTGTGTGACTCTTTCCCAGCAGCCGCAAGAAACGAGCACAGACTTGTTTCAGCAGCTCCAGGAAATAGACAAGATGCTGTTCGCCTTTTTCTCTCACGAGCATACAGTGGAGTTTTCCGGAGGCTGCGTGATGTCCTATATCGTGACAGACTGAATGCAGAGCTGGGGTACGAACCCAGCTGTGTTCTATTAGGCCAGATAGTAAAGGAATTATGAAAATGTGAAACAGTGTCCCGTGAGTAATCCATTTTTGTTTTGGAAAATAGTTAATGTTTCATTAAAAAAATCTATGTTAATATACTGGGTTTATTATGGTTTTCACATTGGTAATTTTTCCCAGTTTTAATTCCAGTTTGGTAAATGCAGTAGATATGACCCACATATATGACAGCTCTTTGGGGTCCTCAGTAATTTTTAAGAATATATAAAGAATCTGCATTCAAAATGTCTGAGAACCACTGGCTTACTTGTAAAGTTTCAAGTTCAGAAGGACATCCTGGTGTTGGTGCCCCTGCTTCTTGGAAAGTCAACACTGAAAATAGCACTTAAAAGAATGAACTTTACGGGTGCCTGGATAGCTCAGTCAATTTAAGCATCTGACTTTGGCTCAGGTCATGATCTCACAGTTTGTGAGTTCGAGCCCCATGTCCGCAGACAGCTAAGAGCCTGGCGCCTGCTTTGGATTCTGTGTCTCCCTCTCTGTCTGCCCCTCCCCTGCTTGTGTGCTCTCTCTTTCTCTCTCTGTCTCAAAAATAAACATTAAAAAAATAAACATTAAAAAATTTTTTTAAAAAAAGAACTTCAGAATCACATTGAAGTAGGTTAGATTTTTACATCATCAGCTTCCTCATTTATAACGTGGGAAAGAATACCTATCTTATCAGTAGTGTGAGGATGAGATATGATAATATATGTAAAGGAGTAGCTGTTTTGGCCATTAAAAACAAGTATTTCCTTTCCCCTGGGCTTAGTGGCTCATTGGTTTCTAGCTGTAAGAAGAGAGGAACAAACATGAGGTCTAAGGCCTCACATATGAATGGTTACCAGTCAAATTCCCATTTATTACTTACTTACCGGACCTAACGTGGAGAAATTTTACGGGACATGAAGACTCCAAGTGCAGAAGAAGAAATCGTAGAAGTCCTCTGGACCTTGGGATTTTCTTTTCCCTGAGGAAAATCTTTTGGTCTCTTATCATAATTGCTGCTTGTTAAAACTGGTAAGATACTCGTTAAGGACTTTTGTGACCAAATGATGTGTATATACAAACTCGTTAACATTTTCAAATCAGAACCTCCTCTCTGGCCTCATTAGCTCTGTTTTGGGTCCTTTACCATGCAATGTGAATTCTGTGGACTCAGGCTTAGAGGAAGACGGATGGATATTGATTTCCTGGAATTTCTCCTGTCCACCCAGTGTGTGCTTCTCCCCTGACTGTGGTGAGTCTTCCTATAGGAGACATCAATCACCATAATCAGGTCCCAAAATCACATCAATGTCTAGAGGTCATGCTTTTTTTTTCTGGGGAAGGGATAGATCTTGAGAAATGGGCTACAAATTCTCACTACTGACATTAGAAGTAGATAAAAGATCTAATAAAACTCTCTGCCCCATCTATCTATGCCTGACAGGTGGCCTTTATTCTACGAGCATAAAAGCAGAATGACTTCGTTACTGTGACCAGCAGCAGGGTTACAGTGTCTCTGGGTCAGCATCTCATAACTTGTGTGAAGAGGACGTATGGAGACTTGATTTAATTCTTAGAAGAAAAAGCTGGTTCTTTGGTTAGTTTTCTCCTATCACTGCAGAAGAACCCTGCCATCCATATAGAAAAAAAAAAAATCACATCCCCCGTGAGGTCTTTTCTTGAACATCCCACTTTAAATTGCAGTCCTCCTTAATCCTCCCTGTACCCCCTTTCCTACTTTTTATTTATCTCCATTGTACTTACGAGCACCATTGTAGTCCTTGTGTTACTTATTTTGCGTACAGTCTGTTCTCCCCCTGGAAAGTAAGCAACGTAGGGGCAGGGAGTTTTGTGTCTTGTTCACTGCTGTATCCCCAGTGCCTAGAACAGTGCCTAGCACACGAGAGACACTTCTCTTTGAAATAAGTGAACAAATGAATTCAGCTCCATTTCCGCTGAAACCAAGGTCATCTGACACAAGCTTCCCCAAATTTCCCCTTCACCTCAAAGTCTGGATCCTTAGCCATCCTCACACGCCCCCTCGCCGAGACTAAGCCTTCAGCTCTCTTCTTGACCATTCTCTTGCTCTCCTTTGGATGCTGCTGCTTCAGTGACTTCCTCTCATTCATATTTTTTAATGTTTCTCTTCCATTCCCTTCAGCCCAATCTAGCAATCCTACATAATCTGAATTCTCCAGGACATCTCTGTAGCACCTGTCAACTAGGTCCGTGTTTTCCTTGAAATTCCTTGTGTGGCTTCTGAGATGTTTCTTGGTTTTCTGATTGCTTGTTCTGTCTCCACGGTCTCCTCTTCTTCCTTCTGCGTCCTTAACAGACCCCGCAGCTGTACTCCTTTTCCATACCTCCAGTTGTCTCCTCTTTGTGGATGATGTTTAAAATCATTACCTCTCCTGTGCTGTCTCTTCAATTGAGATCCAGACCTGCACGCTCCAAACCTTGAACTCTTGAATCCTCTTACTGCCCTCCCTCAATGGGTTCCACCTGAGATTTTACAGGTTCCTCTCCCCCGCCAAATGTCTTTCCACCCATGACCCTCTTCCACAACTGCCACGGGGTAGTTCCTGTCCTTATGCTCGGCCTAATGAAGCGGCCTTCCAACGACTCTTTGTTTCTATTTGCATCAGGTTGCTCCTCGACATGTCCAGCACGGTAATGCTGGGTTCATCTTGATAAAAATATGACAATTGTATCATGCACTGGATCAATGATTTACTCTTGCTTATATAATAAAGTTTAAGCAGGGATTCAAAATCTTCCACAACTTCCCTACTATGTTTCCTAATACCCCTAAGGTCTCAACGAGTTGAACTCCCTATACTTCCCAACACCCAGAACTCTCCTATTGCTGTGGATTTGTTTGTTCTTTCTACTTAAGTCTCCTTTCCTCAAAAGTTTTAAAAATTCCCTGCTTAATTCTGATTGTCTGATACCCCATAGACAGCAATTAACATTGACATTCATTCAACTTGCAGTCACTGCTCACGTACTGTGTTAACAGGCATTTTGCTAGCCGCTCACAAAGACGAAGACAATCTTTATCCTAAAACTTCAACTCTACGGTTTTAAAAACAGAATTAATGAAGCTATGGAGTGCAGGGGTGGGGGTGGGGGGTCACGGAATAGCATTCTAATATTTTCTCCTTGCTCAAATGTAATTTTTGCTCTATTTATGACTACTCAAACTGAACTTTAAAGGATATTTGCTTCCACGGGTAAGAACAGGATGTCATGCTCAGTCATAATCTCAATATTGTGCGAGATGTGTGTTGATCCCCTGGCACCTTCTTCTCCAACAGCCATGGCAAATAACTCCACTTTCAGTTCTGTCTGCAGACCCGCTGCCACCTATAGGACACAATGTAGCTTTAGAATCAGACACATCGGAGTTCAAATCTGGGTTTTAACATGAATTTGGGCAAGCTAGTTAGACTCTCTAATCCTGTTTTCCCATCTATAAGTTTGGCACACATGAACCATCGCAGTTAGGCACTTACAAGAATTACTTTGTAGATTAGCTAGGTAGACTTCCATGGAGCAAATGGGACCCAGGATAAATTGTTGAAGGGGAAAACCAGGTGCCATTTGGGAAGAAGGGTAAGAAAAATAAAAGCCAGCGTCCTGGAGGTGGCACTGAAGGCAAAGTTTACAATTCCTGCAATCGTGCTCTTTCTTGAATATCTGCAGTGAGTTCCTAGGGGCATCCTTGCAGATAAAGAGAAGTTTAAAATAAGAGACTATGTGAATCGCACAACTTCCTGGCCCTGCCTCTTAGTTTATAATGTTCCCAGTGGAGGGCCTATGGTGTGACAGAGCCAGTATAGGGAGACGGGAGGAGTTCAAATGCCAAACTGCTTAGGTCTGAAAGCTACGTGGAAGAGGTCTGGACCAACAAAGAAGAAACCCGATATATAATGAAGAAGAAACACAGCAAGGAATGGGCTTCTTGCCTTGTCCCTTGAAGAGAACACTGGCCAGGAAAGAAAGAGCTGTTTGTGTTCCTAAGCTGCCTCTCCAGGAGGTAGGCTAAGAAGCAGACTTGAGAACAATTATCCGGAAAAAAAAATACATCAGAAACCACCACATGGAAAGCAGTGAGATAAAAAAAAATTGTTTTCTTCAGTATAGTTTGTAAATAATAGGACCGGAAAAATGTTTCAACTTTTTCAACAATGTGCTTGTGAAGGTCTGCTTACTGGACGGTATCCAATGCTCCATGTCTGAGGACCAGGCCCTTTGCCCTGGAGCTCAACACGGAGGGCAGGGCTGGGGTGACGCCACTCCGTATGGCAGCTGGCATCCTGCCATCAGGTCTACCCGGGCTCCGAGCACATTCACTCGGTGTTGGCAACCAACCAAGCTGAACAGCGGTTAGCTTTACATATGGACAAGTCTATAGATTATATTTGTGCAGAGCCAAAACTTACTGTCAAAAAGAAAAAAAAATATTAAAAAACTAACAGTCGAGAGTGAGCTTCAAAGAATACACGCTGGGTTTTTAGTACCTATAAAGATTGATCCAACAGTCATTTTGGCTTTGGGCATTGCCCCTACTTTAAATGAAAAGAAATCTGCTAACTTCCCAGAACAGTGGAAGGAGAGCTGACTTTGATTTTTTGTTTTGTTTTTTGCTTTACGTTGCAAAGTTTCTGAAATCTTGACACAGTACGATGATGAAATGTGTCAGAGAGGTGCTCATGAATTGGTGGGTCTAATCTCAAAGTATATTTCTGTTTGGAACTGCAGCCTGCAGTTTTGTAGACCATAAGGTATTAGGGCTGGAAGAGGACTAAGAAATTATCGGGTCTAAGCAACTTTTTTTTTTTTTAATTTTCTTTAACGTTTATTTATTTTTGAGACAGAGAGAGACAGAACATGAACAGGGGAGGGTCAGAGAGAGAGGGAGACACAGAACCTGAAACAGGCTCCAGGCTCTGAGCTGTCAGCACAGAGCCCGACGTGGGGCTCGAACTCACAGACCGTGAGATCATGACCTGAGCCGAAGTCGGACACTTAACCGACTGAGCCACCCAGGCGCCTCAAGCGACTCCTTTTATAGATGAGGGAAACAAGGCGCAGAGGGTTTAATTAACCAACGGCACTGCTGCTGGTGGCACAGTCATCACAAGAAGCCAACTGATTTTGCACCATACCTAACTGCCCCTCTGTGTCAACGCACAACCGTGGCAGTTTTAAGATCTTGGGACTTGGCGAACACCATGTGCTGGTTATAGAATGGGATGCCCTTGCTCCGTGTTCCCAGGAGTCTGCACGCGTCCCAGTCTGTGATGGCTGATCCTGTGTCTACCAGATATCCTCACTTCATTCTGTCACGTAGCCATCCATCTCTTATGTCCCCACTATGTGCCCAGCTTTGCGAGCAACTTGTGTGTCCTACTCATTTTTAACATCCCCTGTCCCCTGTCCCTATCAGTGGCATGCTCAAGTAACTCAAAGCCTGTTGAGTGAAATGGAAGGAATGTTAAACAAGACGATGCGCTGATCAAGAAATAAATGTTAAGATTTACAAGTGTGATTTTGTTATATTTTATATATTATTTTATATATTATATTTTGTATATTTGTAAACTTTTGTTTGCTTGATACTACATTTCTGAAATTATAAAGTGAGTGACAACATACAGATTTTATATTAAACACCCCACGTCGGGGAATGTGTCGAATAAAGTAAGAACAGGTTGACATTTTAAAATTGGCATTTTCAGAGCTCCTTGGAGAAATGAGAGAGCTGATGACGTTAATATACTACCATTTCTTTGTATGTCATTAGATAATATTCTCTTGGCAAACCAAAATAACAAGCCAAATGTATATAAAATACAAAGAGTAGAATATTTATTTTTCCAAGGAGTTTTTCATTTTGCAGACAAATTTATTACAGGATACCTTGAGGTAGTCAGCTTTCCAAGCGCATGTCAAATCATATTTAATTTTTAAAAAGGTAGTTTTCATACAACTATACGTAGCTGTAGTATTGGGACAAATGAGTGAACTTCAGGAAAGTTTCCATAGCTGGAAGTTTAACTCTATTTATGCACAGGATCTGTCTCGGGGTCATTACACGAAGTGAGTGATATCAAGCCACATATTGTACCAATACCAGGGATCTTTTGCTTATGATCCTAGAAAAATCACACTTCTACATGGTTTAAACTGAATGCACAGAATGACTTAAAAGCCCACTCCCCTGGAACCATGCACACACTCCCATGCACACACAGGGACACACACAACAGGTAGCACATGGGACTTACGGGACCGGGTTTATAAGTCACTTTCAGTCCTGTGCTGGGTGGGGGCTGCTTCACCCTAAACCTGCCAGGCAAAAAGAGAAAATAAATTTATGCCATCATGAAAAAGCAGTGAATGAACTGGGATGTCATAAAATCAGGAAGGTGTTAATATCTGCTACAAAGGAGCAGGGGGTCCACACCATTAAAGAACCACCCAATATTCAGTTGGGAGAAGCTGGGGCCCCTTTCGCAACCCCCTTTCCAGCAACAGTTTTCATCAGCGTCAAACAGACTCCAACCCCAGTTTCAACCCTCTGTTATTGGATGCCGCCGACCAGCTTGGGCTCGGGCCGACTGTCGTGAATGTTTGGCTGGTGTGTGCACGGCAGCATAGCCGCCAGTGTGAACACCGATGCTGCCTGCCAGATCATTAAGCTGAAGAATAAAGGCTCTTTTGGAAAGCAGGAGAGCATGGGAGCCATCTCGCTCTGTCGTGGCATGGGGCTTGCATGTTTGGGGAGAAGAGAAACAGAAAAGGCTCAGAAAATGTAGAGACCTTGAAAAGCCCCAAGCTCACACGTGGTGCCTATTGATCTCTTTCCCTTCCTGTGGTTTGTGGGTTCTGCCTGAAGGTTAAAGACCTGGAGTAAATTAAAATGCCAGGGAAAGCCTACCTCCACGATGACCTCAATCCCGCTCCTTCCACCATCAACTTTGCTGTCTGAGCCATAGAGGCTGAATTTAACAAGCTGAGGAGTGAAATCCCGAAAGCTAAAATTCTATACTGAGTAGACAGGATAAGTTTTATTGGTTTGAAGTTGGTTCTCTGCATGGATAAGTTTTATTGGTTTGAAGTTGGTTCTCTATTTCTCCCCACCCACTTTGTTGGCAGTAGCCTAAAAAGACAGTAATGTCTGATCTGGTGGCCTGGTTGTTTCTGAGGAAACCAACGTGATTCCTGAAGCTGGGTATTTGCCTCAACTAAAATGGGATGTTGATCTTTTAAACCAGATGCCTCTGTAGCTTTATTACATCTGGTTTCCGGTCTCGAGTCCAGAACCATAAACTGGAAGGACTTGCCACTTACAATGAGCATAGCTCTGCAACTGAAATAAACATTTATTTCACTGTTTTGGGGGAGGGGACCCCATATTATGCTTAAGTTTAATCCAAAATAGAATAGGGAAGATTTTGTAATTGGGTATAGACACTTGTAATTGGGTATATGTCCTGGTATAGACATATGGTCTATTGACCCAGTGGGAAGGACTGAACTCCCACACAAGAAGTGACCACAGCTGTGTGGATAAAGCATGGTGCCACATACAAACAGGTCCACAGGAGATCTGAGATCCTGTCTTGCTCTAGCCAATAAGACCTTAAAACATGTTACTCTGATCCTCTGTAATAGTCTCTGCAAATTCTAAAATTCTAATGATCTGGAAATGAAGGACTCTTGTCACTGAACGCCAGCTGTAGGGTATTTTCAACTGGGAGGTCAGGCTCTGAGTTACGGCCAAGTCAGATCTTCAGAGGCAAAATGGCCCTAATGACTCAGGTTAATTTTTTTTTTTCCTTTTTGCCTCAATTATGCAGAAATAGTGGAGTTAAAATCCCTTATGGATCACAAAGTACAAACAAATGTCAGCTGGCATTACAGTGGGTGGTGGGTTTGAGAAATAGACTTTCAGGTTTTATGCGTTAGTTACTATAAGACTTGTACAGCTTCCCCTTTAGTTTTTGCTGCCGTAGATCAGCCCCTGAACTGCTTCTACCAAAGTATGAATAACGATTAATGGGAGGACAAAGAAGTGCCCACCACATAGTTGAGGCTTGAAAAATACTGATCTGATGAAGAATGAATGAATGAATGAATGAATGAATGAAGTAAATGGTTGAATGAATGATGTGAGGATTCAAGAGTCAAGGTGTAATTAGAGTTCAGTTCAATAAACGTTCAGTGACACAGGTAGCCAAAGACAAGTCTCAGCGAAGGAGAAAGTGACGTGAGTAGACATTTGGTGCCTTGGCCTCACCTGCAAAACTCCACTCCAACATTCTTGAGCTTCACAGTGGTCGCATAGGTGTGTCCTTCTTTTAGGACTCCAAACTTCACTGATGGTGGGAGAAGGTGGAATCCAAAAGGGGATGAGTTCACGTTATTAATGGCAGCAGACGCAACAGAGGACGTTTTCACTTTGCCTCCAACCAAATCTTGCACCTTTGCATTTAAGGAAAAAGTAACAAAAGAAAATGGTTCCAAGTTGTGTTCCCAAGATAAGAAAAAGGCCCTATCGCCAGAGGAAAAGAACTGCTTGGCTGTGGGAGGAAATGAACACTATCGGTCCCGTGTAATCCTTACAACAGCTCTGTAAGGACAGATTTTAGGCTTTCAGGATGAAGAAGCTGTCGTTCCGAGAAGCGTAAGGCGTCATTTGCTCAAGCAAAAGTTTCAAACTCAAGTTGGCCTGATTCTAAACTTTATGCTCTCTCCTCTGTGCCAGTGACTAGCAAACTTCAGCTTCCGTCCGAATCACCTGGGAGGCTTGTTAAGACACAAATTGCTGACTCTACCCCTCAAGTTTCTCAACCAGTAAATCTGGGAGGGAGGGACGTGAATTTGCATCTGTAACAAGTTCTCAGGCTTTGCCAATGCTGCTGGCCAGCTAATCACACTCTGTGCTCTTGTTATCTTGTTATTGGCCAGCACTGAGCTCAACCTGGGAGTTCGTTAGAACGGCCGGTTCTCAGGCCCCCGTGACTCAGAATCTCCATGCTCACAAGATTCCCAGATAATCATATGTGCATCAAAGTTTGAGAAGCACTCTTACCATGTAACACTTACATTGCAGCCTATTCTGTGATGACAATGAACACACGGTGCCATGAAAATATCAAAGGATAACTATCAAAAGGATTGGTAGGCTCAAGGCAGGTGTTCCCAGCAGAGATGAGAGGAAATCTTAATCTTGGAGGCTCTGAGGAAGGAAGGAGCTTTTAAAGAACTAAGGGAGGGGCACCTGGGTAGCTTAGTCAGTTGAGCATCCGGCTTCGGTTCAGGTCACGTTCTCACGGTTCATGGGTTTGAGCCCCACGTCGGGCTCTGTGCTGACAGCTTAGAGCCTGCTTCGGATTCTGTGTCCCGCCCCCCCCCCCCCCCGCCTCTCCCCCACTCACGCTCTGTCTCTCAAAAGTGAATAAAGATTAAAAAAAAATTTTTTAAAGAACTAAGGGAAACCCATGATGGCTGAAGTGAGTACGGAGGCAAAACGAGAGTAAAGGCAAACAGGGCTTGTAGCCATGCTGCCATTGTGGATTTTATCCTAAGAGTCACGGGGAAGGATGGCCAATGATCCCTGGGACCAGTGGTGCACTGGTAAACTGGCTCTCTGAAAAGAATGTTGATTAGTAGCATTTGCTGATGTGTATGGTGTGAGCACTCCCAGCAGGCTGATTTCAGGCTAGCCATGGTTTGAGAGCCAGCTCCTAAAATTCCCCTCGTGAGTCTGGATGAGCTGGCCCCGGGCAAAGGGCAGCCTTGGCTCATTCTCTGTGTGATCCAAAGGCCTTCACGGGCAGATGATGGTATGTATGTCCACTCAATCGCAGTACCCAGTGGCTGGACATCAGTAACTTCAATGGGTCGGGATTGCATGAAATGCCGCCTGGCTCTGGGACATTGGTCCCCATGTCTGTTTTACCTTTGTGAGAGGCTGGGACTTGGGCTTGGAGCTCAGCAGGTAGTGAGGTAACTTCACTTTTTCTTTCCTTGCTTGCCCCGCAACATCCTGCAGCAACGACTGGGTGGGGATTTTCACAGGCTCACAGGACTCTGCTTCTGTTAGAAAAGTTTAAATTGTGCCACACAGACGTTTTACTCAAAGACATTTGAGGGCATACCAGAGTTTATGAGAACATAAACCAACTTGGGAAACTTTCCTTCTTACCTTTTTAAAAGAACTTATTTAAAGGAACAAAGTCAACCCTATCGTTATGTCTTTACATTTTACAAAGAGATTGTAACCTAACGTTGGTTCTCACGACACCCCTCTGAGCTGGGCGGGCAGGTGCTTAATAGCATCATCTATTCTAAATAAATGAGAAAAGTCAAATTCTGAGAAGTTGGGTGACCAGATCTCCCCAGGGTTCTTTCCGTTAAATCAACGAGGGACAATACAGTAAACATTGACTCGGAAAGATCTTTTAAAACCGATGAAGGAAAAAAACGTATATTTTTATATATACCCTTATATATGTATAAGTATTTATATACTTCTAAAAAGTGGCTTAGTAATTACAGGTAAATTAAGCCAGGGAATTAAATCTTCAGATCACCACACTTGGTGAAGGAGTGAGCAAAACTAGATAATGTGCATAGATAGCTGCACCTGTCTTTCTCCAAATACCCAGTGGTTGAAATAGCAATAGTAGTTTAGATCATCTGATTTAAACGTCCTTCCTTGCATTCAGATCACCAAGGGCGGGAAGGCATGGAAACCAATGTTTGAGTGTCCACCATGTGCAGTCAAGCGCCACAAGTGTGTTCTTACATGTAGCATCTTACTCAATTCTCATAAAATCCTACAAGCTGAGGGCTATGGTATTCTAATCACTGTACCCTCAGCACTCTCTCCATTGCCCGTCTCCACCCCCCACTCCGCCCAGACATACTTCTGGTGCCACAACATCTCCGGCTCCAGTCACCAAGATGGCGCATGACCCATGCAGAGCCAATGCGGGCTCTTCACCAGTATATTTCCAAGAAGCTGACAGGGATGGCCCTAGATTTGCCTACTGGGTTATGGATCTGGGAGAATCAAGATCTTGGACCTCTACTGTCATGGTCCCTGCCACATGGACATAGTCTGTTCTTTGCAGGAGAGGGTAAAACCAAACAGGGACAAATTGGGATGAAGCAAGATGGAGGCTGTGGTGGGGGGGGCTGCCCCAAGAGAGGGGCAATCAGACACAAACACACTGCTGAAAAGCCAAAGTGCCTGGATCCAGTCAGCCCTGGGCTGGCACCTCATCCACTACTCTGCGGCTGGCTTTTGAGCACCAGTAAATGTCTCCCCACTTTTCTGTTCAGCGACTTTGAGTTCTCTCAGTTACAAATTGAAGAGTCGTAACTAATATAATAGCAATCTCTCTCTCTCTTTTTTTTTTCTTACAGCCAAGACAACCGAGGTTAAATAACTGGTCCAAGAAATGGAAAGAAGTGGCAGGGCTGGAATATGCAGCCAAGTGAGTCAGACTCCTCCAGGAACATGTTCCTTCTCTTAGTGTGAGCTAACAGAAAATACAGATACTGGTCTCCGCCCCTGGTTCCTGGCACAGAATTCCTAAAACCCTTGGAATTTCCTAGATGATAAGAACACTAGGAACATCTTTTGTTCTAGGATTTGGTCTTTGACCCAGGTTCCTAACACAGGGCTCCTAAATGCCTTGGACTTTCCTGGGTAATCGCAGAGTCTTTTGATACAATGAGGCTACTCTTCCTGAGCCCCTGGATAGCTTCAAGATGGGGGCCGGTCACCAGAAAGACCAAGACATGATTAGCAGCTTAGAACTTTCAGTCCCACCTCCGTCCTTTGGGAAGGGGAGAAGATATGAGATTGAGTTAATGATGGATCACGCCTGGGTGATGAATCATTCATGAAACTGCCCACAGTACAGGGTTGCGAGAGCTTCTGGGTTGGTGAACACATCCGTGTACCTGGAAGGTGTGCACCCCAACTCCACAGGGGCAGAAGCTCCTATACTGGACCCTTCCAGACCTTGCCCTATGCCTCATCATCTGGCTGTTCATCTCTGCCCTTTATCATTTCCTTTATATAATAAGATGTGAGTTCGGAGCTGTTGTATCAAATTGTAAAACCCTAGGTGGGGTCATGGGAGGCCCAATTGATAGCTGGTTGGTCAGAAGCACGGGTGACAGCCAGGATTTGCGACCCGCACCTGAAGTTGGGCGGGGGGGCAGTTTTGTGGGACTGAGCCCTTCACCTGTAGGGTCTGCACTACGTGTGGTTGGTGTCAGAATTGAAGTGAATTGTAGGACACCCAATCAGTGCCGCAAAATTGCTTGGTGTGGGAAACTCCTCACCCTCCCCCCCCGACCTCTGGGCACAGAAGTGTTCTGTACGAATAGTGAGTTTTTCCTAGACAACTGCCCCAGTGTGTCCCAAACTCATCCATGCATCATAATCCCCTGGGCTTGTTCTAGAAAAATAGAGGTTCCCAGGCCACGGGCCAGACAAGCCCAATTTTAGACCAAAACCGAATCAGAATCTCTGGGGATGGAGCTCAGGGAGCAGTGTTTCAATGTCTTTCCCTTTGGTTACCATTTCCTACATGTGCAACCATTCTAATGGGTTGATGTACCTTTTTGTTTGTTTTCTTACCATATGCATATTACTGTTTTGTGTCCATACATTTTACGAGTCTAACAAGTTCTAATTAATTGCTCACTCTGTTATTATTAACAGTAAATACTGATAGGGAGTCTATCCTGTGCCAGGCACTACTCTGAAAAGCATTTTACAGATACTAACTGATTTAATCCTGACAACCTCGTGATGCATATTACGTTATTTCCCCTTTCCAGAAGAGGAAATGGGAAGAGATAGCGGGGTTAGACAGTGTGCCCAAGGTTACACAGCTATTCTATAAGGAGCCAGGTACAGCCTGTCTGTACTCTCAGCTCTACAGGTCACCAGGCTGCCTCCCCTAATACCCCACTGGACCGCCCCTGGGCTTCAGCAGGGATTGGAGGAGGGGGAGGAGTGCTTTGAGGCACTTGAAGCAGCTGATACAGAGGTACTTCGCATATATATATATCTATATAGGTATATATAGATATATATATACACACACATATATATATACACACATACATGTATATATATACACACATATGTGTATGTATGTATAAAATATATAAATATATATTTATATAAAAATTATATAAAATTTATATATATAAATATATATACACGTGTAATATATATATATATATATATTTTTTTTTTTTTTTTTAG
The DNA here is from genome assembly GCF_018350155.1 of Leopardus geoffroyi. Classification (NCBI taxonomy): domain Eukaryota; kingdom Metazoa; phylum Chordata; class Mammalia; order Carnivora; family Felidae; genus Leopardus; species Leopardus geoffroyi. The sequence goes on from NC_059328.1 coordinate 101,025,386, forward strand.
AGACAGAGAGAGAGAGAGAGAGAGACAGTGTTAAGCAGGCTCAGGGCCCAGCTGGAAGGCTGACACAGACCTCCATCCCATCACCTGACCTGAGTTGGTTGACCTGAGCCATAATCAAGAGTGCAGAAGCTTAACTGACTGAGTGGCCCAGGCGCCCCCAGAGGTGCTTTAATATTTAAATTGGGATGGTCCCACTTTTGGGGGAGGGGGTGTCATCTGAATATGACCGCTGGGCCCAATGCCCCTGAAGAAGCCGTCATGGTTGTCCGCTTCCCCGCTGAGGCGGACGACTGTAGTATTTATTCATCATCACTCTTTTTTTCCCTTCCTCGCAGAGCACGTCTTCCGTGCACGTGGCGCATATTTCTCTGCCCCACTGACACTGAACTCAGCTGGTGGGGGAGGGCGTGGTGGCGGCGGCTCCTTCCGTGTGGGGGCTGGAGGACCCCTGACAGTCACCCGCAGCTCTTGGGGCGCGGGTAGAAGTCTAACCAAAGCCTCTCCGGAGGAAACCTGCCCTGGTTTGAACACTGTGCCCATCTGCAGCATTTGCTGATTTCTCACCCGGCCTCCCGCAGCTGTCAGGGCGGGGCGGCGGAGCGGGCGCCGGGAGGTGGGGGCTCTCTCAGAGCTCAGGGGCCTGGTAGCGCCCCCGTGCGCCCGCCCGCCCGCCGCTGGAACAGAGGCTGCCACAGTCCACCCGCAGCCCCCAGACCCTTACAGCGCTGGCTGTAAACCGCGACGGGATTTACACAGTTTTGTTGCAGCAAATGCCGACAAGCACCTTGTAATTGTACAAAATCCAGACCTCCTCGAGCTGACGCTGTTGCTGACCAAATGAGAACACTGAACTATTTGTTAGTTTCCAGTTCACTTCTCCCTTCGGGCTTTGGAAGACATGCCCCCTGCCCATCTCTTGCTCTCTCCCGCTCTCTCTCTCTTTTGCCTAAAGTATTCTTTGCTCTTTCTTACATCTGGAGGGCAGTGTAATAAAATATAGAGAATGAGGAGTCAAAAAAACTCATTTTTCTCCCCCAGGCTTAGTTCCAGGTTCGCTGTATGAGTTTAGATGTTGCTTGACTTCTCTAGGCTTCAGGTTCCTCAAGTAGATGAAATGGGGGTTGTCTGAGGTGATCCAATCTTAAATCTTAAAACCTACGAAATTTTATCTTATTCCCCAAGGCCAGCTCTCCTATAAAGCTTTCCCCACTCTTCCTGTTTTGCACTTCCTTAAGCTTTATTGTTTCCATCCAAACTTAATTCATCACTTTTAGTGAGTTCCGTTACTGTCTCGCATCTCAGCATTTTGATCCCTACAGGTGTAGTAGGTGTCCTTGTTCCCAAGACTCTTCCCTTCTTCAAAATCTCCTGTTTCTTTGAAGCTTGTGCCATCAGATTATTACCTATGACGTCTCCATGATGTACTTGTCGCTTACAGACCTCTGTCATTCCCTTGATTCACTGGAGGTCTTGACACCTCAGATGGACTTCCACTTCACCTGTTGACATCACCTGGACAAGCCACCCAAGCCACCCCCCACCGGTCCTCTCTGATTCTCAATCATCTCGTTTCTTCCTCTTTTCCTCTTCTCCACCCACAAGCTCCCATGGTCAGATCTCAACTTTGCCAACACCAATAATTTTACCGCTTTCACAGTCTCCGTGTCCACTTTCCTCTCTAGAACACAACCTCCTAAACTTCCAGCCCATTACTCTGTCGTATCTAGCAAACGATCATTTGGCCTCACTGAGGCCTCTAATCAACTGACACTGTCACCTGAAAACAATCAGCCGCCCCTCTCTTGTTTTGCTTTCTTGTTTCTCTGGAATGGACTTTCTATTCTTATCATTATATCCACTCCTTTGCCATCAGACTCGCTCATCTGCCTAATACCAAACATGCAAACCCACCTGCCAGTGTACCCATATTCCTTCTCCTCTCTCCTGTCGCTGGATGAGGTGGCCCTATTTACATCCAAGGTCAACTCGGACACTCAGGGTTTGCCGCAAACGTCACGTTCTCTCACCTTCTTTAGAACTTTGCTCTCCTGCAAGCAGGACCTCTTCTCCTGCAAGTTCTCTCTTGCTACTGAATTATTGTCTGCAAGTCAACATCTCCAGTGTGTCAAAATTTTTGTTTTTAATCTCTCCCCTGGTCACACATCTGCCTCGGCTGCAATGCCGTTCCTCCGTTCTTTTCAGCAAAGCTCTCGGGTGAAGCTGTGCATTCCTGGTTCCTCTTCCACCATTCTATACACAGCCTGCTTCAGTTGGCTGCAGGCTCCTCCAGGCCCTGAAAGAGCTCTTACCAAGATCACCAGTTACCTCCATCTCCCCCAGTCCCATGGGTATTCTGTATCTCCCTAGCAGGGAGATGCTAGCATGGGCCATGTGATCCACTGGAAACACGGGTTTTCGTGCTCCTGTTCTTCTCCGACCTCACTGGCTTCTTCTTAGTAGCCTTTTCTGGCCCTTCTTCTGCCTGTTACATTCTAGAATCTTCCCTAGGGCCATGGTTCTCAAAGTGTGATCCAACATCAGCACCACCTGAAGCTTGTTACAACTACAAATTCTCAGCCTCATAACTGGTCACAGTACTCATCCTGGGAACCACCCTTGGTTCCTCTTATTCCTCAGCTCCACATCCCGGTGACCTATGAGTCCCTTCAGCTCTACCTCCAGGGTGGACAGTCCCAGTTGGTTTAATCTTCCCCCCCCCCGCCCCCCCCAGACTCCATGGCCTTAGCCAGGTCTCTGCCAGTGCTCACATGGCCTGCCTCAGTGGCTTCCTCCCAGCCTCCGCTTCTCTACTCCCCTTACCCCACCCATGAGCTACCGGGTAATCTTTTTGAAATACAAATTATAGGGGCGCCTGGGTGGCTCGGTCGGTTAGGCGTCCGACTTCGGCTCAGGTCATGATCTCACGGTCTGTGAGTTCGAGCCCCGCGTCGGGCTCTGTGCTGACAGCTCAGAGCCTGGAGCCTGTTTCAGATTCTGTGTCTCCCTCTCTCTCTGCTCCTCCCCTGTTCATGCTCTGTGTCTCTCTGTCTCAAAAATAAATAAACGTTAAAAAAAATTAAAAAAAATAAAATACAAATTATAGTTGTGTAAACTACCCTGTTCAAAACCTTCCAGTGGTATTTGAATAAAACTGTACACGGACTAAAACCCCAGACTCCTTATGCACCATCGCATGGTTTTATCTTTATCCCTCCCTCTGACCTCACCTTCCTTTACTTCTTTCTTTGCCCATTGTCTTCTAGCCTTATGCCCATTTTCCTGCTTCTTCTCCTCTAAGGGTCTTCAAACCTGCTGTTCACAATACTTGCCCCCCGTCTCTCCCCCAGGGTTGGCATGGCTGGCTCCTTCCTGTCGTTCTGTCTACGCTCAGATGTCCTTTCACAGAGGGGCCTCCTACCCCCCTAATGAAATGCCATCCCTCTCCCCAAGACATTTTCCATACCTTATGTACGGTTTTACTCCGTGATAACATTTATTCCAACCGCAATTTATCTGATTTACCTGTTTATTGATTTATTGTCTAGGTCTGCCCGTGGTCTGTACAGCTCTATAAGACGTAGGCTTTTTAGCTGCTGTATTTCCATGCCTAGAACAATGCCAGGTGTACAATAGGCATTGAGTAAATTGTCCACTAGATGAATAAACTTTATAGAAGAGATAACCTTAAATTGACTTATTTTTATTTTTTTAACATTTATTTATTTTTGGGAGACAGAGCGAGACAGAGCACGAGTGGGGGAGGGGCACAGAGAGGCGGGGACACAGAATCCAGAGCAACCTCCAGGCTCCGAGCTGTCGGCACAGAGCCCGACGCGGGGCTCGAACTCATGGATGGTGAGATCATGACCTGCCTGAGTCGAAGTCGGATGCTTAACCGACTGAACCTCCCCCAGGCACCCCAGAAGAGAGAACTTGGAAATCAGGAAGGCAAAAGGCATGTGTAAGGTAAATCCCTTAAGTCACTCGTAGAGGTGGCAAGATGCTCCCTCTGGGAGAGGTAAAACTAAGACCTCTTGGCCGATTCCCATCTCACTTTCTGTTTTGTTTTGTTTCTTAGTATAATTTATTGTCAAGTTAGCTAACATACAGTGTATGTTGCTCTTGGTTTTGGGGGTAGATTCCTGTGATGCATTGCTTACGTACAACACCCAGTGCTCATCCCAACAAGTGCCCCCCTCAAAATGGACCATGTCCACAGGAGTGAAGGGGTGCAAATTCATCTACACAATTTTAAATACTCTGTTCTTCTTTTCTTTTACAGATCAGCCATAAAGTTGAATGAACTTCAGTGAAATCAGTGTGATTCCACTGTAATTACAATTATTTTGTATTATTCCATACTTTAATTTCTGCTACAAATGAGATGGTGTGCTGTATAAATAGAGACTACACTTTATGTTTCTCTTCTAGCACCTGCAGACCAAGAAAGTACCTGAAAAGGTGGGTAAATATGAGTCCAACCACCAAATTACTGGCTGCTCAAAAAAAGCTACCAGGTTCCTGACATTTAGTAAATATTGCAAGCTCTCAGATCCACGAGGGATAAAATCAAATAATGTAATGTAATAAATTAATTAAAATAAATAATTATATACAATAAAGAAATAAAATATAATAACCGTCTAATACATATTTGCCATTTTTTCCTTTCAATCTAGGACTTGCAATCATTCTCAAAACATTTTTTGAGATGCTTTGATGTGCGAAGAAGCCTTACAAAGCGCTTTAGTTCTGGGCTCTGTGACCCACTGGAATTTTTTCTGTAACCGCCAACCAGACCCTCAGCTCCCAGCGTCATCTTCCGTCCTCCAAAAAGAGGTAAGATTCAGTTTCGAGAAAGAATGAGATAAAGCAAATGACTGCCATACCTGCAATAGGTTTTGCCAAATTTTCAGTTTGGTTCTGGTCAGCAGACTCCTTGGCATCTACAAAACTCTTGAGTTTTGGAACAGTCGGTGTTTGTGGGGACTCCTGTCCTGAAACTGTTTCTGGCTGGGAATCTAGAAAACCCCAAACAAATATTATAAAGTGATACTCTGGGCAATGAGATAAGAACTACTGACGTTTGTATTTTTCTTTACAGCAAACAAGGTGCTCCCCACACCCCTGCCTTTAGAAAGACTAAATGGAAGAAAGCTTTTAAGAGGCAAGGATTCGTCATGATATGATGCCACGTTTGCCATTAACAGGATGGTATCTGCAAGGAACGCACTCCCAGGAGCTAGATGGTTCCGCAAGGCAACACAGTAATTATCTTGGTTGGGTTATGCAGCAAAAGCCAAGAAATTTAGCCCACTTTTACCTGGCAAGAGTGACTGAGCTGTGATTTTTGTTTTTAAAGTTTCCAATCTTGAATCCATTCATTATTATGAAAATGTAGCTCTTTATTAAGACGCATCTTATGAAAATGTAGCTCTTTATTAAGACGCGTCTCTCTAAGAAATCAGTGCAACATGAAATACATTTAAAATGCATCTATAAAGGACTGGGGATGCAAATAGTACATTTCAACTTGCATGTGGGCCACCCTGGCTGAATGGTGGTTGCTCCCTGGAGGATTGTTGAGAAACCTGTGGCCTCGCCCCCTTTCAAGGGGACAACAGGCTTCATTGATTACAGTTGTCTGCCTGGGAACAGGTGGGCACCAGCACCATCAGCCTTCGTCTCTGATTTCTCCCCATTTTGTTTCCAAGTCATTTTTCCAGCCTTAATCTTTGCTTTGCAGACTCTGTGGTAATCAGATGTTTTCTTTGGCTGTGCTCATTCCAGGCAGCCGAACCTCTGGTATGGCATTGTGCAGTAGAAAATTCCTCTGTCGGGGAATTTTCACTACCCAGTCTATGAAAAAGAAGCACTAAGTTGCATTTCATCCCTAAATTCTCCAACATGCATCTCTTGAAAAGGAGACCTTGTTCTACACATCCATCATCACACCCAAGAAAACTCAGAAAAATTCCACAATGCCCCCAACTAACAGTCCCCTACTCCAGACTTGTACAGTTGCTCCAAAAGATCTTTGATAGCTGTTTATTTTTCTCAACTCGGCTTCCAAAGTTTACGTATTGCAGGTAGTTTAGATGCCTCTCTAGTGTCTTTCAGTATACAACAATCATCCCATCTTTTTTCTTTTAATGACACTGACTTTTTTTTGAAGGGTCCAGGACAGTCGTCTCCTAGAATGTCTACATTCTGGACTTGTCTGATTGTTTTCTCTTGGTTAAATTTAGGTTACTGATCTTGGCAAGAATTCTATATAGGTCCGAGGCACTTCATATTGTGTTATATGAGAGAGCACTTAATGCTAGGCTGTCACAATTGCTAGAAGTTTGATCACTTGGTTGGGCTGGAAAATGGCCTATCTCTTCACTATAAAGACACATTTTCCTCCTTATTATCGGGTATTATGTGAGCTGATACCTCGAACCTGTGTGTCTGGCCTGTTCTCCTCCAAACTTTCATTACTCCCTCGACTTATAAATCAGTCAGGTCTTCTAAATATTCTTAGGTAAATTTTAAGCACACAGGAGGAAAACTAAATTTGATTTGTATCTTGGCTTCTTCATATAACTCAGCCAAACTTGTAATACACAAGTCACAATAGGTGATGCCATCAGCCGTTACTGAGACAAGAGGCGGTAGGAAATAGTTATGTCCTAAGAGGCCATTGTTAGGCATTCCTCATTTAAGTTCAGTGACAGGAACAGGAAGCTACAGAAACACATTACCTGGAGGAAGATCGGATGTTTTCTGAACAGCTGTTTCGTCTGCATCTTCCGCTGTCTTTGGAAAAGGAGGCAAGTTTTTGGAAAGCGTATCCAGATAATGAAACTGAAAGAGAAATCCAAAAGACTTACTTTAGACTTATGCATTCCTGGAAGGCACCCTCCACAAGCATGTTAAGTTGAAGAGCAATGATGAAACCATTTTTCTTTTTTAAGGCTCTGAAACTGAAAGTTTTTCAAGAGACCGTTCAACTCAATTCTAGATTTTGTCATTCTGTCCTAACTTCCTGTAACTTCTTCTCAGGCAGCTTCTGGTTAATAATAGCATCTGGAACATCCATAGAAATACAACAAGCTCTAAACACATGAGGATATTCACTTTGCTGAAAAGTTCCAAGGTTTCATGGGAGTGCTCTGTCTCCTCAGGCTTCCAAGAACTCACAGTAATTTAGTGCTGTTTCAGCAGCTGACGGATGCAGAAATCTTAATGGGATAAAAACTTGAAAATGGAATTTATGGGATAAAAGTGGGGAGAATTCAACCCCCAAAAGGACTTGAAATAGATGAAAGAGGTGATAATGCAAGGTATGAAGTTGGAGTGGTAGTAATAAATTGGCAAGACCTGAAATTAGTTTTCCCTCTCAAATGCTCTTGAGGACGTGGATTTGAAAGGTAAAGTTAGTCAGCTGGGCTGATGAAGGAAAGAAACATCAGGAAAGGTAGGTTACATAATAACACCTGCATTGCATCAATCTCTATAAAGATTCTTACTTAATTGTTGTTAATTACGTTCAATTACCTTAGACTGACATAACTTGCTCATTTCCAAGTTGAAGTAGGGTGATACTACTTTGTTCCTAATTTCCATTAGGTAATTTTGTGTGGTTTCAATATCCTTCCTGGTTGATATTTCCATAACGATGCAAAAGAAGACAGAATGTTTTACAATGTTATTCGCTTGTGTTTTACCTTTAAATCCTGCAGAAAATGGGATCGCTAACAATAAAACGGGTAAGAACTCATCAGACAATTTTTTTTGGTCAGCTTGCTTTGGTTCATTTTCTGCTCTTTCTAGAATCAGTCACATTCCCTACTTCAAAAATCAGCTTTCATTTAAGGTAAGAAATAATGATACCAGGTGGGAGTTTGGTTTTACAGTTGATCTCAAAAGACTAAAATACACTCGGTTGACCTTTTTTGCGTGTCTTTCAATTCTCTGAGGTTTAAAGGCCAGCTTGATTCTACCAATTTCCATGATTTCAGTAGCAAGGGTAACAGAAACTAAAACCAAAACCTCAGGAGTGGTTTGTGAATCGTGTGATCGGTGATTACAAAGTAAAATAAAAAACAATCATGATAATTCTGCTAATTGTCTTTCCAGTATCAGAACTCTGTGTTGGGGAGGCGATAGACCTCTAAAGACTAGAAGGCTGAAGACTTCACTTCCCAGCCTTTCCTATATATATAGGGAAGGCCAGTAACTAGTAAGCTGACATCACTGGGTAAGACTCCAGAGAGCCTTTAAAGAGATCTAACTCAGCTGGGAGGCTTTCCCTTTGTCCTTGCCTCACCTCTTTTCCAGTAGGAAATACGGATGAAATATGAATGGAATGAAATATGGATGGATGAATGAAATATGGAATGAATGGATGAAATATGGATGGAATGGCTGCAGCTGTGGCAGTGATTTTGCAACCATGAGGCAAACTTGAGGATGGAAGTCATGCACCACTTCTGACTTCTTTGACATCAGGAAAGATAAACTTCTTTCTTGTAAAAGCACTGATTTGGGGGGTTGTCTGTTAAATGTAGTTGGACCTCATCTTATCTGAAATAGTTCTCATTTTTAAGTGCTTCTCACATGCCAGAAATTGTGCTTTACACGTTTAATCTTGTAATAACTCCATGAGTTAATCTTATTATGCCCCTTTTATTGGTCAAAAAACCCCAAGGTATAGAAAAGCTAAGTAACCTACCTTGAATCACATAACCAGTAAGAGGTGAAGTCTGAATTAAAACCCAGGTTGCCTGCCTCTGAGCCCATGACCTTGATTAGTGCAAACGCTAGTCAACTGTTAGCTGCCCAATGTGTGGGCTGAGATACCTCCGATATTAGGCGGCCCAACACCCTCCTGTTACAGATGAGCAAACTGAATTCCTGAGGTACGTTTTACTGATGGAAATCAGTAAATTGGGAAATGCTGATTTATACAAGGTTGAACACGTTTTGTTACCGTAGGACTTAGGGTACACCGTGGCTCTCTAAAAAATAAGCACGACCAGCTGACATCATGCATCTGTACGTAACCAAGCTGGAACTGACTCTCGGTCTGCTGACTCTAACACTAGTGTCCTTTCTCTCACACTAGCTGGCCTGTCAGGAAATACTGCCCGAATCAAAATAGCATCTTACTGAAACAACTTTAATTTCCCATTACATTATCTTATCTCTACTGCCTCACCTGATTCATCATCAATCTATGGCAGTGGGGCTACCGCCTGTCACTCTTGGAACCGTTCTCAAAAAAGAATAAGTCCTCCAATTGATAACCTCCAATTCCTCTCTGCTTTCACCTTTCTGATTCTTCCACGGAACCTGACCTTTTTGTGGTTCACCTTCCGTGCCCCTGAGAACTTCTCATTCCTTAACCCTCCTCCCCAAACGCATTTTCCACGCTCCCAAAACTTCTCTTTCAATGACACAAATCTAATTATGCGTTTCACTTTCTTCTTCAAAAACTTTCATTGGCTTGCCAGCATCTACCTGTGGGTTAAAATCTGAAAGTGTTCATGTTTCAAGAACCTTAAAAGTGTGAATGGATAACACAGATACATAATGAAAAAAGGATTAAAGAGTATGCAATAAAAAGGAAGTCTCCATCCCACACTGTCCCCTAACCTCTTGGTCGGCTTCCCCACAGGCAATCATTGTCACTGGTCTAGAAATCAGGGATAGTCCATGAGACAACGTATACCTTCTAGTTTGACCTTGAATACAGGGGTGGCCCATGAGATGCAACATCCTATCTCACCACTTCTCCCATACATTCTACAGGGTAACCCAGGCATTTTTTTGGAGAAGAATCTTCATCCTTCCTCCAGTCATTGTGGAGAGGAGTCATGCAAATGTGTGCAATTCTCCCATATGTACTACTAGATTCTAAGTAAATACATCTGGCTCCCTTTCCTCTCGGGGTGGTATCTTTGGCTAGGAATGAAAAGCACATAATGCCTGGAACACATTCTTCACTGAGTTAGAAGAATCCTTGAATGTTTATGACTAGTCTCTTAAGTTCTAGAATATTTATTAGTATATTCGAATTGCCACAGCGCAGAGAATACCTGAGAACTTTCTTGCTTACAAGAAAGGAGAGGATCTGCATGAGGGTCAAATGGGCTTCCCCTGGAGATAGTGACAGCCTCACTCATAAGCTGAGTAGCCACTTGGCAAAAATGTAGAAGAAATTCAGACAACGGCAGGGAGCCTAGGTGGTAGGACTTTTCAACCTAGCCCACTCTAAAATTCCTGACTCTACAAAACTGGCCGTTTTCACATGCTGATGGATGCCGTGCTTCAAGATAGAATTACCTCTTATGTTCCAACTTTTCTTTCCAGTGCTTTCCTTTTGTTGTTTGCCTGCGTGAAAGGAAAGTATGATGAAAAAGGGCAAGGCTCTCAGCTTACAAACAATAAAAGAAAAACCTCTACTGTGTGATAAATTGTTGGCAATGTCGGAGATGAAAGGCTGAGGATGCATTGATATAGTCACCCCGAGTTATGATGCCACGGCTCTCCATTTCCTCCATCGCTGTATGCTTAATACTAATTGGAACACATTAAGGGATCCGCTTACCTCCATTTCCTTTCAAAGAAATCTGTATCAGTTGTCTCTGGCAGACATTCCGGAGCGGTAGGCAATGATTGCTTGAATAAATCGGTTAGGTGGGCTGCAACTTTAAAAATAGATGCATTTAAATTTATCCTCACATCTTTATGGCACAACACACAATCAGTGCCTGGTGACTCACTTGAGAGGTTTTCTAAGAGCTTATATTTAATCTATCAAGTGTTTACTAGAATTTCCCTGACCAAACTGTAGTATAACAGTAAACCAGACCACTTTTATCGAATATTCTATTAGAGAACACACATCTTACTGTCCAAATGTAGAATGTGGTGACATCTCATTCATCCCACATCATTTGGGGAATCAGTGTTTTACCTAACTGAATTTCTTCATCTCTGAAACACCAAAACTTAAAAAAAAATTAACCACCTTACTGAAACTGTTTTTCTAAAAAAAAAAAAAAAAAACAAAACTAAGGGTATGAATCTAAGTATATTAACATAATACAATGGTTTGATAATCCGGGCAGTTATTCTGAGTTTGTTCCTCAGATCATGATCTCAGTGGGATGTTAACAAAGATTAAAAAAAAAAGTTTCCGTGTTCTATCTGAGCTTGGGAAATACTGATTTATACAAGGTTAAATATGTTTTGTTACTGTAGGACTTAGTATACACTGTGGCTGTCTAAAAAATAAGGAAATATGCAGCATTATCCAAACTTACTTTATCATAAAATTCATTTTTGGTGCAGCCATTTCATAGACTAGTGTTTCGGGAAATAGTTTGGGGAGCATTGACTTAAAATCACCACCACTAATATTGCGGCTGTAACTATGCAAGACCCTGTTTGTTTGTTGGTTTGTTTATATGTTTGAAAATATGTTTAGTTTGTTCTTCATTATTAGGCAACCTGCACATTTACCTCGATGGTGATTGTACCCCTCAGACCAGAGACCACAAATTCGAATGCTGCCACTTACAGTTACCGGATAAAGTATAGGGCATCCAGTTAACTTTGAACTCCAGATGGACAACAAATAGTGTTTTGGTATAAGTATGTCCCAAATAGAACATTCAATAGAACTTATACTGAAAGATTACTTATTGTGTACCTGAAATTCAAATGTAACTGAGCCTTCTGTATTTTTATTTGCTAAATCTGACAACCATAACTTAATGGGCTGCCCAGATAAAAGAGTGACAACAGAGTGGCAGTGATGGGCTGTAACAGATTCTTCTGTCTGTGGTCATTCTAAAGGGGCAGCTTTAATCATCTTCAGCCAAATGTCACCATGCGGTAATGTCACATTTCAAGAGATGGAAAATCAGCTAAAAATAACTGTGTAAGCCAACCCTGTGGGGGACACATAAAACACATCTGTGGGCTAAATGAAGCCTATGGCTGCCAGTTTCTGACCTTTGTAATACAACCAAAATAGAAAAGGAAAAGAAAAGCCCAAACCACCAAATGCTTCCCTGCTTGTCTGCTGTGAACTATGAAATCATATAACTAAGTTCGCTGGGGCTATATATTCTCCAAATAAATATGCTTTGAATGAGGATATTTTCCAAGGGTAGACTGCTTGAGCTATATATTCAGTGTAAAATAGTGCAAGGTTTTAGTGGTAACTGTGTAGTTGCTCAAAAGTTCTGTGTGTGTGTGTGTGTGTGTGTGCGTGTGTGTGTGTGTGCGTGTGTGTGTGTGTGTGTGTGTTGGGGGAGAGCGTTGACTGGTTGGTTGTTTCCCTCTTCTGTCTTAGGTATGTTGGAAATACATGCTGAGGTTAACATAAAAGTCAAATGTCAACTGTTTTTGTTCAACAAATGAAAGTTAAAGATAAATTAGATGCAGCCATGTTTCACAATGTAGGCTGAAAAAATACATAAATAAGTAATTATAATACAACATGGCCAATATGACAACAGAAATATATATATACATGGTACTTTGCTCTCAGACAAAGGAATGACTGAGAAGGATATTTAAGATTTTTAAATATTTTGCAGAAAAATATGTAGTTACCTTCAGTTACATGACTTTTTGTAGTTTCTTCCATTTTAGGGAACGACTGAAATGAAGATAGAATTCCTTAATGATGATGATTATATTACATACAAATTCACTCGGTTTTACAGCATTCTTCATGGAAAATTACTATCAAATGAATTCGTTTTTTTTTTTCAACGTTTATTTATTTTTGGGGCAGAGAGAGACAGAGCATGAATGGGGGAGGGGCAGAGAGAGAGGGAGACACAGAATCGGAAACAGGCTCCAGGCTCTGAGCCATCAGCCCAGAGCCCGACGCGGGGCTCGAACTCACGGACTGCGAGATCGTGACCTGGCTGAAGTCGGATGCTTAACCAACTGCGCCACCCAGGCGCCCCAAATGAATTCGTTTTTTAATGCCAGTACAAAATGTATTTGATTTTTTGTAGTCATTCCTTTCACACAACAGAATTTTTTAAAATGCAAATCATTTCAATTTGTAGAAATTCCTTTTTCTTCCTCCTTCCTCCTTCATTCACTAATTCATTCCACATTCCAATAAACATCAGTTTCTCTGAAGACAGTATAAACTTTTATTTAAGAGCCTTCAGAATTCTATACAGTTTAAGGAAGGGCCTAAGAAGCTTTTGGAAAATTCAATCCATGAGGAATCAGATTTTCCCCAGAAATAAGAAATTATAGGGAGGGAAGGCGAATGTTCCATGGAAGTGGCAGAAACAGCTATGAGGTGTAATATTTTGTCTTGAAGCACCTGATATTGAAACAACAGTGAAAACATTGGTACTGAAAACGTTTCCTTCTCACCATGACGAGCTTGAGGAGATCTGCAGCATTGCCTCTTTCCTCCTCAGTTCTGGAATCCTTAACCGTCATTTCCTGTAGCTCATCTTCTTTCTTTAGAATATGGTTTATATAATCCTAAGTCAGCGGAATAAAATAAATCAATAAAAAACCGAAATGAGGCAGAAACGCCAAAACAGTGAACATCAACTTGAAATACTACTGAAAAGGTAAGAGTATGTAAGTTCCCAGTGCTCAACAAACCAGTTACTGGTCGAGCAATCTGGAAAACCTTTTCCTTGATTACATTAATGAGCAAAGACCTGAAACGTCCAAAAACAAAGCTTGAGGGCCACAAGATCTTAGAACTATATGGAGATGCCACAGAGACATCTAGCTCTGTGCTCCGGTGTCCTCATCAATAAAATGTACGGACTTAGGTTAGATGGTTTCTAGAGTCCTTTCCAAGGATAGTCTTTATGATTCTGTCTATGAATGTAAGTTTAGGCTTAGTCTATGCCTTGGCTTCCAAGAGAAATACACTTTACTTTTTCCATAAACATCTATTTTTTTTTAATTTTTTTTAACGTTTATTTATTTTTGAGACAGAGAGAGACAGAGCATGGACGGGGGAGGGGCAGAGAGAGAGGGAGACACAGAATCAGAAACAGGCTCCAGGCTCTGAGCCATCAGCCCAGAGCCCGACGCGGGGCTCTAACTCACGGACCGCGAGATCGTGACCTGAGCTGAGGTTGGACGCTTAACCGACTGCGCCACCCAGGCGCCCCAACATCTATTTTCATAAATAAATCGTCCCCCACTGTATGCCAGGTGCTGGGTATATAACCATAAACAAAACAAATATAATCCCATTCAGAGACAGTTGACAAACTAGACAGTAAGATGCTATAGATACGGTGTGCACAATTAACTATATATTTACAAATTCGTAGACCATTTCCGAAAACCAACAATCCTTTTCTTCCATGGACAAGTAGCAGATTAATAAGCAGCTGTACTTTTTTTCCAGAGGTCACAAAGCCAGTTCCCCATACAGTAAGAGAGAAGGAGGACACTATATCGCAATTGTATATAAAAATTACCTATCTTTTCAGTGCCTTAGGGTCTCAATACTTCCTATACCTTCTGGGAACCATTGAGTATTTTTTACTTCTCAACCTCCTACCCTCTGGAAAATTGGCATTCCTTTGTCGCATTAGATAAATATTGGTACAGTGACATAATTTCAGATTCCTCAGGAAACCAAGAGGAACGATTGCCCTGTTGCTTATTCCTCTGGGTCGGGTGACCCGGATTCCATTACCTTAAGGGAAATCTGCAGCTTTTGCTTCACCTCCTCTTTTATGACCTCGTGCTGGGTGAACTGGCGCATCTGTAGAACACTGGGGCTCTTGAGTATAGGGGCTGGCGCACTTGCTAGCTGTTTGGACCCAATGTCAAGGCCCTTCCAAATCTGAGTGCCAAATGGAGGTCCAGGAGTCTTCTTCTGTTAACAAAACGAAGCAAAACAACCACCAAAAAAATCAGAATGTTTTCGCTTTTTTTTTTTTTTTAACCGAGTCCTTATTATGTAGACACGATGCTAGGAACCACTCGTTAGGGAATACGGTGGTCAAAAACATACGGTCCCTGCTCCCAAAATGTTTCTCAAATAGAAGGGAAATTGGTAAGAGAACTGGGCACGCTTTCCTCTTTATATGCGTTACCAGGAACTTGGATGTATTAAAATCCTGTAGCATTATCCAGTGCTGTCCCACTGGATAGCATTTGGGGAGTAGTAAGCAATGTCACATCATGGAAATGTAGCCTAGCTTATGAAAAATGCATAAATGCACTGTTGCTTATTACCCACAAGCCACAAGCAGCCCAAGACATCTGGAATAATCAGGCTTTCACTTTCTGGTTTCATGCTCATTTTGACCTTAGAGAGATTCTTTGAGAGAGAAAAATCATCCCATAGATCTGAGAGGTCTCTGAGCTCACTCTAGATTAAGCATGCCTCCAGAATCTTTCCAGGGTCTCTTGGGGTACATATGTTCTGCCTCGGATTAGACTCACAGCTTTATGTTACCCTTGTAATTGATTTTCAGGAGTAGTGTGCTTTGATGCCCTACGTCCTGTAGCGTGCCTGATGTCCTCCATTGTAAACTGCTATTCAGTCTGATGCCTGGTCAGTGATAACCCTGAGGGGCTTGCCTGGGCTGGGCCACTGTGACTGGGCATAGAAGGCCAGAGCCATAGGAGTTGCAGAGAAAGAGAATAAACTTCTTTCATTAATCTCAGATGTGGCATGTTATTTGTCATGAAGCACTACTTTCGACCTGGATATAGCCTTAGTGAGTCATTTGGTGTGGCCTTTCTATTCTTCAGATATGGAATTAGAGGTCCAGTGTGGCTTGTCCCCTATCCCACATTAATAATTGGTAGACTCAGGACTAGAATTCAGATACTTTTCACTCATCGTGTTGGTTATAGCCGCCAAATTAAAAAATAGGACTCAGAGGTCTTTGTTACCTTAAGTGTTCATTGTCTGTGCCCTTGCTATTACAAGGTTGTGCAGGGGAACAAAAATCATCATAAACCAAAAAACGTTGTCCTCCACACCTAACACTTGAATGTCTCTCTGATCATATTATCAATGTCCTCATTGATCTAATAATTTATCATCTAACAATATACTGGGCCTATTACACAAATGGCTTGCAAAATGAAGTGTCAAGTCTTGCAAGGTATAGGACTTCATGATTCTTGCTCAAGATCTCTAAGACCTTTTCTTCCATTCTTTAAAAAGACTTTCGATGGAGCTCCTCTAATCTGACATAATCACAACGTTTACTTTTATCATCGTAGTTGCGTATCCTTTGTATAATCCTTCACATCATTCTTACGTGCTTCAGTTCGTGCATTAGTAAATTAGGCAAAAAAGGAGACCTGAAGTTGGGTGTTAAAACTAACAAATAAGAAATGAGAGAAGGAAAGTTTTCTGTATTGCATAGTATCAGTAATTCCATGATAGGAGAGGTATAACACGTGTTACCTAGAGTGGATATTTCCATACTATAGGAAGACGTTTGAGCCTGCAACACAGGCTAAAAGAAATAAAGCTAGTCAGGTGTATTTTTCCAAAATCTACAAATGTTAAAAGTCTTCAAATATAAAACTCCCGAGCCCATTAACAGTTTATGTAAGAATGAAAATATACGAATATATGGGAGAAGACTGGAGACTCCAATCCATTGATGAAATAGATGTGCAATAGTGTAGTGACTTTGCAGCAGAAAAAATTTATACCTCGACTGAGGGAAACATCTCCCATGGCCTTGACTGGAGATTCGGAGGAACAATTGTATCTAATTCTTTCTTCATTAGCCATGGTGATGCTTCACAGAAAGGGCGAAGGACAGTGATGCTCAGGGCACCTGGTTCAAAGAGAGTTATCAGTGGATCATTTCTCTATCAAATACATTCTGAGAATTCAATAGGTTTTCACTAAATTCAGCGAGCTTTTTGATAAGTGAGACATAGTGATTATGCTTAAGAAGCTTACAATCTAACAAGTAAAGTAAGGCTTTTGGCCACTGTAACACCTAGAGACTGGGTTTAGATAACCTGGAATTATGCATTGACACCTTACTATTCTTCAAAAACCACATCCAAGTCCTGTCGGTTCACTTGAGCTTACCCGCTGACCTACCTTGGATCATCTGCCTCTGAGAGATGCTGTTCAGGGCTAGAGCAACAACTAGCTTTTCTACCCAGCTCTACTCTGCGAGTGAACCTCCCGCCAGCGGTCAGAGTGACTGATTATGTTAGTCCATGGTTTAAACTCTTCTTTGACTTCCCACTGTTCACAGGACAAACCCGAGTCCTCGGTGTTTTGTCACCCTGCCCTAACTTGCACTACCCCCTCCTTCTGTGCCCTGGCCACTTCAGCATTTTCCTCCCGGTTCTCCAAGGCTTTTTGCTTTCTGCCTTGTACTGTCTCTTCCAAGAAGGCTCTCCCTCCTATTTTAATTAGCTGCTACTTATCCACCAGCTCTTGGTGCCAGTGTCTTCAGGGAAGCCTTGTAGACTACAGCAGGTTCCTCTGTTAACGCTCTCATAGAACCATATTCCTTTCCTTCACAGACCTTACCCCAATTTATAATCACACAATCACAGTTATTGTGTGACTATATAATTAATGCCTATCCTCTCATTAAACTCTAAGCACTATGAAAGCAGGGTCCACGCTGTCTTAGCTCACACTGTATTCCTAACACCCAGCCAGTGTGTTTGGCACATGCTGGGTTATCTAGATGCTAAATAACTAACAGAGCAATTTGTGATGAAGCCTTGCACAACCAATCAGAGCACCCCACTCCCCATATTCACAAAGAACAAAGTTTATTTTATCACGCACACGTGCATTGATACACTAAAAGATATAAGTGCGCAGATGCAGGCATATTCATAAATGAGTGCAAAGTATATACCACCAGAGAAAAGAGAAACATAAACCTAAGCACAACCCATTGGTTTCATTCACAGATAATATGCACGTTTATATCTATGTTTAAATACACATATAACATACACTGATGATGCTTTCTTAATGCAATACGTATCTCGAACCCTTAGCCACACACTGATTTCTTTGAAATTGATGAGAACAGTATAAATACACAATAAATATAATTATATCTATAACTTATCTTATATTGCAGGCTGACTTTCTAACTCACACATCAAACGTATTTTCTTTTCTTAATATATTAAGTTCATCAAGGCAACACCTTCAAAAAAAAAAAAAGAACTTACAAGTGATATCTCACTTTTCTTTGTTTTTTTTTTCCCCTAGCCAGATGAAAGGAACACATAAGTAGGATCATAGATACATGCCTACCGTACCTAAACTCCAATTCAATTCAGATCTGCTTACAGGTAGGAGAGGGGCTTATAGTTTACATACGTCGATGCCCAGATAAAGCTTGGAGTGAGCATAAGTAGCTGTATAAACGGGTTGACCTGGCGATGTGGCAAGTAGAGTTGAAAAGGAAGAAAAAGGGAGAAAGTAGAGATGACGTGGGGGTGGGCTGGATAAGGGGGCTGGATGCTGGTAAGGAGACACAATGACTTCCAGACATTCTGGATTCCCTACCTGGCTGTTCTTGTATTGGCTCCTGGAGAACTACAGTAGTTGATTCCCCGTATGCCAAGGATAGGTATTCTTCTATGTCACTGTCTCGAAGAAGTTCCGCTCCTGATCCATCAGCATAAATGACAAAAAACCTATTTGAAGCAATAAAATTGAATCGCGTGAAGTATTCAGTTAAAATGCTCCTGAAACTTAAAATTTAAAATAAAGGTCATGGTATTATTTTTATCATATTACCTGGGTACATGTTCACCATAGATTTGCAGATGATTCTTATAAACGTGAGTAGATGATAAACTGTCATAGCCTTCAGTTTTTTCATTTGGATCATCTTCCAAATTGTTTTCACATAGCATAGTTGATACACTACCATCAGCCATTACCTACGGGACAAAGTATATAATCAACTAAAGAAAAGAAATGTCGTAAAGCTTACATTTCTCATTTGAGAAAGCATGCGATCTGTTGGTATATCCAGAAAACCAGAGATATTTATTTCCAAGGTAATACTCACTAAGTCCAGTTGGCATTAATAAAAGCAAAAACATCTCTACTTACAGACCACACCTAGACTATGAAGACAAACTGGAATATACTCAGAGTAAGGTGAGTAGGATCGCAAGGGACTCAAAATCTTATCTGAGCATTGGTTCACGGAACCGGGGATTTAACCATTGAGGAGAGGCTACCCATCTGATAGTTGTCTTGCAATATTAAGAAAGTGGCAGTGTGGGAGAAGTTCATATTCTGTGGTTGCAAGTGTGGAATTGGGATTCATGAATAGACTACAAAGGGAAACAGATTTAGCGTGAGAAGAAATGTTCTAGCCATTACTACTGTTTAGATCTGGTGTGGGTCTCTCCAGGAAGGGATGTAGTTCAGGCTAAAAGATCACTGAAGGGGATGTTCAAGAAGAGTATCAGTGCCTAGAAGAATGTTTGGCCTGAATGTCCCATGTGTTTAAAGCCTAGAGGGCTCAGGCCTATAAGGTTCAATTTCAATTCACTACAAATTAAAATCTGTTAGCAGCCTGAACTCATGCTGGAAAGACTCTCATTTAGCACAGAAAAAACCAAGCTGGATCAGGGCTAGTCTGTGTACCAAACCAAAGCTGGGGACCCTGTGCTATGGCTCCAAATCTGGAAAATCACTACACCACCTACTAGCTGATACACCATCTTGGGTGAGGAGTGAAAACAAGGAGAAACGCTTGGAGCAGGGGCTGGCAAACCATTTCTGTCAAGGGCCAGAAAGTAAATAGTTTAGAAACTGTAGGCCATACAATGTCTGTTGCAACTACTCAATTCTGCCATTATATGCAAAGGCAGCCATAGACAATGTGTGAACAAATAAGCGTGGCTGTGTTCCAATAAAACTGTATAATGACACTGAGATTTGAATTTCCTGTGATTTTTATGTGTCATGAAATATTCATCTCCTTTTGACTTTTTGCCAACCATTTAAAAATATGAAAGTCATTTTTCTCTCAAGGGCCTATATAGACAAGTGGCCATGGTTTGCCACTTTCTGGCCTCGCTATAAGAGGATATCTGTGGTGTGGAAGGACAGAAAAACAGAAGAGAGAGCTCTACCATCTAACAGCTAAGCACCTGTCCACCTCCTCATCTTCACACCTACTAGAATCTTCCCTAATTGATATTGCGCACCACGGATTCCCTGCCCAGTCAAACAAACTGGTTCTCTCGCTTTAGCCTGGATACAGACCATTCTTACATCATTTCTTTCTTGTTGGCATTATTTTAAATGTTTAGTAGTATTCCTCCCCTTCCGTTCGAATTCTTTATTTGGCTTTAACGTTTATACCATCCCAACTGTTAGGCTTTTCTATACCCTTGGAAGTACACTTTAGAAGCAGAGATATTGGCATCCATTACTGCTTATGCTAAGTATTGGCAGCAAGTGGATATCTAATCCCAAGGCAGCTAAGGTATAAAGCTGCATGGAAGCTCTCTGGTCGAAATATCTCAAAAACAAAGCCCCAGCCTCTCACTCCACACTAATGGTGCATTTTACCTGAAAGGTATTTCCCTCAGGATCCAGGACCTCACAGATAATCTCTGATGTGTGCTTCATGATGTACCTGCTAGCTCTTAGCTGCTCACGTTTTTGGAAAGGATGGTATATATCACTGCTTGGTTCATGGCAATATATAGCTGAACAATCCCGATCAATGTGAAGGCAGCCTGTGTTGGGAGGTAACACCTAGAAGGGTAACAGAAAGAGAGGAATTATTTAGAAGGGTCTTGTTAAATTTGAGGGATTTGGAAAATCATTTCAGGAGAAATAATTATCTATAGATCTTAGCCATAAACTCTCATTTCCAGGAAAAACACATTATCCAAGAGAGGACTTCGGCTTTGGGAAGGCCTCCCTGATAAAGAGGCAAACTGAATAATTAAGATATAATTTCTTCTGTGTCCTCATAATTTATCTACTCACTTTAATATTTCTTTTGGCACTTTCTTATTTAAGATATTTAATAAGAAAATAATAAAGATATATTTTAATTGAAATAAACACACTTACCTCTACCCAAAATGTCTGGAATCCTTCATGTTCTTGGGCAAGAAGTAAGTCGAAGACAGTCAGAAGCTATGGGACAAATGCTTTTAGGAGCTTTTAATTATCCCCATTCCTCTGGTGGCTGACACAGTCCTTAAGTATTAGCTTTCATGTAAAGGTGTGTGGTTCAGATAGACTCATTTTTGACACATAATTCACATACCATAAGTTCACCCTTTTAAAGTATACACTCAGTGGATTTTAGTTTATCCAAAAACTTGTGCAAACATTATCAGTAACTTAAGAACATTTTCGCCATCCTGAAAAGAAACCGTGACAACCACGAGCAGTCACTCTGCATCACTCCTGCCCCCAGCTCCTGGAAACCAGTGGCTATGGACTGCTCTCTGTATGAACTTGAATATTCGAGACATTTCATACAAATGGAAGCATGCACTAGGACACGTTTTGTGTCGGCCTTCTTTCACTTGGCATAATATTTGCAAGACTCATCCATGTCGTAGTATCACTACTTCATTCTTTTTTATGGATGAATCATATTTCATTGTCTAGATATATCAAATTTTGCTTATTTATGAGTTGATGGACACGTGTTATTTTCACAATCTTGCTATTATTCACAATGCTATCAACATCTGTGTACAAGCTTTTGAGTGGACCTACATTTTAATTTCCCTTGGATATCTACCTGGGAGTAGAATTGTTGAGTCAGATGATAACTCTATTTTTAACTTTTTGAGGAACTGTTTTCCAAAGGGATTGCACCATTATGCATTCCTACCAGCAGTGCATGAGGGTTCCAATTTCTCTGCATCCTCCCTAACACTTATTATTGTCTGTCTTTTGTAGTCTAGTCATGTTAGTGGTTGGGAAGTGGTATTTCATCGTTGAATTTTTGCAATTCCCTGAAGACTAGTGATGTTGAGCATCTTTTCATGTGCTTATTTGTCATGTATATATCTTCTTTGGAGAAATGTCTATTCAAATCCTTGCCCATTAAAAAAATTGGGTTATTAGTCTTCATTGTTGAGTTGTAGTAGTTCTTTATATATTCTGGATACTAGACTATTATCATATATGATTTACAAATAATATCTTCCATTTTATAGGTTGTCTTTCCACTTTCTGGGTGGTGTCCTTTAAAACACACTTTTTTCACTTTGACAAAGCTTGGGCTTTGGGTGTCATATCTAAGATGCCCTTGTCAAATTCAAGGATATGAAGATTTGCACAATGTTTTCTCCTAAGAGGTCTATAATTTGCATTTTTACAGTTAAGTCCTTGCTGCTTTTGAGTTCATTTCTGTGTGTAGAGTGAGGTACAGGTCCAACTTTATTCACCATTTGTTGAAAGACTATTCTTTCCCCCATTGAGTTATCTTGGCATGCTTGTAAAAAAATTATGGACCACAGGTTGATAATAAATAAATACTTAGTTCTAGTCTATTGATCTATATGCCTATCCTTATTCTATTAAAATTTTTTTAATGTTTTTATTTTATTTTTGAAAGAGAGAGAGAGAAACAAAATGCAAGCAGAGGCGGGGCAGAGAGTGAGGGAGACACAGAATCCGAAGCAGGCTCCAGGCTCTGAGCTGTCAGCACAGAGTCCTATGCGGGGCTCAAAACCACGAAGTGTGAGATCATGACCTGAGCAGAAGTCCAATGCTTCACCGACTGAGCCACCCAGGTGCCCCAATGCCTATCCTTCTCTAGAACCACACTGTCTTGATTACTATAGCTTTGCAGTAAGTTTTAAAATCAGGAAGTGTCAGTCATCTAACTTCGTTCTTTTTCAGGATTGTCTTGGTTATTCTGAGTACCTCAAATTTACATAAGAATTTTAGTATCAGCTTATCAATTTTTGCAAAAAAGGCAGCTGGGATGTTGATGAGGAATGTAGGGAGTACTGCCATCTTAACGAGATTAAGTCTTCCATAAACTTAGTATGTAATGTTTTTCCATTTATTAAGTTTTCTTTAATTTTGTTCAGTGATATTTTGTAGTTTTCAGTGTTTAAGTCTTATACTTCTCTTATTAAATTTATTTCTAAGTATTTTATTCCTTTTTTTTAAATCCTCATCACCTCTTTCACCCATCCCCTACCCCCTTGCCTCTGGTAACCATCTGTTTGTTCTCTATAGTTAACAGTCTATTTCTTGTCTTGTCTTTCTCTCTTTCTTTCCCCCCTATGTTCATCTGTTTTGTTTCTTAAATTCCACATATAAGTGAAATCAGATGGTATTTGTCTTTCTCTGATTGACTTATTTCACTTAGCATTATACTTTCTAGATCCATCCATGTTGTGGCAGATGGCAAGATTTCATTCTTTTTCATGGCTGAGTAATATTCAATTGTATATATACCACATCTTCTTTATCCATTCATCTATTGATGGACACTTGAGCTGCTTCCATAATGTGGCTATTGTAAATAACACTTCAATATCTTTCTGAATTAGGGGTTTTGTATTTTTTGGGTAAATACCCAGTAGTGCATTTACTGGATTGTAGGGTAGTTCTATTTTTAACTCTTTGAGGGAACTCCATAATGTTTTCCACAGTGGCTGCACCAGTTGCATTCCTACCAATGGTGCAAAAGTGTTCCTTTTTCTCAACATCCTCACTAACACTTGCTGTTTTTTTTGTTGCTGAGTTTAGCCATTCTGACAGGTGTGAGGTGATATTTCATCAGAGTTTTGATTTGTATTTCCCTGATGATGAGTGATGTTGAGCATCTTTTCATGTATATGTTGGCCATCTGGATGTTGTCTTTGGAAAAATGTCTGTTCATGTCTTCTGCCCATTTTTAAATTGGATGACTTGTTTTTTGTGTGTGTTGAGTTGTGTAAGTTCTTTATATATTTTGGATACTAACTCGTTATCAAATATGTCATTTGCAAATATCTTCTCCCATTCAGTAGGTTTTCTTTTAGTTTTGTTGATTATTTCCTTCACTGTGCAGAAGGAATTTTGATGTCATCCAAACATTTTATTTTTGCTTTTGTTTCCTTTGCCTCAGAAAACATATCTAGAAAAATGTTGCTAGAGCCAATGTCAGAGAAATTACTGCCTGTGCTCTCTTCTAGGATTTGTATGGTTTCAGGCCTCACACTTAGGTCTTTAATCCATTTTGAGTTTATTTTTTTTTGCATGGTGAAAGAAAGTGCTTGAATTTCATTCTTTTGCATGTAGCTGTCCAGTTTTCCCAATGCCATTTGTGGAACAGAAGTATTTTATTTCTTTTGATGCTACTTTAAATGGAATTATTTTATAAATTTCAATTTTGGATTGTTCATTGTTAATGTAGAAAATACAGGGGCGCCTGGGTGGCTCAGTCAGTTAGGCGGCTGACTTTGGCTCAGGTCATGATCTCGTGGTCCGTGAGTTCGAGTCCCGCGTTGGGCTCTGTGCTGACAGCTCGGAGCCTGGAGCCTGTTTCGGATTCTGTGTCTCCCTCTCTCTGACCCTCCCCCATTCATGCTCTGTCTCGCTCTGTCTCGCAAATAAATAAATGTTAAAAAAAAATTAAAAAAAAAAAGAAAATACAATTGATTTTTGTATATTGATCTTACACCTTGCTGAACTTTTTTTTAATTAGTTCTAATGGTGTGTGTGTGTGTGTGTGTGTGTGTGTGTGTATACATTGAATTCCTGGTGGATTGTATTCCTAAGAATTTTCTAAATACATTTTTTCATCATCTTAAAAAAAAAAGAAAATCTTTTACTTCTTTCTTTCCAATTTGCTTGCACATTATTTGTTTTTATTGTCTGATTGTCTTGGTTATAGCAATCAGTACAATGTTGAGTTAGAAGGGTGAGAGCAAACATTCATGTCCCATGTCTGATCTTAGGGGAAATTTTACCAATAAGGATGCTCTTTGTTAGCTATGGTGTTGTTTTTGTTTTGTTTTGTTTTGTTTTGTTTTGTTTTGTTTGTTTTTAGTAGATGCCCTTTATCATGGTGAAGAAGTTTCCTTCTATTCCTACCACTTTGAGGTTTATTTTTTTAATCATGAAAGGGCTTTGAATTATGTAGAATGCTTTTTCTGAGTCTTATTTGGATAATCATATGGTTTATGTCCTTTATTCTATTAATATAGTATATTATATTGATTGATTTTTTTCATCTTGAACCAACCTTGCATTCCGGGGATAAATGCTACTTGGTGACAATGTATAATCCTTTTTACATGTTGCTGGGTTCAGTTGGTTAGCATTTTCTTGAGGATTTTTATCTATGTTCATAATAAACATTGGTCTGGAGTTTTCTTGTGATGACTTTGTCTTGTTGTAATATCAGTGTAATACGTACATGCTAGCATTAGTTGAGAAGTGATTCCTCCTCTTTTATATATTGGAAGAGTTTGGGAAAATTATTCAGCGTTAATTCTTCCATAAATATTTGGTAGAATTCACCAGTGAAGCCATCTGGACCTGGGCTTTTCTGCATGTTATGCTTTAAAATTACCAATTAAATCTCTTTACTTGTTATAGGTCTATTCTAACTTTTTAGTTCTTCTTGACCCATTTTTGGTAGTTTGTACCTTTGCAGAAATTTATCCTTTTCATCTATGGTATCTAATCTGTTGATATTGTAGTATTTCCTTATAATCTTTTTCATTTCTGTAAGGTTGATAAAAATGGTTTCTCTTTCATTCCTAAATCTAGTAATTTGGGTCTCCCCTCTCTCTCTTTCTCTCTTTCTCTCTCTCTGTCTAGCTAAAGGTTTTGTTGACCTTTTCTATTCTGTTCTTTTATTTATTTCTATTCTTATCTTTTTTTACTTCTATATGCTTGCTTTTAGTTTTCCTTCTTTTTTCTAGGTTCTTAGGGTGGAAGTTTAGGTTATTGATTTGAAATCTTTCTTAGTATACACATTTAGACATATAAAGCTATAATTTTCCTCTATGCATTGCCTTAGCTGCATTGCATAAGCTTTGGTATGTTAAGCTTTTAATTTCAGTCATCTCAAAGAAATCTCTTTGTGATTTCTTCTCTGTGTTAAGTTTTTGTGGATTCCCCAAACTTCTTTCTGATTTTTAATTTAATTCCATGGTGGTGGTAGAACATATTTTGTATGATTTTGAACGTTTTAAATCTACTGAGACTTGTTTTGTGGTGTAACACATAGTCTTTCCTAGAGAATATTCCATGTGCACTTGAGAATAATGCATTTTGTTGTTGAGTGGAGTGTTCTATAGAGGTCTAGTGGGTCTCATTGGCTTATTCTGGTGTTTAAGTCTTTTATTTTTCTTTTATCATTCACTTTTATGGTATATTGCTCAATCTATTACTGAAAATGGGCTACTAAAGCTTCCAATTATTGTTAAATGGTCTATTTCTTCTTTTAACTATGCCAGTCTTTACCATTTAAAACAAGACATTTTAAATTGTATAATGTACAACTCTGGAAATATTCATGTTGGGAAAATAAGTAAAGTTCTGCACCATACAATGGCCTATGGGACTAACATAAGGTCTAGAGACTCCTCTTCCAGGTTCTTCTTCCTGCCCTGCTTGCCTGCAGTCAAGTAATTTGCCTGTGTCAAATTACTACTAATGCAGAATGCGGAAGTAACAGAAGATAAATTGTCCCCCATGCTTGTGCTCAGGACTCAGATCTCTGGAGAAGGACCTCCTCTGAGCCCGCTGGTGTAAAATAAAACTCTGATCCATCAAGATCATCGAGTGCCGCTTGGTTTTTCCACCAGTGATCTAGCCTGGTTCCATAACAATGTGTTTAGGAACTGTGTTGTTTGGTGCTTAATATGTTTATAATTGTTATGTTTCCTTGATGGATTAATCCTTTTATCATCAGAACATAACCTCTTTGTCTCTGGTAATATTTTATTGTAAAGTCTATTTTGTCTGAATTAGCACAGACACTCTAGTTCCCTTTCAATTACTTAATCTAGGTCTATCTATTTTCAGCCTTTTCCCTTCAACCTATTTGTGTCTTTGACCATATAAGTGTATCTGTTGTAAAGAGCATATATTTGGATCATGTTTTTAAATCCATTCTTCCAATATCTGCTTTTTTTATTGGATTGTTTATACTGAGAAGGTCAGAATTACATCTTCCAATTTTCATTTGTTTTCTATACGCCTTATGCTTCTTTTTCCTCTCAATTCACCCGTTATTTCCTTCTTTTGTTTTAAACAGATATTTCTAGTGTGCCCTTTTAGTTCCCCTATTGTTTCTTTTACTATATATTTTCAGTTATTTTCTTAAAGTTTCTTGAGGATCACAAATAACGTCTTAATTTATAATCATCTACATGTACTTAATACTAACTTAATTTCAATATTATATAAAGTCTTTGTTCCTATATAGCTCTATTCCTCCCCTCTCCTCTTTGTGTTATTATTGTTAAAGAAAATTACATCTTTATATGTTATAAGTGCATATTCTTTGGAATCTAGAAAGCCACATTCACGTGCAGGACTGTGTGCATGCCCAGAAAATAACTCTGAAAGTCCTAATCTTTCACCCTTGCTGATAAAGAGGATCTGCATAAGCAGGGAGTGAAGGCTAAGTAGAGCGAGCTTTCTCTAGCTTCCAGCTGGAACACTGGAAAAAATACCACAGCATGCAGACCGAACCCTCAGTAGAGGATGATTCCAAGCAATATGTGAAAGCTTTTCAAAGCCTTCTAAGGACGTCTGTTCCCCAGCTGTTGCTTTTAATGTTTTTGTTTATCCTCTTCTTTGTTATTGCCACTTCAGGCAGCCGTAATGTTAACTTACCACTGTTCGGGGAGAAGTCTGTTTGTAGTGAGTAAGCTCAGAGTCAGATGAAACAAAGACAATGCTTGCAAATAGGGTTTCCAGGGAACTGCCAGACAGGTCAACAATGACAATATTTTGTGGTGGGACTTTTGGGGAGCTCTAAGTCTAGTCTTCCTCTTTCAGTGGATACTGGCATGCTGGTTTTCATTGCTATCATGAATGTGAGGGTGTTGACTTTCAAGGCTACCATGAAGCTAGGGGAGGGGAGGGGAATATGGCAAGTGAAATCACCAGGAATCTTGCCGTACTTCCTGAGAATGAGTCTTTGTCTTTCTTTGTTTTTCTGATTGTTGTAATCCTTTGGTTAATTTTCAGCGTTCTGAAAAAGTTGATTTTGACAATATTTTCAGTTTTCTAGTTGTTTTTATGGAGTAGTGTACTTTTGGAGGTCCTTACTCCACCATTCTGGAAGTGTCTCATACTGACTATACGAACTGTTATACCTGCTTCTTCTTTGATGCTTTGGTTAATCTTTTTGTGCTGCTAAGGAACAATGGTGGACAATACCAAGCTCTACCTCTCTTTTTATACATTACCCACAATCCAGCCTCGCTTATCATCTGTCCATTGTCCTAATGCTGGTGAGTGAGGAAGTGATGACCAACCCATGGGTGGGGGGGGGGGGTGGTGCAGAAGGCACGCCATCTTTCAGTTCTATACAACTGGAGAACTATAATAGGTGTTGGTAAATTTATTTGGAGTTTTGTTGTTGTTGTTTTTTTTTTTCTTTTTTTCCATTGGGAACTAAGGTCTGTGTATTTCTCAATCAGGAGTGATTGGCCTTCCAATCCTTTCTCGGGCTGTGTTTTGGGAGATTGAGCAAACCTGGGAGGAACAAGTGACTACATAATAGTGGCAGACACTCAATGTCTCTAAGTTGGATCTCTTTTCTGTTTGGGTCTCTTCCTCCAGTGCCAACTGTCATTGGTTCTAAAATTCCTTTGCCCTCATAGCTGTAACCATTAGAGTTTGGGACTATGATAAAAACAAAAGGCGAGAGCTGGCCTTATCACAGAATCTTAGGGGATTCTCATGACCTCTGGTAGCACACATGGTACTAGATTGTGGATGCTGCCAATCTGCCGAAAAAAATGGACATTCTGAATGTTGTAGAAGAAAAATTGCGCCCCTTAGCCAACTGCAACACTTTACAGTCACGTCTCACTTTCAGCACCTGCCTTGCCCCATAACAGTCTACACTGGAAGAAGAGGGAGAGAAAGGTGGGCGTGGGGGGAGAATGAACTGGCCTTCAGCAGCTTCCACAGTAACAAATGAGCTCTATGTCCGTCATCTTCAGGCTTTGAGCTGTCAGCATCCGGTGACATTGTGTCTGACATCCTGGCACTTGTGTCTCTTCTCCAGCAAGCAGAATGATAAGGGCAAATCCTTCTAAGGCTAAAGGGACTGCAGGCTGACACTGGGTGGTTGTGATTAATAGGGAAATGTAGGGAGGTACAGGAGCTGCTAACAATGTTCCTCCCTGACCCTTCAAGAACAAACTGCCCTCCTAGGACCGCACAGGCCTTATGCTCCCCGCCCCCCATCCTGTCAGGACATTAGGTAGAGTGAAAGCGGGCTGGAGATGGGAAGGACGGGAGACTATGAATGAGGTCAGAGGTCGCAGGAGGTGAAGCCGGTCGGGTAGGCACAGGAGAGACCACATGAGGGTGCCTGCCACCTACCACATAAAAGATCCCCAACAACTACATTCTGGTTTTAAACCTTGATCCAAAAATGCCAAAGCATTGTAAGACAAGCGGGACATTTGTTGTTGTTGTTGTTGTTTGTTTTGTTTTTGTTTCTTTCTGCAATGGATTGTCAGAAGAAGGTGAACAAGTAAAAAAGAGATTGAGAAATGTGTTCTAAGAACATGAGACAAAAGGAACATCAGCCGTACATGGCAGGCATGTTCACCGCCCCAGAGCAGTGGGTTCGCTTAGTTGAATGGACGCTTGTCTCTGGCACCCCTCATTTACCCACAGACCCACCTGATACATTCCCTGTGGTTTTGCGATAATAGACGTCCCGTCCCCAAAGGTGGCACAGCAGCTACTGTCCTCGCAGTTGGTGATGACAGTGGCATAGTGTGCGTTTTCGATCCGCATGCACTTCACCTGCCTGGTGACCGTTTGAGGGCTTTCGGCTGCAAGCAAGTGCAAGGTAAGCAGATGTGACAGGATGCACACATTGGGAAACACGCCCACTTGCTGGGTTTGTTCCTGTCTCCTGGCCCCTGGTCTAGCGGTGGGGATGGGTGCTGAGGACTCACACCACAGGGCTGGTGTGTGGTCCACTCACTGTCAATGCAGAGTCGTTCTTCCAGAACAACTCTTCCTACTTAATTTAGTGTGCTATTTTGTTCTACTATGTTTATTTTGAGAAATTGAAAACACCCAGAGGAGCATAAATTATAATTTAATTTTTCATATACTCACCAATCAAAAGGTACACTTGTTAGTGTTTTACCGTATTTGTTTCAACATTTTTCATATGTATACAAGAGAAAAATTACAGGTGAGTTGAAGTTCACTTTTCTCCTGGCCCCTGGGTTTACTCCTTTCTCTTGAAATCTATTTTTATCTTTTATATAAATATGTGTATCAAAAATAATGTATTATCTTTTGTGGGCTTTAAATATGCATAGATTATATATCACTGTATGTATCATTCTGCACCTACTTTTTTGTACTTAACATTGCTCTGAGAACTTCAGCCCTCTTGATATACAGGTGTGTGGCTATATATGTGTGGATATACTTCATTCCTTTTAACTACTGTATAGTATTCCTTTATAAGATTGTACTGCCTTCTATTTTCCTATTCTGCTGTTGATGGCCATTTATTTACCAGTATTTTGATATTGGACTTGGATTTGCAAGTAATGCCCTGAACACGTTTCCTTGGACAAGTGTGTAAGAGTGTAGTAAGAGGAAGAGAAGTGGAGTTAGTGCATCGTATGATAGACACATTAAATTGCCCTCTCCGGTGGCTCTTCTAATGTTCCCTCTAACTAGTGGGGTAGGAAGGTTGTTCTTTTCCCATTCACTTGCCAATTTTGTCACACTTAATTTGGCGACATTTAATGAAGCATTTAATGCACTGAACAAATAAACTCTGGAATTAAAGAAAAGGGAGTCAGAGAATAATTTGACTTTAAAAATCTTAAGAGGCGCCTGGGTGGCTCAGTTGGTGAAGCATCCGACTTTGGCTCAGGTCATGATCTTGCAGTTTGTGAGTTTGAGCCCCCGCTTGTTTTTCTCTCACACCATCTCTCTGATGAGAGGCATGTTCAGAACTGAAGAAGGACCTGAGGCCACCTGTATGCAGATCAGATTCCTTAAGGATTAATGGAAACAGGTGTGAGCGCTGATGTCCAGGGCAATTGAGTCATGATTATTTACTTTTGATTGCCACCAATCTAGACCAATCTAGGTTTTAGTGGTGAAAATAGAAAAAGGTGCTGTTACTATCTACAGCCAGCTAGGGCTTTTATCACTCCCGTGTCTGTTGAGGGTAAAGATTGTAACAACAGGACCTAAGAGGCTCTGCTCTTGACTGCGCACGCACTCTTTGGTTGACAGAGTTCTTCAAAAAAATATTTTTCTTGTGTGTGTTAATAAGAGCAGTGAGGCTCCTCCTTGTCTTATTCTAAAGACATCAAATATTTGGGCCACCTGGGTGACTCAGTGGGCTGGGTGACCAACTGCTGATTTCGACTCGGGTCATGATCCTAGGGTCATGGGATTGAGCCCCATGTTGGGCTCTGTGCTGAGCATGGAGCCTGCTTGGGATTCTCTCTCCCTCTGCCCCACTCATGCTCTCTCTCTTTCTCTCGCTCTCTCTCAAAATAAAAAAGCAAAAGCAAAGGAAAACTTACTTATTTCTTGATCATCCGGAGGAGTAATACAGTCTTCATAAACTTGATAAAAGGTTGTGATTCTGGTACCATCAGCATGATCCACTATCCGAGTACCATCTTTCTTTTCCACAATGATCACTCTGTCTTCTCGAGTTATCATGACCTGAACACACAAAGGCAGAGCATGATCATTTGGTCAGGCAGGTTAATCCCAAGTGTGTTTATTTTTATGCCTCATTGGATATCATCAAAATCCTGGTTATCTGTTTATAAGCTAAAGTTTTATCTCATCTACTTGGACAAAGCTTTACAACAATTCCTAGGAGGCGGGCAATGCTATCCCCATTTTGTAGATGATGGAAGTTAGGCTTGGAGAAGTTAAGAAATTTGCTCGAGGTCACTCAGCAAATGTCAGGGCTGGTGTCGACTAAGGCTGTTTGACTTGAACAGTGATGCTCCTTCCATTGTCATGTATTTGTGAATGAAAAGTTAGTATCAGGACTGGCCTGGCCGAGTTCTGTCTGGGAACATGACCCCAGGTTCTGCCTCCTTGAAAATTATAGGTTTAAAGTAAGCATGGCCTGCTGAGGCTGCCTTCCCTATGCCAATGTTGGCCTAATGTCATCAGAACAGAAGATGAATCATGCTCTTAACCACCATGTTCTGCAGAAGTATTCCTCATTGTACATACTGGTTGAGAGTTCCAAGGATAAGAACCTAAAATAATGAATAGTGTACATTTCTTTCTCATAGTGATTTCTGCCTACTATAAAGAGATAAGAAGGCAATTATCACCTGCTTCCAACAGCCCCAGACATTTGAGTCAAAAAACAGCTGATAAACCCACTCTCACACCCATCTGGACTCTTTGGTGAAATATTGTGGCCCTTACAGTTAGGACAGTACAAGTTAGAAAACACTCAATGGTTGAATTATATATTATAGAATTTGCAATTATTGCCAATTGAACACCATGATTGAAATATGTATTATATAAATTGCTATTATTGCCAATTGGACACCATCTGTGAAAGGAAGGGGAAGGAAGCATGAACGGGCAGAGGCAGAAGCTGAGCTGTGGCACAGACCCGACAAAGCCTCAGTCAACTGGCAGGAGCTCGGGAGCCAGTATCCCCTGCCCCAGTGTCCCAAGTCTGGTAGCAGGAGCCAGATTGGCATACCCCTGCCTCACTCAGTCACTGCACACAGTTACCTTGGAACCATATGAGTCAGGCAAAGCAACTCTCTGCAACTGAGGCAGATGCAGAAAGACCTGAGAGCTGCCCAAGTGGAATCCAACACTTCCTGGATATACTCTTGACCACATTACTTAACTTGCGGAGGCCCAATTTCCTCATCAGTGTCATATAATATTCATTGGTGCAAAGACTGAACGAGATAGTGTACACAAAATCCCAAATCCCTAACAGAAATCCCGGTACACAGAAGGTGCTACTGTTCATCCCAGAAGTTTCGATTTCTTATCATGAATCAAACCATTATTTTCTGTACCACTCATTTGTCACTTATTCTTAGGCCACAAATAAAA
Organism: Leopardus geoffroyi; assembly: GCF_018350155.1. NCBI lineage: Eukaryota > Metazoa > Chordata > Mammalia > Carnivora > Felidae > Leopardus > Leopardus geoffroyi. Next base: position 101,058,666 of record NC_059328.1, read on the forward strand.
TCTTTTGTACAGTTGCTTTGGAGTGTTGCTAAATTCTTGAATTATTTAATGTGAGTATCTCCTTAAATATACCATACATACTTTGCAGTCAAGGATCACGAGCAAATTCTACCATTCATTGCAGCTGCACACAAAGAAGTAGGAACCAAACACAGCCCCTCAACTTCTAGAAGATAAGACATACACACAAATACATTCAACATAAAGAAACACGTGACACAATCTTCTAAGTGTTAAATGTGGTACATTCATGATCTGTTTCTCATTTCAAAAATTATTATTTCATGGCACGTTACGTTAGTCAAATAAACCACCCAGTGTTTTTGTGTTTGCGAAGATGGGTCCGTGTATTCATCCATCCACCTAGTTACCAGTTACAGAAAACTAATTATTTGCCAGGCACTCTTCTATGTGTTTCAGAGCTCTAATGACTTATAAAAATTTGCAACATACAATAGTTTGCCATACCGTTCCACTGACAGGATCTGTGGCCTTAAAGAATAATAATGGGGTCATGTCTGCGATTCTTTCCAGTCCTCTGGTGCCAATCCGATTTCCTTCAGGTGTGGTTGTAAACCAGGTGCCTACATGAACGTCTACAGGAGTTACTGCTTGAACCGTCTCTGGATGAGGTTCATGGCTTTCATTCTTATGTGCCATTGATGACTGATTTTTGTGACTTTTTCCTGTAGAAGTTCAAGTAAAATCAAACACAATGTAACTATAATATCAATTACATAAATTACTAAGTTTTAACACACTGTAAACTACCTCAGACACTGTGGCATAGAAATTCTATGTAGTATTCATAAGTTATATTATTTTTCAAGTGGAAAAATATATCAAGTTATGCACTTGAACCTTGGCTGGATTCCCACCACCTCTCCCCAAATAGACACATGCATATACAGCTCACCCTCTATGGCACAATCCCTATTTGGTCAACTGCTGTATACCTTTGAGTATTGCTTATAGCTCCCTGGATTCCAGATTTGGGGCTCTGTACCCTGGTTTTTAAAGCCTACCTTTGCTCCCTACCTTTGACTCCTTCTTTTGACTTACTTAACTCTAGCATTATATGAGATTTTTAACTCTTCATTCCCCTGATTTTGTCATTTTGTTAGTCACAGATAGGAGACAGCTTTCTTCAGCCCTGGATCTGGAGAACTTTACCAACCAGGCATATATCCTTGGCCTCTCACTAGGGGAGAGGATTTGTAGAGTTCGACTACTCCATTGATAATCATCTGATGCATATCTCATCCCTATCCCTCCCTACAATGATCTATTTGGAAGACAGTAATGAAAAAGCCCTCAAGGAACTCTGAATAATGCCTCAATGCCTTTTTCAGGATAGATTTGATCCATTGGTATAAATAATAATAAGTGATCTGTAGATGAAATTTGCCCATTTTATCAAACCTCAATGATGAAGTGAATTCAGACCCAGAAGCAAATTACAGGAAAAGATAGTAAAGGATTGTTAACTCTTGGAAGATTCCTCAGAGCCAGAGTATGAAATGTGCATCAGAGCATCGATCCTGGACTAATATGCAGACTCAGCTAATGGGAAGACCCAAATAAGACAGATACCATTGCCCTAGGATTTAATTTGGACTTACTTCTATTTCCAGAGCATTAAAAGAGCACTGAAAGATAGACCTGTAGAAATTATTTCGAATGAATCTCAGAGAGTCAAAGCGATAGAAATAATAAAAGAGAGGTAAAAATCTCTAATACATGCTTAATTAGAATTCTAAAAGAAGAGAAAAAAAGGAACAGAAACAATATTTGAGGAGGTAACTATTGAGAACTTTCCAGAATCAATGAAAGATATTAACCCAGAGATTTAAGAACCTCAATGTATACTAACTGGATAAGTAAAAAGAAATCCACACCCAGCTAAACTGTATTGAAATTATAATAAAGAAAGAAAATATATTCAAGGCAGTTAGATTATCTTCACAGCAATAGCAATTAGACTGACAGCCAATTTTTTGACATCATCACTGGAAGCAAGAAGAGTATAGAGAATTTTTGTGAATATACTGAGAGAAAACATCTGTCAATCCAGAATTCTGTACCCAGTGAAATTATCATCCAAGGATGAAGACAACATAAACACATTTTTTGGGAAGCTATCTGTTATATGATAAATGGATTAGAAGCTCCGGTAAAAAGACAAAAATTATCAAACTGAATTTTAAAAATATTACCCTATAAGTTGCTCACAAGAGATACACTTAAACATAAACCACAGAAAGTAAAATAAAATATGAAAAAGTTACACTGTAAAGGGATTAATAGCTGGTGTGTCTATAATAATATAATAATATAACATAATAAGATAAGCAAAATACAATTTTGCCCTCATAGAATAGACATTAGGGCAAAAAAGAATCCTAGAACAAAAAACCACTGCATACTGATAAAATGTTAAATTCACCACAAAGATATTATAATTTTTAAATTTATAAGTATCTAAAACCATATCCTCAAAGTATATAAAGAAAAATTGGACAGAACTATTCAAAAGATGTAATAATTTCAGAAATAAAGAAGTAAAGATTAAATTATAAGGAGTATAGCACTGAGTAGACTATTCTACCCTTATTTAAACATACTTCTGCTGAAACAAATTGTTACAGCAGATTAAAAATACCTGTGAAGTTATACAATACTGGTTGGTAAATTTGACCTGTAGAGCGAATATGGTTTGCTGTATGTTTTTGTATAGTCTGTGAAGTAACACTTCTTTTGACGTTTCTATATAATTAACAAATCAAAAGAATAATAATATCTTGTGATACGTGAAAATTAAATGAAATTCAAATTTTAGTGTTCATAAGTAAGTTTTATATAAATACAATACAGCATGCTCATTTGATTATGTATTGTCTATGGCTACTTTCGTGTAATAAGGGCAGAGTTGAGTAGTTGTGACAGAGATAATACAGCTCACAAGGTCTAAGTCAAATATTTACTATCTTGTCCTTTGCAGAGAAGTTTGCTGAACTTGAAAATGGACCAGACAACACAACCAACAGGTTTGATCTAATAGACATAAAGAGAACACTATACTCAATAACTACAGGATACATGCCCTTCCAATCAACACAGACTTTTTACAACACTTGCCCATATATGAGGCTATACATCATGTTTTGACAAATTTCAAAAGATTAGCTAAAAATCAATTATTAAAAAAACCTAGAAACACTTCATAGTTTTGGAAATTTAAAAACATTATGGGTCAAAAAGGAGGTCATTATGGAAATTAGAAAATATTTAGAGCTAAAAATAAAGAAAATACTAAAGAGTATTTCTTGTGAGATGGGAGAAGTACTTCTGGAATGGCAAGAAAGGACCTTCAAAAAACCATTCTTCCATCAAAACAGTGAGAGCGCTGGGAGAAAATAATCAAAGTCAACTCTTTCAGAACTCTGGATATAAACCAAAGAATTGCAACCATCCAAGAAACAATTCAAGAAAACAGTTGAATCTCAGTAAGAATAACTGCTTTGTGTTGTTATAACTTGTCCAATTCTCACCCTCCATCCGCACCCACCCCCACCCCCCTCCATGCCCTCCACCCCATCTCCAGCTCTGCAGTAACCTTGAAAAACAGTAGCCTTGGAGTTATAGTAGCTGTGACAATCTGGCAGCCACTGGAGAGGGCAGATAGGCCTGCAATTCTCTCTAAAAGCCCCATTCCCAAAGACTTGTCATTGTTTGACTTCTCTGAAAACTCCCTGAAAATCCTCACCCTGACCTGGGTCAGAATTCGCTCATTATAAACCACCTTTTCCTGGGGCTCCTGCTGAAACAGTCAGTGGCGATTGTTCACAGCGTGGCTGTCTAAGGCAGCAGTAACAGTTGGGGCAAAAAAGAGGCTGACCTAAAAACTTAAAAGGAAAAGCTAGAGAATGAGATGACCAAAGGGACTTTGAAAAACTCTGTCATTTTCCTAGGAATCTAGAAGGCCACATGTACATGCAGGATTGTACTCACGTCCAAGAAACACCTGAGAAACACGGGCTGAGTTTGAGGCTAAGGCTAGGGTCTAAACTGCGAGAGCGATGAAGGAATGCCCCAGTAAGTACACACATCCCCTTGGCAAAGGCTGGGAGACTTGTTGGTTTGAGGCATGTAAGGGAACCCCTGCCTAATCACTACCTGACCACTGGGCTAACAGAGCAGAAACTTCAGTAGCTACACAGGACAAAGGAAAGAGATTCGCAAGAAGAAGTTCAGTAGTCACTAAACAAACAGCAATAACAGCAACAACAACAAACACTGGGGGTTAGGATCTTATTTCCAGAGTTGCTGCAAAACAAAAAAAGGGTAGAATAAGAAAGGTCAGCAAGATTTTAAGATACTAGCTCAAAATACAAACAAAAAAATCAGTTATATTGGTATACACCATCAACAAACAATCCAAAAATAAAGAAAACAATTCCATTTATAATAGGATCAAGAAGAATAAGACACTTGGGAAAAATTTAACAAAACAATCGTAATAATTGTACACCGAAAACTATAAGACAGTATGGATTGCAATTAAAGAAGTTCTAAATAAGTGGAAAGATATCCCAAGTTCATGAATTAGGGACAATATTGTTACGATGTCAATACTCTCAGAATTTAGCTACATGTTCAGTGGAATCTCTATAAAAATCCCAGCTGCCTCTTTTGTAGAAATTGACAATCTGTCCCCAAAATTCATAGCAAAATGCAAGGACCCAGAGTAGTCCAAACAACATTAAAAAAGTAAAACGAACATGGATGACTCCCACTTCCCAGTTTCAAACTTATAAAGCTGTAGTAATCAGGACAGTGAGATGTTGGCATAAGGACAAACATATTTATCAGTGGAGCAGAAGTAAGAGTCCAAAAATAAACCTTACCATTGATGGTTAATTGATTCTTTTTTTTTTTTAATTCTTTTTTTTTGACGTTTATTTATTTTTGAGACAGAGAGAGAGCATGAACGGGGGAGGGGCAGAGAGAAAGGGAGACACAGAATCGGAAACAGGCTCCAGGCTCTGAGCCATCAGCCCAGAGCCCGACGCGGGGCTCGAACACACGGACTGCGAGATCGTGACCTGAGCTGAAGTCAGACGCTTAACCGACTGAGCCACCCAGGCGCCCCGATGGTTAATTGATTCTTGACTGAGGTGCCAACCAATTCAAAGGGGGAAATAATTGTTTTTTAGTAAACTCGAAAAAATGAATCTGGACCCCTATCTCTTGTATAAAAAATTATATAAAGAGGCACCTGGGCAGCTCAGTTGGTTGAATGTCTGACTTCGGCTCAGGTCATGATCTCATGGTTCATGGGTTCGAGCCCCACATTGGGCTCTGTGCTGACAGCTCAGAGCCTAGAGCCTGCTTCAGATTCTGTGTCTCCCTCCCTCTCTGCTCCTCCCTACATGTGTGCACGTGCTCTCTCTCTCTCTCAAAAGTAAATAAATATTTTTTAAAAGTTCTATAAAAATGGATTTAAAAACCCCAAATGCAAGTACTAAAAATATAAAACTCTTAGAAGAAAATATAAGAATAAATCTTTGTGACTTTGGATTATTCACTGATTTCTTAGATATAATAACAAAACCACAAGCAACCAGAGGGGGGAAAAAAACAGATACATTGGACTTCGGCAAAACGGACACCATGAAAAGACATCATGAAGAATGTAGAAAAAGAGCACAAAGAATGGGAGAAAATATTCACAAATCATGTATCTGATAAGGAAGTTGTATCCAAAATATACAAAGTATACTTACAACTCAATAATAAGAGGATGGATAACTTTTAAAAAATTGGGGAAAGGATTTGAATAGACATTTCTCCAAAGAAGGTAAAAAATGGCCACTAAGCACATGAAAAAGTGTTCAACATGCTGGTGAAAAATAAAATAATGCAGCTGCTTTGGAAAACAGTTTATCAGGTGCTCAAAACGAGAAACATAGAGTTATTATTCCAGCAATTCCACTCCTGGTTTATGTACTCAAGAAAAATGAAAATATATGTCCACACAAAAACTTGTACAGAAATGTTTGCATCAGCTTTATTTGTTTGTTTTCTTTTTTTTTTTTTTTTTTTTTAATTTTTTTCCACGTTTTTATTTATTTTTGGGACAGAGAGAGACAGAGCATGAACGGGGGAGGGGCAGAGAGAGAGGGAGACACAGAATCGGAAACAGGCTCCAGGCTCTGAGCCATCAGCCCAGAGCCTGACGCGGGGCTCGAACTCACGGACCGCGAGATCGTGACCTGGCTGAAGTCGGACGTTTAACCGACTGCGCCACCCAGGCGCCCCTGCATCAGCTTTATTTGTAATTTCCTGAAAGTGGAAATGACCTATATGTCCATCATTGATGAATGTGTAAACAAAGTGTGGTATATCCATACAAGAGAATATTCTTCGGCTATAAAAATGAGGTACTGACACAAGTTACAACATGGATGACCCTTGAAAATATTACACTAGATAAAAAGAAAGCAGTCACAAAAGGTCTTATATTGTATGCTTCTGTTTATATGAAATGTCCAGAATGTGTAAATCCATAGAAACAGAAAGTAGATTAGTGGTTCCAAGGTCCTGGGTGGAGGGGAAAAGAGAGTGTTGGCTCATGGGTACTGTTTTTGGGAGAGGGTGAGGAGAAAGATGAATAAATAGAGCACAGGGTTTTTGTTTTTTCCCACAGAGAGTAAAATTATTCTGTATGATATTGTAGTGGTAGGATTCACTACATTACGCATTTGTCAAAACTCTTAGAACTGTACATATCAAAGACTGAACCCTAATGCAAACTATGGACTTCAGTTAATAATAATGTATCAATATTGGTTCATCAATTGTAAGACATGTGTTTATAAATTTTTTTAATGTTTATTCATTTTTTTTGAAAGATAGAGACAGAGCACAAGCAGGGGTGGGGCGGAGAGAGAAGGGGATCCAGAATCTGCCGCAGGCTCCAGGTCCTGAGCTGTCAGCACAGAGCCCAGTGTGGGGCTTGAACTCATGAACCGCGAGATCAAGACCTGAGCTGAAGTCAGACACTCAACTGACTGAGCCACCCAGGCGCCCCATGACATGTGTTTAAAATAGGGAAAACAGTGAGCCAGATAGAGAGGAAGCACGGAGGAATTCTCTACTTTCTGCACATTTTTTCTGCAAACCTAAAATTGCTCTTAAAAACAAAGTCTAGTGGGGCCCCTGGGTGGCTCAGTCGGTTGAGCGACTGACTTTGGCTCAGGTCATGAACTCACAGTTTGTGAGTTCAAGCCCCGCGTTGTGCTCTGTGCTTCAGATTCTGTGTCTCCCTCTCTCTCTCCTCCTCCCCTTGCTCATGCTCTGTCTCTCTCTCTCTCTCAAAACTAAATAAATATTTTTAAAAAACTTTTAAAAAAGTCTAGAGGCACCTGGGTGGCTCAGTCAGTTGAGTGTTGGACTCTTGACTTTGGCTCAGGTCACGATCTCACAGTTGTAGATCTAGCTCGGCATTGGGCTCTGTGCTGAAGTGTGGAGCCTGCTTAAGATTCTCTCTCTCCCTGTGCCCCTCTCCTGCCCATGCACTCTCTCACTCACTCTCTCTCTCTCTCTCTCTCTTTCTCAAAAGGAAAAAGTCTATTTGTTTTTCGTCTTGTTTTTGTTTTTAAAGTGAATGCATCACCTCGGACGGGAGGGCTTTGAAGAAATCTGGAGCATACCATGCTGGAGGTGGAAACTCTTTGGAACCCTGTGGGGTGCTAAGGAAAGTGGCCACCCTTACATGAAGTCCTCTCCTATCAGAAAAGGAAGGAGCCTTTGAGCTGGGGAGTTTGAAAGCTATGAGGATGCTTTCATTCACTTCAACCAAGGACCTTTTGCTACTACCAAAGGAAAGTCTATTTCACTAAATTTTGAGTAACCAAAAAAGGAAATCAATTTGCCTCTTGGTCGTTGGTTACTGTGGAGGGGTGTGTGCGTGAAACTGACAAAGAAGATTAAATCCTGGTCTCAGACCATTTAAGTCAAATGAGAGATTGAGAAAAATTTGCAACGAAGGTGCCCAGATCCAAATCCCAGCTCTCCCACTTATTGGCTGAGAGTCCTCAAGGCAGTTATTTAACCTCTCTGTGTCTCAATTTCGTCATCTGTAAAGTGGGATTATTAAAATATATATCACACAGGGTTGCTATGAGGATTCACTGATTTAATACTTTAAAGTATTCAGAATTGTGCCTGGTACACAAACACACATGTCCTACATCTAAAGATCTCTTACAAATAAATATGTAAATAATGAACCTCCCAAAGGTAAACAAGAAAATATGTGAATAGAAAAATTCATAAAGAAAAAAATTATTAAATGTTCAACCTCACCAGTAATAAAGAAATGCAAATTAACACAATAATAAGATTATTAATTATCTATCAAATGGAATAAGATTAAGAGAATGAGGAAATCCAGCATCGGCAAGGGTATGAGGAAGGAAATATTTTCGTACAACACAGGAGGTAGGGGTGTAAATCGAGAATACCTCTGAGGAGAGCAATTTCATAATTTAGACTATGGCAGACACTGTTGATTGCTTACTCAACTGTTACCCGACTTCTTTTTTCCCTACAGGTAGTGTGCATCTCCTGAGAAAAAGGCCAGAAACGTCAAATGCTTGTTTTTCCAGCTTGGGTCCCTGGCCAGGTCTAGTCAGTGAGATATAAGGGAAGGTCTTCTGGTGGGGAAAGGCGGTGGAATCCAGAAATGTTTTCCTCCCTGATAGAGAGACAACCTTGAAAGTTCTTGTGTCCACTCTCTTCGCGTTTTGCTTTGAGGGTTACTACATGAGGACCTGGGGCCTTTGCAGCTTTGAGGAAAGTCAAGAGAACCAAAGAGATGCCTACTTAGAACCTTGACATTGCCGATCTGGTCAACTAACCCTAAAACACTAGCCCAGCACTAGACCTAATGTGGAAGTGTATATAATGGCATAGGAAAATGTTCGTTATTTACTACTATGAGAAGGAAGCAGTTCATGACAGTGTGTAATGCTGTGATTCCAATTAAAGTTTATACATATGTATATGCGTCTATGAGTATAGATGAATATATTCATAGAAAAGATGAGCAGTAAAAGAATAACAATAATGAACACTTATGGAGCATATGAAGGCTTATTAAATCCATTATAAACTGAAAGGCTTCAATTATCACCTTTCTTTGTGATGACAATCTCAGATGGTACAATTTCTGATTTATGCTGAGAAGCCGTGTCCATAAAGTCGCCGCTGTGAGGGCTTGTTGGCATTTCACCAGGAGGACAAACAGAACCTGAATCAGGACTACTGCTCACGGCACCATCGGCAAAGAGAATCTGAAGGAAAAGCGAAATCCTTACGTTCTCAGACGCAAGCAAGAGGCTGGTTAACATTTAATGCTGTGTCAAACTGACATAAGTTAAAATAAATCCAAAGGAAAAACGCTCTTTGCAGACCTCCAGACTCAGCAACACAAACATAATATAGGGGGATAGATTGGGAGCGCAGAGAGAATAGCTTACTATCCAGCAAAATAATATTATTTAATGTTTTCCATTTACCCTCTATTTTGTTTCCTGTCTTTTTATTTCTTGTCTTTTATTGGATTAACTTGAGTTTTTATTTTCTCCATTAAAACAAACTTTTAATGTTTATTTATTTTAGAGAGAGATAGAGCATGAGCCGAGGGGCGGAGAGAAGGAGACACAGAATCCGAGGCAGGCTTCAGGCTCCGAGCTGTTAGCATAGAGCTTGCTGCAGGGCTTGAACTCACGAACCGTGAGATCATGACCTGAGCCAAAGTTGAACACTTAACCGACTGAGCCATCCAGGAACCCCTATTTTCTCTATTCTTTATCCTTCCCCTATGTCATTGGAAAATTATGCACTCTGTTGCAACTTACATAATGACTACGTTTAAAACTTTGTCACATATTTATTTTTTTTATTATTTTTTAAAATTTATTTTTATTTTTATTTTTTTAATTTTTTTTTTCAACGTTTATTTATTTTTGGGACAGAGAGAGACAGAGCATGAACGGGGGAGGGGCAGAGAGAGAGGGAGACACAGAATCGGAAACAGGCTCCAGGCTCTGAGCCATCAGCCCAGAGCCCGACGCGGGGCTCGAACTCACGGACCGCGAGATCGTGACCTGGCTGAAGTTGGACACTTAACCGACTGCGCCACCCAGGCGCCCCAAAACTTTGTCACATATTTAAATGTTTAGTGTCTGTCGATATCTATCTAGTAGATATGGTGTCTACAGGTACTACAGATACATCTGTCTGGACCAATCTGTATCGCTTACCAATGTGACAAGAACCACCACCAGCTGCTGCTCATGAGAAATCTAACGTCCATCCCGTCCATTCTGTACTAGGTAACTGGTTTCCTTTAGGAAGCTTTCGGGATTGTCTATCTGCGCAGTCCCAAAACTGCACTACAACATATCTAGATGATCTCTTAAAGATTATTAGTATCAATCCTGATCGACTCTTGTTTAATCCAAAGTATTTTTTTTTTTTCGTTCTGGGAAAATTCCCTATGTTGTTTCCTCCTTTATTTTCCTTCTTCACTCCCACCATTTTCTTCTTCTGGAGATTGTATTTTCAGATCCCTTTTCCATGTCTCTTAACTTTTCTCTCCCTCACAATCCACTCCCCCACCCCCCCAATTTTCACAATTATTTTTCTTGTTTTTTTCTCCTTTTAAACTTTTATTTATTTTGTATTTTTAAAGTTTATTTATGTTGAGAGAGAGAGAGAGACAGAGAGAGCATGCATGAGCAGAGGAGGGTCAGAGAGAGAGGGAGAGAGAGAGAATCCCAAGCAGGTTCCACACTGTCAGTGCGGAGCCTGACACGGGGCTTGGACTCAATAACCATGAGATCATGACCTGAGCCAAAATCAAGAGTGGGTCACTTAACTGACTGAGCCACCCAGGAACCCCTCTTAAATTTTTAATTGAAGTATACTGACATACACTATTATCTGACTTTCAGGTGTACAACATAGTGATTTGATACACAATTGCCATTTTTAGTATCTAAAAACTCTCGATTTTTTTTCCCCAGCAACTGTTCTTTTTTTATTGTTATTTTATAGATTGTTAGCCTCTCAAGTCTCTGTCTATATTACTTCTACTCACTTCCAAGTTTTTGTTTAACTATGCTTCTTTTTAGGTGCTCTGTCTTTAATTTTTTATTATTCTGTAATTTACTTTCATGCAGTTGGTTTTTCTGTAAGGTTGATGACTCTTGGGTGCACAGTCATATTTCTGTTTGAGGATCCCTGTTCACTTCTTGGTGGCGTAGCCTCTGGTCGCTGGGAAGGAATGGAGCAGGACACACATCTCCTGGGTATTTTGATGTCTGGTTGCCACCCTCCAGGTAGTAGTGAGTCACCTGGGACACTAACTCGATTTTCTGAGTGCAGCTCTCCATCTGTGAAATGTCTGTGTTAAAACTTCTGAGTTTGAATTTTGCTGCAGGCTTTTCACTGTACATGTTTTAAACTTTCTTATGTTTCTCCGTCAGTCTGATCTCACCTGACTTGCATTTTCTAGAAATTCTCACAAAATTTTCATCCACTGATGAAACATCTTGTTGTTTTCCAGTACAGTTGTGAATGCACTATTCAAAAGTATTTTTTTTATTATTATTTTAAGGTGCCTTGAGAGGCAGAGGAGGCGAACACTGTGTTTAATCCTCAGCCTTGGGTCATATATAGAATAAGCTTATTTATAATAAGGATACAAATAGTCTTATTGGCAGACTATTCTATTCTATTCTACTGTTCTATTCTCAATTTTCCATCTCCGGTGTCACTCCATTTTCAAGTGGGTTGTCCCTCTTACCTACCACAGCACTACTCCTGCCCCATATAGCTTGTTTGTATTTTACTTTGCAGCAGGAAGGAGAATTATTTATCTAACATTCTCTTACCTGTGTGGATCCATCCAACATGTACTTGACAACAGTGCCTTGCCTGGTGATAACTCTTGATGCCTCCTGTTCCACTGGCGGCATCACCGTCTTATAGTACTCATAGTGCTTCACCTTCTGGGGGTAGCTCTGCCGGACCATGATGTCCCAAGTGGGTTCCTCATCCATAACATTCCCATCTGAAAAAAAAGCAAGCCTTAATGTGAACTGGGCAATGCTGTGTGGCCGGTGTTTTATCTTTTTGCTTAATTGTTTTCATTCTTCTGTCTACAGCTGAGTAATAGGGCACTTTCCATGTCATGACCCATGGCGCAGAGCACTGGTTCTCTTCTACCTTTGCTATGGTCAAATGTAGTAAAGAAGGTCGTCTATAGGTACTCAATAGGTACCTTCTCTATGTACAACCCATTCTTTCTCATGAGTTCTAGGATACCTCTGGCAAAATTAGGAAGGAAGCAGAGCTTTGCTGTCTTAGAGGTTCCCTTTTCTCCCTGTTGGCACTCTTCTCTTGCCCTTGACTAAGCTCTTGCCCCTGGGTGCTCAATGCTCTCCTGGTGACCCCTGGCTGCCTGGAGCCTCAGGGGGAGTCGCTCACTTCAGGCTTGCCCTTCCAAAATATTTCATCATTTTTCAGAGTTAACATCATCCCCTCATCTGTAACCAAATCCAGATTTTTCTCAGCATTCTACTCTAAGCTGGAAATCAAGGAGAAAAGCACCTGGTAATTTCCTTCAAAAGAAAATATTAACGAGAATTCAGTTTTTGCTAACCGAATATTTTCCTCTTCTCAATTTGTAAAGTGGTTTATCAACATGTAATGATGGCATTTCAAGGACTGTATCAGGCTCATAGAAAAATATTTTGAAATGAGGGCCCTTTGTGACACCCTCTAAGTCACAGAAGTATTACTAACAATAAACTAATAAGCACTTACTTGGATGTTTTTATATGTTAAATGCTTTGTATATGTATTTTATTCAGCTCATCCCAGCAAACTTTTAAGGGAGACACCCACTTTCCAGGGTTTTGAAGAAATGGAGGCTGGAAAGGCTTATAGCTTCTCCAAGGTCACACAGTTAAGTGGCAGGCCTAGGAGTTGAATGGGTCTCTAGGCTTAACTGTTTTCTCATGTTGTAAAAACAACTGCTGCTACCATGACCCAAAATAAACAAAAACCACCCAAAACCTAACACTGGATTAGTATGCTCCAAATTAGAAAGTATTTTCTCATTTAATACTCATAATAACCCTGTTTAGTATATGATACTATCTTATAAATGAAGAAATTCAGGTGGAGAGGGGTTATGACTTGTCCAAGGTCACCCAAGAAAGCTCTTTCTTCATATACCGCATGACCTTCCCTCCTTCTGTGCAAGGCTGACCCTAATGAAAACATTGCTCCTTTGGTATTTATGTTGTAATTATGGGGGCGCCTGGGTGGCGCAGTCGGTTAAGCGTCCGACTTCAGCCAGGTCACGATCTCGCGGTCCGTGAGTTCGAGCCCCGCGTCGGGCTCTGGGCTGATGGCTCAGAGCCTGGAGCCTGTTTCCGATTTTGCGTCTCCCTCTCTCTCTGCCCCTCCCCCGTTCATGCTCTGTCTCTCTCTGTCCCAAAAATAAATAAACGTTGTTGTAATTATGTTCAGACTTGAATTAGGATATTCATAATATATGGAAGATTTTTAAAAGATTACATGTTCCAAGCAGAGTTATTATTAACCACATTGTCTACCATGATATAAGGATGAAAATATCAGGCTAGATAATGAAACTAATAAAAAAAGGTGGAAAGCTGGAATTTGATAATAGGATCAAGTGAACAAGCAGACAAATATGTTCTTATCTAGAAATATCCCTCTTAGTACACTCATAACATCTTTGACTTTGACTCTGGAAGACCCTTCATGGTCATCACACAGTCATCTCATCATGGAAAACCTGGACCACTAGGAATCCTGGGAAATCGATTCCAAGAATCATGGTCTATTTTTAATAATTGATAAAGCCTAATGAAAAACAAGATTGAGACAAATCAGATCAACTGCAACATTTAGTTTCTTTTCATTTGGGTGGCAAGTAAATATGACATTGAATTATTTTTCAATAGGCATACTCTTTTTCTTTGATAGATATACTTTTCCAATATGGTGTACATAAGGAAATTATAATAAAGAGAATATTTGGTTGTGAAAAAAGATCAAGACCCACTGATACAATACAACATTTATAGATGAAGAAACATGGTCTAGAGACAGTAAGTAACTGAAAGGGCCATATAGTCAGAACTCAAGTCCCAGGCCCATGTTTGCTTTGCTGCTTCTGTTAATTCTATCGCAATAGTGGGTCTCCATTTAAGTGATATGCAAATTCAGTCACCAACGTGGATGCCCCAATTAGGGTAATTAAAGAAATCCTACTTGTACTTATTGTGACTAAGGTCACTCACCTCCTAAGTGGCAGAGATAAAAGTCCATTCTTGGTCCAGTGATGGAAAAGCCAGTGCTCTTAACAGCTATTGTGGGCCCTGTCTTCCTGCCTCTACAAAGGGATGCAGGTATATTAATTTGCTGGTCTGATCAAAACAAAGGACAGTGAGCACAAAGGAGGGAGAGGCAAGTGCAGGTTGAATGCTTGAAGGAAATCAGTCTTGTTCTCAAGTATCAGCATATGATTTTATAATGTCTGTTATTTCTGTATGGCCTCTAGGCTTTGCCATCACTGGACTTTTATCTCTGCCACTTAGGAGTTGAGTGACCTTAGGCAAATTGATGAACCTCCCGAAGCCTCAATTTATTTTGTAAAATGGAATTACTAGGACTTAGCTTAAAATGGTTGTATTTTTAAAAAATGTTTATTTATTTATTTTGAGAGAGAGAGAGAGAGAACATGAGCAGGGGAGGGCCAGAGAGAAGCCCAAGCAGGCTCCTGGCCAACAGTGCAGAGCCCAATGCGGGGCTTGATATCATGAACCATGAGATCATCATCTGAGCCAAAATCAAGAGTTGGATGTTCAACCGACTGAACCACCCAGGCGCCCCTATAATAGTTGTATTTTTTCATGTATACTAAATACTTAGTGCCAAGCTAACAGTAAATGCTCAGAAAATGAGGGTTATAATTATTAGCCTATTGTTCATTATTAACAAGTATATTTAATTAGTAGGAAAATACACACTTTCAATGGTGATTTAATTGTTTTCTATATTTTTTTGCTCCACTCCCTCCTTGCTCTACACCAGCTAACACTCACCTGTAGACTCTTGCCCAATGAAGGTCACTAGGAGCCCATTGGGGCAAGACACATTTAGGTTTTGGAAAGTGGGAACATAAAGAGTCTCTTGTAAAACAGGTTCTGGTTCCACTTCTTCCTGTAAATAATTTAACATGCGAATAAGTGTTATTTTCTAAATGAGCTATTGATTTATTACGACTAAGCATGGACTTGCTGAGTGCTTAACATATGACTTGCCCATGACTAGTGGGCCCTGTGATGGAACCTATAAAATGCATGAGACTCTACCTTTGTGCAACTTATATTCTATATTGTAGAATGGTACATAGACATGTGAAACAATTAAATTATAGTACCAAATGGTTGGCACATCTCTCCTCAAAAAATGAAGATATCAAAGTTAATGAGAATAGTTAGGAAAGGATCATGGAGGAGTTGGGCCTTGAAGTAGGCCTTGAATGATATTTCTGTTTGCAAGTGTGGGTGTAAAGGCTGACCACATCCCCACTACCCACTTTGTGTATTTTTTAAAGTTTGGGTGTTAGAGATGTTATGCTGTTAGGATATGTGTCCTTATTTTTCTCTAATAAGCAGGCATTACTTTTGTAGTAAGTAAAAACAATTTAAAAATGGCATAAAAAGATTATTTATAAACTGATGAAGTTTGGGTGTGTCTAGGGAAAAATCCTAATTAATTTTATGCCAACTATGCCTGAATACCTGGTTGGTTAATTGCATTCCAGAATCAAAGTTATTTGGTTGCTTCCAACCAACCCCTCATGATAATAATTTCAGTTTTTCCAGTTGGCTTTCTTTCCAGTTAGCCACTACAGTCATTCCAACCGATCCCTTGTTTCTGGATCTTTAGTTTATTCTAATTAGTCTTCTACTGTTGATCATTTAAATTGCTCTGCCTTTGTTACTAACAAATAATAAAATCTGAAAAGTTAGCTAAAAATCAATTAAAAACACAATCAAATTGAGAGGAAAGAAATTATGAAATTCTGTAAAATGAACAATACTGCTTAAAGACATGAACCTTGCCATGACAAATCTACCATTACACAAAAAACCAGTAATTATCTCCCATCCTTCCATTAGCGTCACTTTTTAAAAATTTTAGGAGAGCTGACTGGTTTGCTACCAAATTGCTTTCAGTCAAATTAATGAATTATTCAGGGCTATTCTGATCAAACACCATGCAATTTTCATTTAGCAAGGGTCAAGTGTCCTAGCTTGAGAAAAGTCATCTTGCAGTAAAGCTAAATAAATATGGTACAGAGAAGCTAATTAGCATACAAACCCCATAACTTTTAGAGGGCCGAGGTCTGAAATCAAGATCCCTGGTCTCTTTTTAACATGTTTTTTTATTCTAACGAGTTGAGTGTTTGTACATTGTACAAACTGCACAGCTGTTCTAGTAAATGCCTAAGGAGTCAAGAGTTCATCAGTGGTTTTCTTCTTGCTCCTCTTTTGATCTGTATTCTTCTATCAGGAACATGTTTGGAACCAAAGCCTCTGTGAGTGTGTGTTTGCATTGGGTGGCAGGTTGGAGGTACAGGGTGAACTGGTCTTTAGCCAGAAGCGGGCTGTCCTTCAATCCTTGGCATATTAATCTAAGCCTAAGTTTACCAAATGGAAGCATTTCCATTATTTAATTAAAGATACTCCTCTTTCAATTGTTATTTATCTAATGAAGCTAAATAAAGTACTTAGAGAATGGTAGTAACTTAACCAACCAAGAGCAAAGAAAACTCAAGAACCAGAGTGGCAAAAAAGGCTGAGCTTGTCCTGCTGAGTTTAGAATGAAAGACCTGAGAGAGATGTATATGACAATATGTCTCCTGGCATAGGGACCCAACTCCTGTGTGCACATCTCTTCTCATTCATTCAAAATTGAAACTCCAGGGAATGTTAATTCATTTGCACAAGAATGTATGTGTGGTGCAATAACACTATGGACCTAACTCATGATTTAAAAAAAAGTTAACACTGAGGTAGGAGTAGAGTTTTGGAATCCATGGCAAGTCCCTGTACCTTTTTCTCTTCTTCTTTTGGGTGTTCCTCTTCTTTAATTGATTCTCTGGGTTTTTCTTTGCCTTTTGATTTTGGTTTTCCTTTGCCTTGAGGAACAGTCACTGTGACAGGAATTACTGTTGCAGTAAGTGCTGATGGGATATTCAACATTGTGTCCAAATTAGGATCCTTATCCTCTATAAAGAGAAAAGGAGAAAACAAGTAAATTAGACATTCATATTGGGTATGTTTGTTAAATAAAATTGGTATCACAAACATTTACACCAGTTGGCAACAATTTTTACCTTGCCGAATATGATTTTTTCAGTTGGATAGATTTCAGGGGTAATGTAGTAGAGTTAAAATCAGAATTGTAAACATTGGGATACAGGTGCCCCTATGACTTAGCACTCCTGTATCCTTTGGATAAACTCCTAGTAGTGCTATTTCTGAGTCGTAGGGTAGTTCTATTTTTAATTTTTTGAGGAACCTCCACTGGGTGTTGTATGTATGTGATGAACCATGGGAATCTACCCCCAAAACCAAGAGCACACTGTACACACTGTCTGTTAGCCAATTTGACAATAAATTATATTTAAAAACCAATAAAATAGGGAGGAGAAGATGGTAGCGTAGGAGGATGCTGGGATCACCTGGTCCAGCTGATTACTTAGATTCCACCCACACCTGCCTAAATAACCCAGAAAAACGCCAGAAGACCAGCAGAACAGACTCTCCAGAGCCAAGCATAGAGGAGAGGCCCACGGAAGAGAGTAGGAAGGGCAGAGAGGTGGTGCGTGCTACATGGACTGGAGGGAGGGAGCCGGGGTGGTGGAGGGGCAGCCAGCCCACCCAGCAAGGCAGAGCCCCTGAATCTGGCTTGCAAAAGTGGAGGGCCAGACGGAGTGTGTTCTGACAGCAAGCAGGACTTAACATACGGAATGTTAAAAGTCAGCAGCTCTGCTTGGAGAGCGGGAGGGTGAGAGGATGCCAGGAGGGAGAAATGATGAGCCCTGGAAGACAGAGCTCAGCTTGGCGGGGAACAAAGGCACTGGCAAGCGCCATTTCCATCTCCCATCCCCCAGCCGAAATTCCAAAGGGAACCAACTCCCATCACGAACTTGCTTGCACCGCACAAACACCCAACGCTGTGCTTCTGTGGATCCATCCCTCCGACGGGTCGGCCCCCCTCCCAGTGCTGCAAGGCCCTTCCCGCAGCGGACCACTGATGGCAAAGCAAGCTGAGCCTACCCCTCCCATCCTGGTGCACCTTGTGGATCCACCCCAGCTAATACGCCAGACCCCATCGGAGCAGTGCCACAAACCTGGCAGTGTGCAAGTAGCCCAGACAGGGGCCACACCACTCCACAGTGAGTCCTACCCCTGGGAGAGGGGAAGATAAGGTACACACCAGTCTGACTGTGGCCCCAGCAGTGGGTCTGACTGTGGCCCCGCCCACCAACACAAGTTACTCCAGAAAGCACAGGGGAAGTTCCCTGCAGTTCCACACCACCCCAGGGACTATCCAAAATGATGAAACGGAAGAATTCTCCTCAAAAGAAACTCCAGGAAGTAGCAACGGCTAATGAATTGATCAAAAACGACTTAAGCACTCTAATGGAACAAGAATTTAGAATAATAGTCATAAAAATAATTGCTAAGCTTGAAAAACGTATAGAGGACAGCAGAGAATCTATTGCTACAGAGATCAAGGGATTAAGAAATAGTCGTGAGGAGCTAAAAAATGCTATAAATGAGGCACAAAATAAAATGGAGGCGACCACAGCTCGGATTGAAGAGGCAGAGGAGAGAATAGGTGAATTAGAAGATAAAATTATGGGAAAAGAGGAAGCTGATAAAAAGAGAGATAAAAAAATCCAGCAGTATGAGGGGAGAATTAGAGAACTAAGTGATGCAATCAAATGTAACAATATCCGTATGATAGGAATTTCAGAAGAGGAAGAGGGAGAGAAAGGGGCTGAAGGTGTACTTGAACAAATCATAGCTGAGAACTTCCCCGATCTGGGGAAGGAAAAAAGCATTGAACTCCAAGAGGCACAGAGAACTCCCTTCAGACGTAACTTGAATCGATCTTCTGCACTACATATCATAGTGAAACTGGCAAAATACAAGGATAACAAGAAAATTCTGAAAGCAGCTAAGGATAAACATGCTCTATATACAGCTCTATAAACACATAAAGGGAGACCGATAAGACTAGTGACAGACCTATCTACTGAAACTTGGCAGGCCAGAAAGGAATGGCAGGAAATCTTCAATGTGATGAACAGAAAAAATATGTAGCTGAGAATTCTTTATCCAACAAGTCTGTAATTCAGAATAGGAGAGATAAAGGTGTTCCCAAACACACAAAAACTGAAGAAATTCATCATCACTAAACCAGCCCTACAAGAGATGCTAAGGGGGATTCTGTGAGACAAAGTACCAGAGACATCACTACAAGCATGAAACCTACAGACATCACAATGACTCTAAACCCATATCTTTCTATAACAACACTGAATGTAAATGGACTAAATGCTCCAACCAAAAGACATAGGGTATCAGAATGGGTAAAAAAATCAAGACCCATCTATTTGCTGTCTACAAGAGACTCATTTTAGACCTGAGGACACCTTCAGATTGAAAGTGAGGGGATGGAGAACTATCTATCATGCTACTGGAAGTCAAAAGAAAGCTGGAGTAGCCATACTTATATCAGACAAACTAGACTTTAAATTAAAGGCTGTAACAAGAGATGAAGAAGGGCATTATATAATCATTACAGGGTCTATCCATCAGGAAGAGCTAACAATTATAAATGTCTATGCGCCAAATACAGGAGCCCCCAAATATATAAAACAATTACAAACATAAGCAACCTTACTGATAAGAATGTGGTAATTTCAGGGGACTTTAATACTCTACTTACAACAATGGGTAGATCATCTAGACACAGGATCAATAAAGAAACAAGGGCCCTGAATGATACATTGGATCAGATGGACTTGACAGATATATTTAGAACTCTGCATGCCAAAGCAACAGAATATACTTTCTTCTCAAGTGCACATGGAACATTCTCCAAGATAGATCACATACTGGGTCACAAAACAGCCCTTCATAAGTATAAAAGAATTGAGATCATACCATGCACACTTTCAGACCACAATGCTATGAAGCTTGAAATCAACCACAGGAAAAAGTCTGGAAAACTTCCAAAAGCATGGAGGTTAAAGAGCACCCTACTAAAGAATGAATGGGTCAACCAGGCAATTAGAGAAGAAATTTAAAAATATATGGAAACAAACGAAAATGAAAATACAACAATCCAAATGCTTTGGGATGCAGCGAAGGCAGTCCTGAGAAGAAAATACACTGTAATCCAGGCCTATCTCAAATCCCAAATACAAAACCTAACAGGACACCTAAAGGAAATAGGAGCAGAACAGCAAAGACAGCATAAACCCAGCAGAAGAAGAGAAATAATAAAGATCAGAGCAGAAATAAACAATGTAGAATCTAAAAAAACTGTAGAGCAGATCCATGAAACCAAGAGTTGGTTTTTTGAAAAAATAAACAAAATTGATAAACCTCTAGCCAGGCTCCTCAAAAAGAAAAGGGAGATGACCCAAATAGATAAAATCATGAATGAAAATGGAATTATTACAACCAATCCCTCAGAAATACAAGCAATTATCAGGGAATATTATGAAAAATTATATGCCAACAAACTGGATAACCTGGAAGAAATGGACAAATTCCTAAGCACCCACACCCTTCCAAAACTAAAACAGGAAGAAATAGAAAACTTGAACAGACTCATAACCAGTGAAGAAATTGAATCAGTTACCAAAAATCTGCCAACAAATAAGAGTCCAGGACCAGATGGCTTCCCTGGGGAATTCTACCAGATATTTAAAGCAGAGATAATACCTATCCTTCTCAAGCTGTTCCAAAAAATAGAAAGGGAAGGAAAACTTCCAGATTCATTCTATGAAGCCACTATTACTTTGATTCCTAAACCAGACAGAGACCCAGCAAAAAAAGAGAACTACAGGCCAATATCCCTGATGAATATGGATGCAAAAATTTTCAATAAGATACTAGCAAATCGAATTCAGCAGCATATAAAAATAATTATTCACCATGATCAAGTGGGATTCATTCCTGGGATGCAGGGCTGGTTCAACATTCGCAAATCAATCAATGTAATACATCACATTAATAAAAGAAAAGAAAAGAACCATATGATCCTGTCAATCGATGCAGAAAAAGCATTTGACAAAATTCAGCATCCTTTCTTAATAAAAACCCTCGAGAAAGTCAGGATAGAAGGAACATACTTAAACATCATAAAAGCCATTTATGAAAAGCCCACAGCTAATATCATCCTCAATGGGGAAAAACTGAGAGCTTTCCCCCTGAGATCAGGAACATGACAGGGATGTCCACTCTCACCGCTGTTGTTTCACATAGTGTTGGAAGTGCTAGCACCAGCAATCAGACAACAAAAGGAAATCAAAGGTATCAAAATTGGCAAAGATGAAGTCAAGCTCTCACTTTTTGCAGATGACATGATATTATACATGGAAAACCCGACAGACTCCACCAAAAGTCCACTAGAACTGATACATGAATTCAGGAAAGATGCAGGATACAAAATCAATGTACAGAAATCAGTTGCATTCTTATACACTCATAATGAAGCAACAGAAAGACAAATAAAGAAACTTATCCCATTCACAATTGCACCGAGAAGCATAAAATACTTAGGAATAAACCTGACCAAAGATGTAAGAGATCTGTATGCTGAAAGTATAGAAAGCTTATGAAGGAAATTGAAGAAGATATAAAGAAATGGAAAAACACTCTGTGCTCATGGATTGGAAGAATAAATATTGTTAAAATGTGAATACTACCCAAAGCTATCTACACATTCAATGCAATCCCAATAACAATTGCACCGGCATTCTTCTCAAAGCCAGAACAAGCAATCCTAAAATGTGTATGGAACCATAAAAGACCCCGAATAGCCAAAGTGATTTTGAAGAAGACCAAAGCGGGAGGCATCACAATCCCAGACTTTAGCCTCTACTACAAAGCTGTAATCATCAAGACAGCATGGTATTGGCACAAAAACAGACACATAGACCAATGGAATAGAATAGAAACCCCAGAATTAGACCCACAAAAGTATGGCCAACTAATCTTTGACAAAGCAGGAAAGAATATCCGATGGAAAAAAGTCTCTTTAACCAATGGTGCTGGGAGAACTGGACAGCAACATGCAGAAGATTGAAACTAGACCACTTTCTCACACCATTCACAAAAATAAACTCAAAATGGATAAAGGACCTGGATGTGAGACAGGAAACCATCAAAACCCTAGAGGAGAAAACAGGAAGAAACCTCTCTGACTTCAGCCGCAGCAATTTCTTACTTGACACATCCCCAAAACAAAAGGGAATTAAAAACAAAAACGAACTATTGGGACCTCATGAAGATAAAAAGCTTCTGCACTGCAAAGGAAACAATCAACAAAACTAAAAGGCAACCAATGGAATGGGAAAAGATATTTGCAAATGACATATCAGACAAAGGGCTAGTATCCAAAATCTATAAAGAGCTCACCAAACTCCATACCCAGAAAACAAATAATCCAGTGAAGAAATGGGCAAAAAGCATGAATAGACACTTCTCTAAAGAAGACATCCAGATGGCCAACAGGCACATGAAAAGATGGTCAACGTCGCTCCTCATCAGGGAAATACAAATCAAAACCACACTGAGATACCACCTCACACCAGTCAAAGTGGCTAAAATGAACAAATCAGGAGACTATAGATGCTGGAGAGGATGTGGAGAAATGGGAACCCTCTTGCACTGTTGGTGGGAATGCAAACTGGTTCAGCCACTCTGGAAAACAGTGTGGAGGTTCCTCAAAAAATTAAAAATAGATCTACCCTATGACCCAGGAATAGCACTGCTAGGAATTTACCCAAGGGATATAGGAGTGCTGATGCATAGGGGCACTTGTACCCCAATGTGTATAGCAGCACTTTCAACAATAGCCAAATTATGGAAAGAGCCCAAATGCCCATCAACTGATGAATGGATAAAGAAATTGTGGTTTATATACACAATGGAATACTACTTGGCAATGAGGAAGAATGAAATATGGCCTTTTGTAGCAACGTGGATGGAACTGGAGAGTGTTATGCTAAGTGAAATAAGTCACACAGAGAAAGACAGATCCTATGTTTTCACTCTTATGTGGATCCTGAGAAACTTACCAGAAGACCATGGGGGAGGGGAAGAAAAAAAAAACAGAGATGGAGAGAGCCAAACCATAAGAGACTCTTAAAAACTGAGAATAAACTGAGGGTTGATGGGGGATGGGATGGAGGGGAGGGTGGGTGATGGGTATTGAGGAGGGCACCTTTTGGGATGATCACTGGGTGTTGTATGGAAACCAATGTGACAATAAATTTCATATTGAAAAAAAATAAAATAAAAACCAATAAAATAAAATAATATATAAGGCCTGAAAAGAATCAGAATTATAGTTAAAAAAATCTCAGGTACTGAATACTTTGACATATTTGATGCCATCATTTCACATGTTCTTGCCTTCCCGTCTATATTATGAACTCCTAATTATAGGGCAATAACTGTATATTTGAGAAATATTTATTGACAGGCTCTTATATGCAAAATATTTGGACCAGTGGGTAATAATAACAAAATGTATAAAAGACATTATGAAGCCAAAATAGTCTAAATAAGATTTATACTCAAATAGCTTCAATACAAGGACATATTAAATAGGAAAATAAGAGATACAGATAAGGAAATTCAGAAAAGAAATTGGTTTGTTTAGTTGAGATGATAAAAAGAAGTCATAGAAGATTGATTTTATGCTTAATATAACAATGGATTGTCAGAATTGTCAAAGGAGAGCTGATCTCTGAAGGAATTATGTTGGAATCTTCTGAGCATAATTTGCATCTTGAGTTCTATTCTCCTCTGGGTTCCAGAGTAATACTCCCACCTGAATCTCCTCTTCCTTCTTTGGGCAATTTCTTTCTGTCTCTTTACTGGTTCTTCCTGTCTCGTGAATCCTTAACTGTCGTTAAATTTCAAGGATTCTTCCCTTATGCTTACACAAAGGATGTGTTTTAACTCTGGCTACTCATAATAATTACTCACTGAATTACAAAAAAAAAAAAAAAAAAAGCTCAGCACTCTCCCACCCCCTTGACCCTCTGAATCAGACTCTCTATGGATGAGGCACAGGTATTTACACCTGTGAAAAATCACATGTGATTGTGATACACAGCCAGGACTGAGCACCTTTATTACATACAATAGACCTGAATATCTCATATACTACTGGAGGTCCAACTATCATCTACATACTGATGAGTCCAAAATTTACATCTCAAGGCATGACCTTTCTTTCTGAGCATCAGATTCATATGTGCAACTGCCTTTAGACATCTCCTCCGGTTGTCGTACTGGAGACGTTTCAAACTCAGTGATTCTCTCTTTTCCTAGGAAAGGAAAGTCTATGTACTCAAATCTCATTTAATGACCAATCAAGCGCCTCATTTCCCAAGTTAGACAGTGAGGCCATTTGCATTTTCTCTTTTTGGCTAACCCTATATAACCAGTCACCAAGCCATCAGAAATTTCTCTTGAATGATGCCTCTCCTATCTAGTCCTCCCTTTGCTTGTAGTCTCACTGATCTCTTGATTTTCTGTAGCAGGCTTCTAACTGGTATGACACCTCCAATACCACCATTTCAGTGTATTCTTCAAACTATCACTAAAATTATATTACTAATATGAAATCCAATCATGTCACTTCCCTTCCCTTA
Organism: Leopardus geoffroyi; assembly: GCF_018350155.1. Lineage (NCBI taxonomy): Eukaryota > Metazoa > Chordata > Mammalia > Carnivora > Felidae > Leopardus > Leopardus geoffroyi. Next base: position 101,083,762 of record NC_059328.1, read on the forward strand.
CTTAAACACCTCTGACACTCACTGATCTTATAGGGCATACAGGACTCATTTTCCTCCACTCCAGCCACACTCAACTTTTCACCTTTCTGTAAAGATGGCATGCTGTTACACAATTGTACACTTATACAAATGGTTCTTACTATCTAGAATTGCCTTTCCTTGTTGCTTTGTCTGGATAGTTCCCATTCATCTCTAAAGTACCACCTCAGATGCTGTATTTTCTCTCTGAAGTATTTTTTAGCTGCCCCTGGAACTCTGTTTATATATAATTTCTAGCACTTCTGCAGTTATTTATCTATTTATGTTTTCTCTCCCCATTAGACAATGAGTTTTTTTGAGTAGATATGCTATGGTTTTATTCGTCATCATGGCTCAGTGCCAGCAAGATCCCTGACCCATAGGAAATACAGTATATAAACAAGTGAATGATGTCCAGTTATAGGCAGTTGGAAACTCCTCTCTCTCATCCCCACCCACTTACTCATTCAGTAAATATTTATTGAGTACCTACTATCATGAACTAGGAATTGGGTAACCAATGACGAACGAGGCTACAGGGAATTTACATTGTAATGGGTAGACAAACGAAAAAACCCTCAGGTACAATGGCATGTGTTACATCCATGATAGAGGAGGTACGGTGGTCCATGGGAGCACAAAAGAAGGGAATCGAACACAAAATGCCTCTATACAACTTATACTTTGACTATACTACACAGTTTGCCTTTCCATAAACAAGTCGTGCTTTTATGTTATTGAGATTTTGTACACACTGTTCTTAGTAATTAGAATTCCCTTTTCCTTTGATTCTTTGCTTAGGCAATTCCCACTCACTTCCAAAGACCCAGTTCACATGCTACTGCCACTTGATCTGTGACGTCTTTCTCAGAGCAGGCAATCTGTAAGCTGAGACCTGAAGGATGGTAGGAAGCTTAACCGTCATTAAGTGGCGGGACATGCAGCAGGAGAAAGTGGTCCGAGCAAGAGGCAAAGCACGAGCAAATGGCCAGAGAGAAGAGAAAGCACTCAAGGAACTAAAAGTCACAAAAAGAATCGGGTAGGTGGAAACAACCCAGATGTCTATCAACAGACGAATGGATAAATAAAATGTGCCATATACATATCACAGAATACTATTCAGTCTTAAAAAGGAAGGAAATTCTGCAACATGCAACAACACTGATGGGTCCTTGAGGAAATTATGCTTAGTGAAATAATCCAGTCGCAGAAAGACAAATGTACGATTCCATTTACATGAGTTATCTAAAATAGTCAAAATAATAGAATCAAAGTGTAAAATGGCAGTGCCAGGGGCTCAGGGAGAAGGAAATGGGGAGTTATTACTCAATGGGTAAAAAGTTTCAGCTAAGCAAGATGAATAAGCTCTGGAAAGCTGTATATACCCAATTAAGGGGGGATAACTGGACTGGAAATTTGTTTAGTTATTAGCAGATAAAAGTTCTTAAATATTACTATTATGTGCATACGTAAGGAGTTCATATTTTTTGTAAAGACTCATGCCTTCAATATTTTTAATACACGAAAAGTAAAACATTGCTTTTGTTTTAAGTTTGGATTTTAATTCGTTAGTTAACATGCTTTGTTATATTGGTTTCAGGTGTACAATATAGCGATTCAACAATTCCGTACTTCATCCTATGCTCATCATGACAAGTGTACTCCTTAATCCCTAATTGCTCTCTATAACTAAGAGTCTATTTCTTTTTTTTTTTTTTAATTTTTTTTTCAACGTTTATTTATTTTTGGGACAGAGAGAGACAGAGCATGAACGGGGGAGGGGCAGAGAGAGAGGGAGACACAGAATCGGAAACAGGCTCCAGGCTCTGAGCCATCAGCCCAGAGCCCGACGCGGGGCTCGAACTCACGGACCGCGAGATCGTGACCTGGCTGAAGTCGGACGCTTAACCGACTGCGCCACCCAGGCGCCCCTAAGAGTCTATTTCTTAAAAATAAAAGTCTGTCTCTTGATTTCTCTCTCTCTCTCTCTTTTCCCTTTGCTCATTTGTTTTGTTTCTCAAATTCCACATATGAGTGAAATCATATGGTATTTGTCTTTCTCTGCCTGACTTATTTCACTATAGTGTCTATAGTATAGACTTTTGAACAGTATTTGTTCTTCTAATCCATGAGCGTTGGGATGCCTTTCCACTTGTTTCACACTGGAAACAATTTCAAATGCAGTACTTATAACTTGAAATTAGGAACATTTGTTTTAAATGGAATACTTGCATAATAACTTAAGGATTAAATAAAAAATAGGGAAATCACTTAAGAAACAGCAGCAGTAGAGTTGATTGTAGAGTGTAAATGTCTTAATCTGAAATCATGATAAGAATGGATAGGATTTTTTAGTGACTGTGTATGATAATGAATCTAATACATAATTTGTTAGGCACAGAATGACTTCAAGTGCTGGCTCAGAAACAAACCAAATACAAAATTAAAAGATAAAACCCCAAATAAAGCAAAAATACTAACAAATTTAATGGGCTCTCTGACTCACTAGAGTGCTACAATATTTTGTACAAGGTAAGAAAAAGATTATAACGATCCAATGGAATATTGTCTCTGCATAAAAAGAGCTAGATAGCAAGGCAGATAAAACTACACATAGTTTTAAGGCTATATAGCATAGGGATTATCTTTTGATTTTGTAAAGTTTTTTCTTTTTAATGGAATCTGTGTGTTTAAATCCTTGTAACACGCGTGGGACCCACAAGATTTCCTAGTTGGTTCTTGGTTAAGTGACATATTATTTTGTGGTTTGTAAGGAAATAGCTTCCAGTTGGAGAATTTGTTCATTAAAACAAAAAAAAAGTGGGGTAAAGAAATCCTTCAAGATGTCCAATGAATGGCTCCTTTAAGGCTAAGTTCTGAAGTACATTGAGATTCCACAATCACAGGATTCGTAAAAATATTATGTGGAAAACCAAGAGGATTCCTTGAGAAATCATGCTTTTTTTTTGGCACCAACTAATGGACTTATTTTCCTGGGCTAGTTAACAAAGATAACTGAAATTATTTATCTATCTATCTATAACATTTTATATGTATATGTGACTATATGTAAAATTACATATGATAAGTTCTTTTTCAAATGTCAAAGCACTGTTTTTTTCTATGTATGAAAGATTATACATGTACGTATATGTAAATACACATGTATATATACACACTCACACATATATTCCCACCTTTCAGGAAAAGAGGGGCATTAAATCAGAACGTGTTTATCAACAAGTGAGCAGGTTGAGGATGGACAGGTACCGTTGGTCATGGGACACTTATCCTTGCTGTTGTGTTTATTTTACCTGGTGTCATTCCACTTGGTCCATAGTAACTTATTGAGAGGCAGATGCCATTTTCTAAGGTGGCCGAAAAAGATCCAAACTTGCTGACAGCTTTATTCTCTGCATCTGATTCTTCTAAAAGACAAAATCAAATCAAGGACATTTCCATTTTATTAAAAAGAAATATAAGCAAAATCAGTGCAAAGTGGAAATCATGTATATAAAAACATAGACATGATTTTTCTTAATGTTTATTTAATTTTAAGAGAGAGAGAGAGATGGAGCAGGAGTGGGGGAGGGGCAGAGAGAGAGAGGGAGACACAGAATCCGAAGCAGGCTCCAGGCTCTGAGCTGTCAGCACAGAGCCTGACACGGGGCTTGAACCCATGAACTGTGAGATAATGACCTGAGCTGAAGTCAGCCGCCCAACCAACGGAGCCACCCAGGCACCCCAAAACACGGATATGATTAAGTAAATTATTGATATATATGTATATACCAATAAATCACTATGAAATAATTAGAAAACTTTGTTTTCGAAGAATATTTAATGAGTAAGAAAGTGTTCCTGATCATAAAGTAAGAAATACACTACGATACCGCTGTGGTGACAGAATTATGGGCAACTGTTATTTTCTTTAAATATTCAAATTTCATAATTTTTAAAAAAATAATAAACCACATATTCTTATATCAGGCAAAACGAAGAAAAGTAACTAAAAATTTTATGTTTTAAGTTCTTGGGTACATTCAACCTTGTCAAGCATTGTGTTTTTGAGTTTGGAGAACACTGTGATCATAACAATCTGCTGGTAAGATTTAGTTATATATTTTATCAGTAACTTGAGTTCAAAACGTTTGATTAATTGACTCTTCCCTTTTGCAGGTATAATCCATGTCACATTGGGCAGGAAGCATTTAGTCTTCCCAGGTGGTGCTGCCTGGAGATGTTAAATAGTGTTATCAGGAAGTTTCATGGTGTATAATCACAGGACGTCTACCTGGAGCTCCCAACTACCAGAGGTAGAGACGCTCAAGACTAAATATAGGATTTCTCTCTTGTCCTTGTAACCTAAAAAATGTGATACCATGGGGAAAACTAAGTGATAGAGCACAGAAGGAAACCCCATCATTTGTAGTGAATATTGGAGAAAAGCTAAAACTTTAGGAGAAATGAATTAATGAGAACCCAAGTCCTAGAGATTGCACTTGGTACAAGTTGTGTAAAAGATTCAGACAAGGATGGACATTGCACACTCAATGTTGCTACTTAAAGGCAGCCACCTATATAGGCTCTGTGTGACAACTGGACTCAAGAGCTGGGCATCCAGATGGGGTAAAAACCAAGTGAGTAGCCCACTATCCATGGGTTGTGTGTGCAGGGTATGTACACATTACCTCAGGGAAAATGTACATAAGCAAAATGGCAAAGCGCTTGCCTTACTATCTGGAAAAATTACACTAAGTGGTAGAGATGCATGTGTGTTGCTGTCAGATGCATGGGTCTGACGCACTGCTGGAAGGCTAACCTCCACTCACTCAAGGACTAACCTCCACTCATGCAAGGACCAACCTCCACTCAGGCAAAGACCAACCTCCACTCACGCAAGGACTAACCTCCACTCACACAAGGACCAACCTCCACTCAGGCAAAGACCAACCTCCACTCACGCAAGGACTAACCTCCACTCACGCAAGGACCAACCTCCACTCAGGCAAAGACCAACCTCCACTCATGCAAGGACCAACCTCCACTCAGGCAAAGACCAACCTCCACTCACGCAAGGACTAACCTCCACTCAGGCAAAGACCAACCTCCACTCATGCAAGGACCAACCTCCATTCAGGCAAAGACCAACCTCCACTCACGCAAGGACTAACCTCCACTCACGCAAGGACCAACCTTCACTCAGGCAAAGACCAACCTCCACTCACGCAAGGACTAACCTCCACTCGCGCAAAGGGGCAGCCGCTTGCCTGTGTCAAGCTTTTGCTCTTCCTCTCTTTCTTCTTTCTCATCTTCCAAAGAGCTATCCTCTTCTTTTTTTTCCTTTTTTACAATTTTCTTAGGGTCTTTTAAATGAATTATAAAAGTGTGCTTGTCCTTTTTCACAGTCGCTTTGATAAAAGTTGGCCCTGGGGAAAATCAGGGGATAGAAGGTGGGCTTGCTGGTCATACCCCATTAGGGCGCTTGACAAGACATGTACATAAGGCAGCATAGAATGTACTCCAGGGAGTGGAAACACCTACGGATATCACTAGTTTACAAAAAGATGCCTAAAGGAAGAGAGTGAGGGTGGAATCCCAGAAATGAATGGCAGATGGATCAGGGAGATGTTGCAGAGTTTCTTCTTCTTCTTTTTTTAAAGTAAATTTTTTTTTAATGTCAATTTATTTTGAAGGAGAGAGACACAGAGTGCAAGCAAAGGAGGGGCAGAGAGAGAGGGAGACACAGAATCCCAAGCAGTCTCCGGGCTCCGAGCTGTCAGCACAGAGCCTGATGCAGGACTCAAACTCATGAACCGGGAGATCATGACCCGAGCTGAAGTCGGACACTTAACCAACCGAGCCCCCCAGGCGCCCCTGTTTGCAGACTTTCTCATCAAATTACAGAAGAGAAAATACATTGGCTGAGGCTACCTACACTCAATTTTGTGATTAATCACATGAGTCAGTTGATGTGAAAGGGTTTTACAATTTACAAAGAATTACATCAATCAGTTATAGCAGTTATTATTGTTGATAGCAACAAATAAGCATTTTCCTAACGGCCCATTCTCTCTTCTAGTGTTCTGACTCATTTTTGGTCCCCTTTCTCAGCTTTCTTCTTCTTTTTTAAATTCAGCATATTCTTTTCAATGTTGAGAGGGCGACCATCTCCCAAAACTGATAGGATTAGGATAAAATTGCCATATTTACTGTGACCCACTTGAAACTAATAAACGTATGCATATTCAAATCTCGATGAGAGCAAGGAATAGATGTTGAAAATAGAACATAACAGCACACAACTTGAGTCCAGTAGTTTTCTCAGTTATGTGATTCTAAGCTCCATTTTTAATGACTACTAATTGTACCCTGTACCCAAGGATGATATTCAAAATATCAAATACTAAAACACATGATAATATAAATATGTGTACCTATATATTAATAACAACCCCTGCCATGTTTCCAGTAAACAAACCTTATATAATAAAATGGCCTGACATTTGATGTAAGTTGTACCACCAAGCACTGTTTAAATAATTTGAATAACTTTCAGGCTTTTTGATTTTAAAAATTATTGGTGTGATCTTTTATTTGATGTGGCAGTTACTTACTATCTAATAATGCTTCTGCTTGAGCCATGATTTCACACAGGGAACAGCGTCTAACGGTTGCAATAATTTCCTCATTAAATGCCTTGTTATTAGATGACAAGAGAGAAGGAAAGAGAGAGGGACTGAGAGAGAGGGAGGTAGGGAGGGGAGAAGGAGAGGAGGGAGAAGAGGGTAGGCTGGCATCAGGTGGAGTGTGGGAATAGGAGGAGCCCGTGTTGCCCCCTCCCGGGGGGCATAACCTTGTGGACATTACACAGGGTCTTCCCGGACCTCCTCACATCTCTCAGAGACAACCAGCTAGCTCCAATCCACCTGAGAGATCTTTAAGGGGCAGTGAAAAGATAAGCCTTCAAAGATGTCCCTGATAGGTTCCCGGGGAAGAAATATGCATTTTCTTCATGCGGTTTCCAGATTAGGTCCTCTGCAGTGCATCTGCCAGATTCCTCTCCCACTCACAGGCTTCTGAATCCAGAAGCAACTTCTCTGTAGCTCAAATAACTGACCTCGGCGGCAGGCCCCCAATCTCTGTGCTCCAGAAACCAACCCAGAAATTTGCTGTAAACTCACAGTATGTGCTTGGTTTCTGAGATGTCACTACGTGTTGTAATTAATACTACTAATTAACTCTTTGCTTGTTGTGGTTACTGTTACAATATTTCCCCAATCATAGAGAAATATGTTAGGACTTTCACCACTGGAATTTTCTTCACAGAGCGTCCCAGCTAACCTCTCAGCTGGCCCGTGCCCTGCAGGCGATTGTAACAGAAGAGTGTGAAGTCTGGAAATCCTGAATGTGGCGCATAAGAAACTGCAGTGGCCACATCACCACCCTCACCTATCACACTCATGGTTCAAGGCCCCGAGACCACCTGAAAGGGTTTACTATCTTCCAAGCTATTAACCAGCTGCCTTCAAAATGTACCTTTTTCAAATGTTGTCTTCTCTACTTCAATCTGCCCTCCATCTGAAGGATACAGGTAAGAATTTGTTCCAGAGATTTGGATGGGTATCTCTCCCATATTGTATCCACAAAACTACAAGGGAAAAATCATGCTTTGAGTGTGGAGCTGCAATTGACAAGAATCAGCTCATCGATGTGAGCCAGTTCCAGTCGCCATAAGCTCAATTTCTGCTAAATGAATGCCTGTCACTCTGCAGACTCAGAGGCTCGTGTCCATATTATCTTTAGCACCTCCTGTGGTCTTACAGTGACAGGCAGAATTAAAGGAGGCCCAAGATTTTAAAATCTGTTCACTGGAGCGCCCGGATACCCTAGTGCAAATCAAATGACTACTACTGAAAAGCAGTGGGAGGAGAAATCGATTTCTCTTCTGTTGGCTGTTAATTTTCTGTTTAAAGTGAACTGATATCTTGAGGAATATTGACACTTTATTCTTTATTTTTTGACACACTACATTTTACGAAGTCCTATGGTAAAGGCATGTTTTACTAAATGTTGCTAATAGAGCTCCCAGTGATTGGTGATGCATGCTAACATCTGAGAACGGCTTAGAGTAGCTGCTAGAAAGGACAAGGGCTGTTTCATTTCTTTTCTGTCCATCTCTTTCCCATTAGGTTTTCCTCATAAGACTGCTTGAGGGAGAGAGTTTACCAAAGCATACGAGCAAAAAACGTGGGTGTCTACTCAGCAGGTCCTGTCATGGAGACAAACACAGCCAATCTCTGTGCTCACTGTGATCTTTCATAGTTGCTTATTTACACTAACCTAAATGAATGTTTTTGTGTCAAATCTCCATTCTCCTGCCCTGAGTAACCTGGCTTCAGGCCACTCATGGAAAACTGGCCTCAGGGTGTTCCTATCTTGGTGACTGGCTACAAAGAACATCCTAGGCATTAGAGGGTGGAGTAGGGTCTGAGATCATCTTTGCTAGAAGAAACTCCAAGGCCTTCGGTGGGGTCAGTGAAGACTGGGAAACTTGTGTTTCCACAGAAGCTGTGTTTCTCCCAAAACAATGAGTAAGGACCCAAAGAGGCTTCTTAGAACATCGATTTTACCGGATAAACAACCCCAGGTTCTGGATGCTGGGGGGGCTCCTCTGTTATTTCTGGGATCTTCAGCTGGTCTTCTTTAGGTTTCTCCTTCAAAAAAGATTTTCTCCTCACAAGCTTACTGTCTTCTTTCTCTACCTTTTCCTTGCCTTTCTTTCTACCAGTTTCCTTACTCTTCTTTTCTGCTTTTTTTTCTTCCTTTAAGCGCTCTTCTTCTGCTAATCGATCTTGTTCTTCTTTCCATGCCTGTGAACACATTTAAAAAAATTAATGGGATTTTGAAACACATTAGATCCCACTCAGGTTCATTTGGGAGAGTATTTCAAATGCTTTTTGTAAGTGGTATCTCTAACAAGTTAATATCCTGACCTGGAGACCCTGCATTTAGCTTTGCTTCTCTTCTCTCACCCAACTTCCTGGTACTACACCCTGCCAAAGCTCTTCAGATGTTACCCTTTACTCAGCTGCTTCTCTCACCTGCTGCTGCAATTTTCTTTAATGCAGGTCTTCTTATCTTTAGCCTGAACTATTACAACAGCCTCTTAGCTGGTCTCCCTGCTTCCTATACTTTTCCACATGAGCTGAATCCCCAATTTAGATCGTAAACATGGTTAATCAGCAATATGGCAGACCAGATGTTCAAAGAAACATTCCTGGCACAAAATATTTCAAAAGTGATAGGTAAAATATAAAATCATCATAGTGCATAGCAGGGCTGGCAGCAAATTGAGAGGTATGAGAAAGCACTAATCCAGTAAGGAACAGGAGAACTGAGGAGAGAAGTTTCCGACGGCTATCTGCCCATCCCTGGAGGCCTACAACTGGAGTTTTGATGGGCTACAGGGACTAGAGCAATAACATGGGAGTCAGACCTATGAATAGAGCAGGTATTTTTAAAAATGACACCTTTGTTGGGTGAACTAAAAACTTATCTTTCCCCATATAGGAAAACCATGAATTCTAGCTTGCTTCCTTGGCCCTGCGTGAAAGGCGAGGTGGGGTGGGAGGAGTCTTCCCTGAGAAGTAACCACAAGTCTATCTTCACAGCATGCCAAAATGTACATTGCCTTAAAAATGTATTCTAAAAAGACTGTGGGTAGATATGAGCTCACAAATGAAAATCACAAAACGTGAGGAAGTAAGCCAAAAGCTAGAATCTGGAGAAGAAACAAACTATGAGAACATACCTGCAAAGACTGAAGGTATTGGAATTATCAAATAGAGGATGTAAAATAAGGATTTTAATCTGCTTAGTCTTTAATTTGCTTCAAGAGAAGAAAGGATCAAAAGTATAAATAAGAAATAAGACATTTTTAATAGGCATTAAAAATAAGATGAGTTTGAAAGCCCTCTTAGAAATGGAATAGACCTTTAGAAAAGCAGTACAGTATTTAAATAGGTAATGGTTGAGTCATTTCCAGAGTTGATGAAAGACACAAATCCTAACAGTCAGGAAGGCCAAAGAGTTAAAAGCAGGCAGTAATGGTCGTGTGCTGGATCTACCTCATGTTGACTGGAAAGAGTTTATTGGTAAATTTTCAGGAATTTTGCGAGCTGGTTGTTAACTATAGCCATTATTTAAAATTAAATTATACGAATGCATACTCAAATAACATATTAAAAACAAAGACATTAAATACTCAAAACTTACCACCTTCTTTTTTTTTTTTTTTTTAATGTTTATTTTTGAGAGAGAGAGAGAGAGACAGAGCATGAGCGGGGTGCGGCCGAAAGAGAGGGAGCCATAGAATCTGAAGCAAAAACTTAGCACCTTCTTAATTGTTTTGTTACATTTCCCTATTATCTATGTTTTTGATGTTATTTATATCAATTATATCTGTATCTTAGATATAATATGCGTACAATGTAATGGTGTGCGACTGCATAATGCTTCCAGTGCTGCATTCAGTGACGTCATATTGATGGCCTGATGGGAGTATTTACACTACACATAACAGCAAATGCTACAAAGCACGGACCAACTGACTGTTGGTTATCCAAAGTCATGAAAGTGATGGTGAAAATGTCAATAATGCAGATTAAATTTAAAAGTGTTCTGTTTGGAGTTGTTACATTGTAACTAGTAGTACAATAAACTGAGGAAATATGCTTCTAGTATCTAAAAAGTGATGCAGCTACCAAGTGAGGAACACCAAGGCTTGCTGCCAAACACAAGGAGCTAGGAAGGGTCAAGAAAGGATCCTCCCCCAGAGCCTACAGAGAGAGAATTACCCTGCTACCACCTTGCTTCCAGATTTCTAGCCTCCAGAATTGTGAGACAATAAATTTCTGTTGCCTGGAAGCTTCCCTGTTTGTGGCATTTCATTACGGCAGCCTTAGGAGGCTAATAGAGTTGGGAAGGGTAAAACAATAATCCTGGATGATGCTCGGACCCCATGTTTGGAAAGTGTATCCTGATCCAACAGCACCTTTTTTACTATTTTAATACAGATGAAACCTGAAGTGCTCATGGGCAATGACCCTCCATTGTAGCTGCTCGGTGGGGCATGCCTATGGGAACTTTATGGGTCTCCAGATACGGAAATTCTCTGGAGTACTTGTAATTTACACTGGAGCGCTGATGGCCCTTGCCCCAGGAATAGATTGGAATAAGATATCTGGTAGTACAAATAACAAGGAAAGTAACTGTTTTGGATACCACCTGTGTCCTTTTAGATGGAAAGCAAGCCCTGCTATATAACAGCACACAACAGAATCCAGTTTCACTACAAGTCTGTAAAATGAGACAGAGCGTATAGCTTCATCCCCAACTGACTTGTAAATAAATGAATCATGGCCAATTGTAATGACACCTGTCCATAATATCTGTTTATGAACTGATTCTGTTAGGAAGGCATACCAAAAACCACTGAAATTCCAGGGTTTTTTTTTTTTTCTGTAACTGAATTATACCATAACCATACTGCAATATGGTGTAACTCTGGCATTGGTATAGTCAATTACCATATGTAAATAAGTCATAATACTGATATTGATGATTAAATGTACTAGGAGATAGACAAATCTTCCTTCAGATGTAATATTAACGGAAAAATGACTAGCCTGAGGGAGAAATGGATTTTGCTAACTATCAGCTAATTTCTGTGCCAAATAGTCTATACAACATTATCCTAAGGTACAAATAATACTGAATTAAAGGGGGAACAAATAATCAAAATATTACAGAAATGTGAAATGTATGTAACACTTTATAGGATGGCTTAGTTGCTAATTTACTTCTATCCCTACTCCATTCTGGATCCTCCAAGTGTTAGGCATATTCCTACTGATACTATTGCTGTACCAAATATGATTATTTTGCTCTAAGAAAGCCTGGGCCAAGAATTAGGGCTTGACCTGTGCAGTAAAGAATTAACCCTGCCTAAAGAAATGTTAGACTCTTGCCCAGCTTATGGGAGGTTACCTCGAAGGCCTTAGAGCATCCTGCCTGATGAGTGTCTTTGTTTACTTGGACTACAACAGGTAGTGCAATTTATAACATAATTTATAGTGGGGTCTTTGAACCATGTGCTATCAGCATGACCTCTGGAGAGGCTAGACACAGTGCAACCGTGTGGTCCCTCAGTCATGTCTGTGTAACAGACCCCCAACAAAGCCCTGGACACCAAGGTTTGGGTGAGCTTCTTATATGTCAATACTCCATGCATGTAGTCACACTCTGTTACTGGGAGAGATAAGCACTGTCTACACAATTCCAATGGAAGAAAACAAAGGAAGCTTGTGGCTGGAACTTTCAGAGGCCTTGCTTGCCCTGTGTGTGCTTCTCTTTGCTGATTTTAATGTGTATCCTTTCACTGTGATAAACTGAAGCTGTGAACATACTAAAAAGTAAATAAATAAATAAATAAATAAAAATTATTATCTGATTCAGCAAAGATGTTGCTCATGTCATTGATGAATGAGTGAGACCTATTCCTCCGTTGTTCATTTTTGTTTTACCTGTTCACATCAATGAAAACATCAATCAACATTCATATTGAATGTTTGTCAATTGTAATCACAGGTTGACTAAGAGCTTAGTAAAAATCTGTGAAAGTATTCTGTGAGAATCAACTGGCTAAATGGAATTTACAACAAAAAGTAGTTATGTTCTATAATTTGTACATTGTGTGCTCTACGCACTATGTTATCAGTAAAATTTAGAATAAACATATTATTTTTTTTTTCCCTGAGAGAGCTATTCCTAAACATTTTCCAGCACACCACTGAGTATTTTCAAAGCAGCTGGAGAGAAAAGGTAAACTGTTGGGGCGCCTGAGTGGCTCAGTTGGTTAAGCGCCCCACTTTGGCTCAGGTCATGATTTCACAGTCCGTGAGTTCCAGCCCCGCGTCGGGCTCAGAGCCTGGAGCCTGCTTTGGATTCTGTGTCTCCCTCTCTCTCTGCCCCTCCCCTGCTCATGCTGTTTCTATCTCTCAAGAATAAATAAACATTTAAAAAAAATTTTTTTTAAAAGAAAAGGTTAACTGTTTAAAAAGAAATGATAAATTAGATCAACAATTTATTAACAACTACAACGTCAACCCAGGAAAATGTGGAACAATATCTTGAGAGTACTAAGAAGATATATAAAAAAAAAAACAAAACTGAGAATTTTACAAATGAAAACCATATTTAATGAGTAAGGGTAAAAAAAAAAAAGCCAATTTTTAGGTAAGTAAAAACTGAGGGTTTTACAAACCCCCACTAAAAGAAGTTTTAAAGGAAATACTTCCAAAATATCAAATGTGAGAAGAAATGCTTGACAAACAAATGATAAGCTAAATAACACTGACTACGTAAAACAATGACAATAAGAATGTTCAGTTTGTGGGAATAAGAAAAGATAAAATAAAACTTAAAATATAAGTTGGGAGAGGGAAAGCAAATTTTAAATAATATTAATAGGTCCTTGTATTGTTCTGGAAGAAAGTAAAGATATTTTATGAAGTTTAGATTTCATTAAATTACATATACAAGTTGAATTTCTAGAGCAACCACTAATAGAAATAGAGTGCATACATTTTAAACTTCTGTCAAGGGCCAGATAGTTAATATTTTAGGCCTTTTGGGTCTAGAGGCAAAGTTGAGGACATTATGTAGGTACTTGTGTAGTAAGCGAGGAAAGTAATTTTTGCAAATATTTTAACAAGTCATTGAATACAAATTTCTTTTGTAATATAAGTCTACTAATAAGAAAAATAGAATTGTTTTTTGGGGAAGGACAACATTTCACTTAGGGTTCAAATTAGTGTTGCCATCATTAACTGATTGAGAATGAAAAGACAAAATAAATTCAACATAAAATAAAGTAAGAAAGGTGGAAAAAAGGATCATAGAAAAGGCAGGATATAAAAGGATTCAACTCTCCTGTTAAAAGAGAGATCATCCAGATATGGATTTTTTTTTAATCTAGTTTATAGTCCCTCTGTACAAGAGATATGCTTAAAATATAAACACACAGCAAGGTGAAAATAAAGAGATATAAGCTGACAGTTAAATGCTACCTGAAAGAAAGATCTTATCCCTTTATTTTTCTTTATTAATTTCAGAATTGGTTTTCTAAGGTTCATAAAAACTCTGTTGGGATGTTGATAAGAATAGCATTGATTTTATAGTATATTTCATTTCCTAAGTTGAATCTTCTCATCCATGACTATGGTATATATTCCCACTTAATTAAGTGTTAAATGTCCTCAATAATATGTTGTAATTTTCTCCATAAAGACTTTGCTTATCTTTTATTATTCTTTTTGGCACCTTATAGTTTTTGTTCTTCTTGTGAATGATATTTGTTTTCGATTACATTTTCTAATTGGTTATTGCTAGTAAATAGAAACTCCAGTGACTTTTTTCCACGTTGATACAGCAACCTTGCCAACTTCCTTAATTTATTTGAAAAGCCAAACTAACACTAATAGTGATGCTTGTTAGTAACAACGCAAAATCTATAGACTAATTCATTCATCATGGCCACAAAAATTCTAGATAAAATACTATCAGATCAAACCCAGTTATTTATTAAAATAATAACATGCCATGAAAAAATAGTGCTATCATTCTTAATCTATAATGTGCATAAAGATGGTTCTGGGAGATTATTCAAAATTAAAATTCCTAGATTCGACTCACAAAGATGTAATTAAGATGGAATGAAGGCATCTGTATTTTCAAGTCTCTTCTCCCCGGAGACCCCTAGGCATTCATAATACATGTCTTTGTGGGATGAGGACTAAACTTTAGGAAATGCTGAAGAGGAGTTTGCTTTAAAAATGCAAAAATTATTCCTGTTGTTAAATAAGTCTCCATACTTCAATATATCAATAAAGAAGAAAAACCAACATACATTTTTAAATTTTAATAAAATAAAGCAGCAACTAATAATAAACTCAAAGATTTGCCATGTAATGATGTTTACCATTAAGACCACGAAGCTAGGGAGGCTCACCAATATTAACCTACACTGTTTTGTGGTTTATTGGATACTAATGGGGGTGTGGAAGTCAGCTCTTGCCTACCCAGTATGTGAGCTTACAAAAAAGCTACTGTAATTATTATTATTTAAAATTTTTAAAAACATTTATTCATTTTTTTGAGAGACAGAGACAGTGTGAGCGGAGGAAGGACAGAGAGAGAGGGACACACGGAATCCAAAGCAGGCTCCAGGCTCTGAGCGGTCAGCACAGAGCCCGACATGGGGCTCGAACTTACAAACGTGAGATCACGACCTAAGCTGAACGCTTAACTGACTGAGCCACCCAGGTGCCCTGAGATTCATCCGTATTTCTGTGTGTAGCTATAGGTCATGCATTCCCAGAGCTGTATAACATTTCATCATAGGACTAAACCACGCTAGGCATTCCACTGATGTATATTTGAATGGTTTCTAGTTTGGGAGAATTAAAAATAATGCTGCAAGAACAACTCTGTCCATGTGTCTGGGTGCACACATCCATGCATTTCTGTGAGGCATATCCTTAGGAGTGGAACTGTTAGGTGAAAAGAAAATCGTTTGCTTGACGTTAGTAGATATGCCCAGTTTTCCAAAGTGGAAGTGCCCACTTACATGTCAACCACCAGTGTATGAGAATTCACTGTGCTTCACACCTTTGCCAAAATGTGGTATTGTGTCTTAAATTTTAGCCAAAAATGGTTGATCTGACTACATAAAAGTAAAATATTTCTGTATAAATAGAAAAATAAGTGGTGCTTATTAATAAGGAAATTAATACTTCACATATATCCAAATTTAAACTAACAACATTTCTTTGAAAATAAGTTAGATCTGTAGATATTATCTGGAAGTGATATTCATGATACTTTGCTATAAAAAAAATAGTATGTGGAAGAGTAAAAAAAAAAAAAACAAAACCAAATCTAAATCAAAACCAAACAAATGAAAACCCTCTTTATATTTGTGTATGCATGAATGTATAAGTATAGAGCATATCAAGTTGTTAATATTTCTTATTTTCAGGGGTTTGGAGACCCAGAGTAATTTTGACTTCTTATAAAAGCATACATTAAGTTTGTAATTAAAAATTGGAAACAAGAAACAAACACCTGCAGCAGAAACAGAGACGATATGAACAAGGCACCACATTGGATTTGGGTTTTATAAAAATGAATGATACAGAATTCCTTCAAAGTTTATCATCTGGAGGAGGAGACAGCTTGGTGGGGAGACTGCTCTTTCATTGCAGATTCAATTATTTCTGAGAGGTTAGCAAAAAAGATCACTTTTGTTCCACCACACAAACTCTCTATCACACAATAAATTTGAATTTGTAAATATTCAGTGTCATCTGTCTTTCCTTGAATTACCTTGAGAGAGCCTTCTAAAATAAAAGGGATCTTTTCCTTCTCTTTTTCTTTTTCTTTTTCTTGATCCGCTATCTCTCCTTTGCTCATTCCTTTGTTACCTAAAGCCAGAGAAAATTAAACTTCTTAGGGACTCTCTACAACGAAGGTTCATTGAAGGACCAAATGTCTGAACTGTAGGGGATCTCAAAGGCTATCAAGTTCAACTCTCCATTTATTCATTCCTGACTCCTTCTCGCTGTCGCCAGAGTGGGTGTCTGAAGTGGGACTGAGCTCCTCCAAGGACGAGGAACTCAATGACTGTGGAGAATGTATTCCATTCTCACTGTGTTGAGACCTTGAAGCTTTTACTGAAGTAGACTCTCTATCCATAGAGCTTTAACCAAATTAATCCTAGCTTAAGACCACACAGAACAAATCTAACTTTTTCTTCCACATTGAAGCCCTCCTCTTGCTATAATAGTCCTTCTGTTTGGAAGATTTACAACTTTCCTCACTTAAGAGGTCTCAAACTGAATGCAATACCTACCAAGTGTATTTCAATCTCCAACTAACCGTATTCTGGATTTAACAGCATCTAGATAGTAATTAAACTTTTGGTTCTGTTCAGAAGCAGAATAAAGAAAAGGCAATTTTTCCTGCTCATAGGCAAGTGTGGCCCTAGACACTATTGTGAGAGGGTAGCCCTACCTCTCTTTATATAGTCCCATCCATCATCCCAGATACTTAGTGCTGTCCTTCTGTGCCCCCGTCAGGAGAAAGGCCAAACTGATGGATGAATTATATAACCATTTGAGTGAATGGTGACTGATTCATTAGAATTAAGTCAAACACAAATTCTTTTGGTAATTGACAGAAGTTGCAAAATCTTTGGAAAATATATAGCTTTGCTTCTTTATGAGAAACCATTCTCAACTTATGCTATCAGAAATAATGAATATTATTAACATGGAAACCATTCCCTAGTGAGATATCCTTATTTACCACACAGGTTACCTCATTGTTTTACTCCTTTATCAAGTATCCTTCCTCTTTTTTTCACTCTCTTCTCCATTCCCCAACAGCATCAAAGCCATGGAAATTAACAACAAAAATAAATATATGTATTGACACCACCCCTTTTAAGTGCCTGCCACAAATCCTCAAGAATCCATTTTCCCTTTATTTCTAGATTCCTACTCCCAATTAATCTTGAGATTCTTCTGATTGCTCTTCCAAGAAATGTCCTGTTTTAATCTCACTTTTGGAATCTATAAGTATTCTAATGGAAACATACTGACTCCGAATTTGCCTCATATATTGTCAACAAATCTTAGATAGCTGAAACTATCAACCCTACCAAAATGAAGACATCTGGCATTTCCCTAACATCACATTTAATCTGCAGGACAGATCGAATCTTCCAGATCTGGCAGGAGGTGGCATCAATATAAGACAAATATCCCATTATCCCATCACCAAATTGATCATATTTAGAACTCAGCTATTCTATTTTTTAGAGAAAGCAAAGAGTCACAGAAATTTGTAGGCAACTCATTTTAATACTGAAATATTCAGTCTTGATTAAATTATCAAATGGAAGAATATCTTGGGACTTTACGTGTAAGTTCAACCAGTGACTTACTTTTAGGTTTTTTAACAGAATACATTTTGTTAGAAGTGATTTTGGTAGTAGCAGAATATTTCAATTCCAGCTCGGCCTTCGTCCTAGTGATTTCCTCAGCCATTTTAGCTTCCTGATATATAGCTTCTTCTTTTATGATCCAATCTTGAATGGAGTTCGCAACAAGTTCCAAATAATTCCTAAAATTAAAAAAAAAAAGCAAAGAAGAGAAAATGACAATCGAGTTACTGTTAAAGTCAGTAATACGTAAGACACCAACCATGCAAATAAACTTTGCAAAAATGAACTGATCCTAAATTGCCCATATACCAAATGCAATAGACTCAATTATATCCTGATGTAATTCGTACAAAGTCATCAAATATAAATATCCAGTGAGCATATGAACAATGCCCAACTTCATCCACAATTAAAGACATGCACATTTAAAAATGAGATGTTTCTAACCCAGTCAAGGATTCAAAAGTTTAATAACACCAAGAGTTGATGACAGTTTAGAGAAACAGTCACTCTCAGCACTGTTCGCTGGAGAGTAATATGGTACAATCTCTTTTTAGACCAATTTTATAGCATAATAGAAACTCTTTCAAGTGACGATAGCTAATTGACTGACTGGATTAATTGAAATGCTCCAGTCTTGCTGTAAACTTACTGGCCTGGGAATACCCACGCTGTAAATACTGTGCCCTACGCTGCATGTGCACTTAGGCTCACATCTGTGAGTTGTTGCTCACCAGGGGTCAGTCATAGTTGTTCCCAAATCCATTCATTCTATTTATGTGGATGACTGTAATTATTTTTAATTAAATGTTGTATATACTTACAACATTTGAGTGTCCTTAGAGAGTTGTTTCTGAGGAAGTAAGTTGAAATATTTAGGTTGGATAACCAAGATTAGTTATTGTCAGATTGTGTGAAAGTGAGGCCTAAGGCTTGAAAAATAAAGCTACAGGGTTTCTATAGTCAGGCTGTTTCACAGTTTTCTCTCATTTTTGATTCCCTTTTAAAGAAATGAACTGAAAACCATAGACTGTGAATTTGAGGTACTCAATATCTTCATTGGGAAGGGAAAAGACATCTCAAACTCAACCTTTCCCCAAATGAACCAATCTTCCTCTCTTAGCTGATGGCAAGTCTATACTTCAGTTCATCAGCCCAAATGCCCTGAAGTTATCCTTGACCACTCTGATTTTCTCACACTCCACTTCGCATCTGTTGGGAAATCCAAATGATTTTTTAAAGCACATATTTAAAACATATTCAAAATCTAATCATTTCTCATTTGCTTCACTGTTCTCTTCCTGGTCTAAGCCACCATCGCCCCTTGCTGGGATGACTACAGTAGCCCCCCAACTGGTCTCCCTGTACCTACCCTTAACCCCCTGTAGTCTATTCTCAACACAGAAGAGAGAGATGTTTTTCACTCTAAAGGCAGATCATGTCTCTCTCAGGTTCGATGTGTCTGCCTTTCAAACAAAACCTAGAGTTCTTGCTATTTATTCATGATGAGGGAACACAGACTCGTACACAGCCCAATCAGTATTCAAATGAAATGACAAAATAAAGAATATTTCAGCATGCAATGACTCAGGAATTCCCCAGCCAGATACTTTCTGAAAGAATTAGTCACAAATGTACTCCAGCTGCATTGAAAAAATAAATCCAAGAAAGAAGACAATATGGTATATAAAAAAAAGGGCTGAGGAAGAAAACAGTACAATTTGTAATTAAATGTAAATAATTATTTGTGCTAATGTCTGTGATTAAAAATATTACTTAACAGTTGGAAATAAAATTTCTAGACAATTTCAAAATGGCGATTTCTTGGGAGTAAGTAAAAATATGTTAAAAATTTTAACATCTGTGGAATGATATTCATACTCATTAGCTCCAATTACGATATAAAAATATTTAAATATGTGATTTAAAAGGATAACCTCTATAGGGATATTAATAGAATATATAACTTTAAAAACATCACACACTAAGAATGAACTAAAAAAATTCAATCTAAGGATGAAAAGGGATTAATCCTAAAATAGAAATATGCATGTAAAATTAAATGGTAAGAATGAGGCCAAACATATCACTTATAAAAATAGAAGTGAATAGATTAATTCTTTAAAACATAAAGTTTTAAAATATTGTTATTAATTATTAAATTAATTATAAAAATCTTTCAAAGACAAAGACAAGGATCTCAGAGTAGCTGGAAAAATCCAAGGTAACACTGAAAAGACATGTATCTACAAATCAAAATGACGCAGAAAAATAAAAGGGTGGCAGATGGCTGACTAGAAAGCCAGAGAAAGTCCAGCTCCTTGATGACTTAGGTGAGTAGCTGAACTACCCCTGAGATACTGCCCAATTCTAAATTTGTCACTACAGAAGAAAAAGAATTCCCTTATTAGGTTAGCCACTGTAGTCTGTTTTCTATTAACATAGTGAGACACAATTCCTAGTTGACATGTAAAATTATTGAGAAAGTCCTATATATATTTATATATATATATATAAATTTCTGTATAAGAAGACTATCCAACAATATTAATATCAAACGTGGTGAAATTCAAGGTGAAAAGCATTAAGGGGAACACAGAGAGACATTTGCTCATATTGATAAAAGTTACAATGCATTAAGAAGGATGCTTCTGAAATACAGATTCAAAAGTAAGTTTAGACATACACACATATACACACAATACATGCAAAACTAACAGGAGAAATAGACAAAACTATAATCATAAAGACAGACACTAATACATCTCTCTCAGGAATGGGCATTTATTGTGAGACGACTGTTTAATTTCATTCCGAAAGACATCCAAAATCCAAATGTCATGCATGAATGTGTAGAACAAAAATCACCAAAAGTAACTGAAGAAGAAATAGAAATCCTGGATAAGAGATTAACTTTAGAAGAACTGCAAAGCTTGTAGATTATCTGTTCCTCATCCTTTCCCAATATTGTCTCTCCCATTGGGCTCTGCCATCCAGCCCGTAGGGAGCCACTACCTCTAAATAGTTTTCCATGTGAGGCATTCCTACCCTTCCCCAAATAATGTGCTATATTATGTAAGCTACTGTATATGTGAGCAAAGGATTAGCACACGACCTGTTTTCCCAGTTATTCTGTAATCCCATTCTCTGTGTCTTTCTGTATCCCTTTAAACTAAAACAACGCTGTACAAATAAATAAATAAATACTGGATATACATTAACCGGCACTGAAAAAATAATGAAATGTTCTCATAATTACTGAGAGGACAGAGCAAAGCTTTAATATCATCAAGAAATAATTAAGGAGCTTGGCAGAAAAAAAAAATCACTGATTCCTAGAGGTCTCAGTTTGCTGAGCACCTGACCGCTGTGTTGATATGTCACTCAGTTGCCCTACTTTGGAGTCTTCCCCAGATCAAGTGGAGTTATCCAAAACCAGCATGAAGAATGTCATGTGTTATAGTTTCTACTTGGAATCTTTCAGAGGCAGTTTTATTAGGGTCTAAATAAATCAAATGTAAGGTAATGAAATCCCCAGTAGACTTAATGGCTCCAGGAATGATGTCTGTCTTGTTTATTTGGTATAGGTTTAATGCTTATTACAGTGCCTGGTACACCTCAAACATGCAACTTGATAAACTAAATTGAAGGTTTAGTGTTTGGCTTGAAGCACTTACCTTAGGCTAAGAAACTGAAAGCTAATTAACCAAGTAACTAACAAGCTAACTAAAATAAGATAATAATTAACTAAACTGTCCAAGGTGGTTACCTGAATCCAACATTGGAGTGAAGAGCAATATTCCAATATTCACAATGCAGACGTTGAATATTCATTGGATTATGAAAGACTAAAAGTAGAGAGTTGTCTTGCGTATGGTAGTAAGAATCAATCCACCTGTATTGCTGCCTGGCTTCTTGAAGAACCTGAAATCAAAATAATTACATTGTTGTGTCTTTTTTTCCATGAGAAGCATCTCCTGCTAAGGTATGTCTCTGCCCCCTTACCCTCATCCCTTTATTTCCACACTTAGTCTCACTGTTAAAACATCAGTGGTAGAATTTGGGGGGAACATTTCGGCAACTCTTACAGAAAATAAAATACTAGCCTCCAGGCATAGAGGCATTTGCTCAAGTGTTTTTTATTCAGGCTTGGAGATAATAATTAAGTCAAGCAGTTATTTAACGTTTTCCATGCCTTTATATAGATCATCTCATTTTCTCGTCATTAAAAACCCCGGATAAATAGGAACAATTATTTTTCCTATTTTGAAATATTAAAATCCTCATTTTTTCAGTGTAAACTGGGGCTGAGAAAGGATGAGAGGTTTGTCTAAGAAGATAGAGTTCGTAAGTTCTGGTGCCAGGACACCAGTCTCTGTGTCATCATTTTTGCACTCCAAAGAGTGCTCTCCACCACACCATGCTGTAGTACAGAGGAACAAGGTGCATGGTCTTTCTCATACATACTGTTTGCACGTGACTTCTAACCTTGGTCTTTTCCAAAACATTCCACCCTCAGCATGCACTGCGATCTCAGCTACTGACAGAGGAGCACAGAGGGCAGGGCACACTTTGTCCTGCTTCTATTTCACTGCCAATCAATATAAGGAAACATGTCCACAGGGAAATAAATTACACAGCTGTGGATTGTTGTTTTTGTTTTCGTTTTCAACATCAATCTCATGCAGGAACTTTCAGTTCTCTGCTGGTGGGTGATCTGAAGGCATGGAATTGCATATTATGTTAGGAAAGGACTGTTTTACTTTTGCTTTCAATTTTACACTGGTAGCATTACCAAAATAATACATTTACTTCCCGGATCTAGTCCCCTGTATGAGTGTCTTTATGGAGTGGTATTGAAACTATTACATCTGTTCCCCGAGAGGCAATACCAGAGACACACATGTGGTGAATATTTTTGCATTAATTTTGTTGTTGTTGTTACATAGGGTACTATTCATTACTTTACTTTTTGGAGATGCAAATTCCTTTTAGACTTTAAACCCCCAAACAAAACATGTTCATTTCTGATGAACATGAATCCTTCTTTCCATTAGAGAGCTCTGTAAAATTTGTTTTCATGTTTACTTTGGCTGCTAGAATTTATAGCACCAAGTTTCTCAGAGCTATGGCTGCTCTCAATCAATGTTTGATAAGTTTTCAAATAGTATCTTTCCTCTCCATTTTTTTTTTTTACTATTTGGCTTTTCCCTATTATCCTATATTAATATTGTGATGCCATGAACTTTAGTTAAATTTTTTTTTTATTAAAAATAAACACATATTGGGGCGCCTGGGTGGCGCAGTCGGTTAAGCGTCCGACTTCAGCCAGGTCACGATCTCGCGGTCCGTGAGTTCGAGCCCCGCGTCAGGCTCTGGGCTGATGGCTCGGAGCCTGGAGCCTGTTTCCGATTCTGTGTCTCCCTCTCTCTCTGCCCCTCCCCTGTTCATGCTCTGTCTCTCTCTGTCCCAAAAATAAATAAACGTTGAAAAAAAAATTAAAAAAATAAATAAATAAACACATATTTATTGAAGCATTATTCACAGTAGCCAAGATATGGAGGCAACCCAACTGTCCAACCACAGAAGATGGATAAAGAAGATGTAAAATAGATAGATAGATAGATGGATAGATAGATAATGAAACCTTGCCATTTGCAACAACATGGATGGATCTGGAGGGTGCAATGCTAAGTGAAATAAGTCCGTCAGAGAAAGAAAAACACTATATTATTTCACTCATATGTGGAATTCAAGAAACAAAACAAAGGAAAAAGAGACAAACAAAAAACCAGACTCCTAAATACAGAGAACAAACTGGTGACTGCCCAGAGGGGAGGTGGGTAGGGAATGGGTGAAATAGAGAAAGGGGATTAAAAGTACACTTAGTGGGATGAGCATTGAGAAATGTATAGACTAGTTGAATCATTATACTTTACACCTGAAACTAATATAACACTGTGTTATTTATAGTTCAGTTAAAAAATAAACACCTACTATGTGCCAGGTACTGTGTAGGTTCTTGGGGGAAAAAATGAACAAGATAGATGAGATTTTCCTTTAAAATTTAATAAAGATTTTTACAGATCATCCTGGATTCAGGGAGGTGTCCTAAGCAGATGAAATTGATGGGAGTATCTGATTCATAGAATGGACTGGACGAGAGCAGAAGCAGGTTAATGATTAGGAGGATGTTGCAGGAGAAGAGGAGGGTGGCTATAGCAACAGTGGAGGTGGTGAAGAGCTTGAAGATATATTTTGAGGTACACCCTTCAAAATCTGACGATGGATCAGACATGAGGGATGCAGTCAAGCTGAGATAAGTGAGAACTCTTAGCCTTCTGGCTTGAAGGTGACATTTTCTGAGATGGATGAGGAGAGAAACATGCTCACGTGGGAAAATTATGAGCTTTGTGTGGGACCCTGAAGTTGAGACGCCTGTCATAAATTCAAGTGGAATTTGGAGTTAGGTATCCTAGTATGGAACTAAGAAATCATTTGGAAGATAAAATTGTAGCAGTCATTAGCATTAGGTCATAGATAATAGATGAAATCGTCACAAGGATGTTTGCAGAGGAGAGAAGAAGGTTCAGGGCTCAGACTCAAGCCATTTCGATATGTAGACATTAGGTCAACAAAAGTCCAAACAGAGCACTGAGGAGAAGTACAGTTTGGCCCCTTGGAAACCGAGAGTGGGCAGTGTTTCACAGTGAAGTGATCAGCTCTGTGATGCTGTTAAAAGACCAAGGAAGATGAAGCAAGATAATTGTCCATTAGATGTGGCAGGACAGTGATTCATAAAGGGGTGAGGACAGAGCCAAATCGAAAAAAAGCCAAAGCCTGAAATGAACTTCCATTTTAAAGATGAGAGATGAAACCCATGTACTTCTTGACATCTCATTAAAAGAACAGTAAAATTACTGGGTTTTAGTACCACAAAGCTGAAGGTCACAGGAGAGGAGACAAAGGCAACAACAGTTGAGAAGCTGGAAAGCAGAAGGATAACTGCCGGTAGAAAGAAAATCAAATTCTAAGATTAATTTTACGAGAGGCCAGAAGTAACCTTGTGCAGAAGTGCAGAAAGGCTCAAGAAAGTACCAGAGCACTGCCCCACTCTGAGAGTGGGGTCAAGGAGACACTGAAAAATAGGAAGATTAGAGTATTTTTAAGAAGCCGTCAGGGCCTCCGGAAGCCCTCGACGATTCTGAGCAACTAGGCGTCTGCCCATCTCTCACCTCAGCGGACAAAGGGAGGATTATGACCTATAGAAATGACCCCGTGGATTCTAAGAAGAGGGATCCCAGGCACTGCTAAGGGGAAGATGTGCTACAGAAAAAATGAGAATTGTTTAAAAGCATAAATTGATGTCCAAGAAATATAAGGTGACCCACATGTATAATTCTACATTTTATAGTAGCCGTAGTTTACAAGTAGAAAGAAACAGATAAGATTACTTTTTAAAATATATTTTATTTGGGGCGCCTGGGTGGCTCAGTCAGTTAAGCATCCAACTCTTGGTCTTGGCTCAGGTCATGAGCCCCGTGTCAGGTTCTGCGCCTACAGGGGGGAGGCTGCTTAGGGTTCTGTCTCTTCCTCTCTCTGTCCCTCCCTACTCACTCTCTGTCCTTCTCTTTCTCTCAAAATAAATAAATAAAAACCTAAACAAATATATATTTTATTTAACTCAATATGTCAAAAAATTATCATTTCAATATGTAATGAATATAAAAATTGTTAATGGGATATATCACCTTTTTCATATTAAGTTTTTGAAATTTGGTATATATACTTAAACCAAATATATAGTATACATGTAGTAACATATATAATAATAAGTAATATATACTATATTATTTAAGTAATATATACTATAGTATATAAGTAATATATACTATAGTATATAAGTAATATATATACTATATATTATATATAATACATAATAGTATAATATATATATTACTTATATAGTAAGTATTATAATACTATATACATATATATATATATATATATTAGAAGTAATATATATACTATACATAAGTATATAAGTATTGCTTATATACTATAGTATATACTATAGCAAACATACAGAACGTCTCAATTTGGACAAAGTACATTTCAGGTAATCAGAAGCTACCTGTGAGTAGTGGTTACCATATTGAACAATGCAGATCTAGAGACTGGATGGTAAGAAGTGTAACTGCCTTCCCCCCACCACTCAGCTTCCAAAACCCTGACAGGTAAGTTATGTCTTTCAGTTAGGAGATTAGGGGTTTTCTCCCCTGGAGAATTTAAATGGCTTAAGGGTACAGACTAATATACCAACACTGATGGGTATCCCGAGGAAACTACCCAGCCAAGTCACCCAAAATGAAGTCCATTTATTGACAACTCCCTCCTTCCCTGACCTCATACAGTAGTACTTCCTATGATATTTTTAGTGTCTCATTAACATGAAGAAAAAGGCAAATATCATGAGGTATTATTCTCTGAAATGAAAAATAAAGACCAAAAAACAAAAGTAAAAATAAACTTGAGAGAAAAAGAAAAAAATTTGAGGAAAAATTTGAGGAAAAAGACGTCAAAGGACTTTAATATCCTCATAGAGATAAGAGAAGATATGGTATCAGATAAGACAAATAAGATGCTATAAAAAAGTAATTTGCAATTATAAATAGAACTTTAGGAAATTAAAAATGATGATAACAGAAATAGAAGCCTCAGTAGAAAAACCAAATGAAAGCTGAGCCATATCTCCAGGAAAAAAAAAAAAAGACAAGTATTGGAAATTAGGAGAGAAAAGGTAAGGAAATTGGAAAGTTCAGCACCAGAATAACAGAAAGAAGAAACAGAAAAAACAGTAGGGAGAAGGTTATCAAAGAAATGATTACAGAACATTTGTTTCCTAGAATATAAAGACAGGAGTCTCTGGATTGTTCTGGGCTTACCACTACGATACTTGGAAATAGAACCACACCAAGGCACATCAACAGGAAACCAACAACACTGGAGCAAACAGAAGATCTTAAAATCTCCCAGACAGAAGGAAAGAAACAGGCTCAAACAACTAATCAGGAATCAGAATTTCATTGTTGCTTTTCCTCAAGGACAACCCAAGAAGCTAGAAGACAATTGAGGAATGCCTTCAAAATGTTGAGGGAAAATGCTTTCTGACTGAGCATTTTATGTAAAGCCAAAGTGTGACTCAAACGTAAGGGTAGAATTAAGAGGGTTTCACACATCCAATGCCCCCCCCCCAATTTACCTGCCATGAATTTTAATTCAGAAAGCAATTAGAAGTGATAGCCCCCTACAAAAAGGGAGTAACTAAGGAAAGAAGATGACACGTGATTCAGGAACCCAGTGTCTGGTTGGAAAGAGAGGCCAAGGATGTGACCCAGATGATAAGAAAGGAAGCTCCCAGGGCCACAGCTGTGAAGTAGGCCTGGAGGGCAAGCGGGAGTTCAGAGCATATGGGAGAGAGGTGGCTTAGATGATAAAATTGATCGAGTGCCTGTGTGGTTTAATGTATTGAGAGGAGATTTCACTGTTTGGTGGAGAGTTTGGGGATGAGTAATATAAATGCATAGTAAACTACACAAAGGAAAAAAGATGGGAAAACAAACACCAAGGAAAACAAAAATAGTATCAAGAAAGAAAATGTAATAGTTCAGCTATGAATAAAATTTATAAAAATGAAATAAACTAAATATTCAATATTGAGCTACACAAAAATGATGATATAGTTAACAGTGTTAGAGAATGGGAAGAAGGGAGTATATGAGTGAGTGTGTACGTGTGTGTGTGTGTGTGTGTGTGTGTGTGTTCACATGCACATGCATACGCTAGATGGGGGTTGGCAGCTATTTCCTCAAGAGAGAATCAGTTGATGGTGATGCCCAACCAAAAGTAAAACTAAACAAAATATACTCATTATTAGAGGTAACTGAGTTAAGTAACACAAGAAACCTGTAAATGCCTTGAAGATTTTTACCTCTGAGTATTTGGGCATGGGGGTAGGAGGGAGTTGCTATTTTTCATAAGACTCTTTATAGAGCTTTCTGGGTTTATTTTTTTTTTAAATTTTTTTTTCAACGTTTATTTATTTTTTTGGGGGGACAGAGAGAGACAGAGCATGAACGGGGAACGGGGGAGGGGCAGAGAGAGAGGGAGACACAGAATCAGAAACAGGCTCCAGGCTCTGAGCCATCAGCCCAGAACCTGACGCGGGGCTCGAACTCACGGACCGCGAGATCGTGACCTGGCTGAAGTCGGACGCTTAACTGACGGCGCCACCCAGGCACCCCAGAACTTTCTGGGTTTAAAACTGTGTAGAGGTAGGGGCTCCTGGGTGGCTCAGTTGGTTAAATGCCTGACTCTTGATCTCAGCTCAGGTCATGATCTCCAGTTCATGAGATCGAGTCCTGCGGCAGGCTCTTTGCTGACAGCGCAGAGCCTGCTTGGGATTCTCTCTCTCTCTCTGCCCCTTCCCACCCTTGCACGCATGAGCTCTCTCTCAAATAAATAAACATTTAAAAAAATGTGTGGATCTAAAACTTTGACGTCAGTAGTTAAAAAGATAAAAGCAAGTACAGGTTTTTGCATAAAATGTATACACAGAAAATGTAGGGTTACTTGTTATTTTGCATGAGCACAAGTTCTGTGGCCAGATTTCTCGGGTTCCTATCTTGCTTCTCTCACTTGCCAGCCATGTGACCTTGCGGAAAAGTTACTCTTGGTCAAGATGTCTCAATTTGCTATTATTTACATAGGTTTCTACTTCAAAGGACTGTTGCAAGGATTAAATGAACAAATAATACTTACTAATCATTGCTAGCAAAATGGTAAGTGCTCAATAAACACTAGCTATCACAGGTTCCATTGACCTGTAAACTGCATCCGAAAATACTTTGAAATGTAGTGAAAACTTCGTAGAACTGATAGGCAATATGGGAAAAATAAGATTGCTTTCCCATAATGCCTTACTTTTGTTCTTAGAAAATATGTGCAGCAGTCATGTCTATTTCCTTTCTTCTTCAAGATTTTATAAAAACATCCCTTTGGGTGGAGATTCCCTGGGCGTGCATAGCTCGATCTGGGAATACATTCATTTTAAAGCTGAAGTAAATGGGAATATTGATCAGAAGTAGATCTGAGAGAGTGACCTAGAAGCGAACTGTTCTAAATCATACCATGACTCCCCAGACCTGTCCAACCATCTCCTGGAGACTCACGGTCCATTAATACCTGAAGCAGAACTTTCGGTTTAAAATGTTCAGTGTAACTCCAGTCCATTAAACTGCGTTGTTGCGTTTTCTTTATGTCCTCCAGGTCTGCTTCCACAGTCATCTTCTTGGGTTTCTAAAAAACCATAGGAGTACAATTTCAGCTTTAATTTGTTCAAGTCCAAATAGAGCCCTCTTGGACTCCATCGACTAACCAGCATGCACTCCATTTTAATTGGGGAAATCTGCATATGTATAAATCCATATGGCAACATTTTTAGGAGAGTTGCTGCCAGAAAGAGTATGCCTTTGAGTTTTTTTTTTTTTATGGGCAACATAATCTAAATATTTTTATTGTTAGGTTATACTCTTCTGAGTCCTGTTAGCAATTATAGGCAGGTTTTCTGAACTCACTTCAAGACAGCATTAGTTCTACATGGCTGTATGGTCAGCAGGTGTTTGTGAGGTTGCCAAGCCACACTGTCTAGAGAGGAGCATGGAGCTTGGAAGTTTTGCTTAAGCCGCTAGTGAAATTAACTCCTTTCTCTCCAGTTGGAGATGTCCGAGTAATCCCCTTCCTTATCCTGCTAAGCATCTCCTTTGTGTGTGTGTGTGTGTGTGTGTGTGTGTGTGTGTGTGTGTCTCACTCTGGGTCACAGTTTTCTCAGATCATCTTACTTGTATCTACACTTATAGGAAAACAATTCCTTACCTTTTCAAGAGGATCAGCCTTTGTGACTGCTTCATCTTTGATCTCATTGTTCGTGGTCTGTTCTGTAAATCAAAGACACCAACATCCAGTTGTGTTTGGGCTTTGTTCTTGCCTTTGTCAGTGCTGTGCCTTTTTGTTGCCCATATGATCTATGTTTCTGTGCTGAAAAGGTAATTCCTGAAAGGCATGTTTCATGCCTCCAAAAAGGTGTTTGTGTCAATAATTCTAAATCAGTGTCTACCTAGAAAAGTTATACTAAACCCTTGGAAAAGAATTCAGCTTCCTCTATGATGCATTCCTAAATCATATCAGATAATTATGCCTTCAGGCTATCTCCCTCACTTCTAAAAATGTCCCTTTACCTTTATGAGTTGCAAATATTCGCTGATTAAACTACAGCTCTTGTGATTCTGAATCTCTCATATAGAAATGGATAAACTATATAGCACATTCCCAGTTTGACCAAAGAAATGGAGTGGGTGATGAATCTTGGGGTAATGTATTTGTGATGCCGCTGAATAACTGAGCCAACATGGCTTTTTACCAACCTTAGAGCAACAGCAAATTAATCCCTGCATAGTCATATATAAAATGGTCCCACCTTCACTCTCCAAACACATCCCTTCCACTCGCGTTTTGCTCCTTCCTCTCCAGGCTCTCCAGCTTGCTTGCTGTGTCTTAAAGTTTTTACACTTGCCTTTCATTCTGTCTTGCTTTGCTTTTAGATAATCACTTGGTTCAAACCCTTATTTCATTCATATTGTTACTCCAATGTCATCTCTTCCAGGGCTTTTCTGCCTTTCACCCTGTTGTATTTTTAATCACGGCATTTACTAGCATCTGATAATATTTACTTATGTCTATCTCTCCATCTTGGATGTGAATTCCTGGAGAATAAGAACTTGCTCTTATTTTCTGTAACTGTACCCCGAGTGCCCAGCACATGGTGGGACTTCAGTACAGTTCGTTCTGATTGAATGAAGAAAATCTATATCATATAATAAAACTGGAAATGTATCTAAAGCCATACAGAGAGAGAAGAACTGTGGAAGAAACCCAAAACAAAAGCTTATCTTAGGGTAAGCATAAGATTCAGCTTCATTCTGTGGCAAAGAGAACTGTATCTACACCTCTAGCGGGAGTAGTTAATCATGTCTACCAAGGATAGACCAATGTTTTTCTTTCTTTTAGGAGCATAGCTACTTACATTTTTGCTACTAGTTTCATCTTGCCTTGGGCTGGTGAAGGTGATGGCATGAGTGTTCCATTTTGATTTAGGGGAAAACTATGAAGTCAATTCAGTTCAGTATTTATATAAATACATCTACTCAAGAGAAAACTCGGGCCAACTATAACTCTAAATAGACCATGATGTCCCTTGTGTCCCTAAAGCAATTGATATGAAATCTGTGGAATAAAAATTATTCTATTCTGTGGTCTGCCAGATTTCCGGGAGATTTGATATTCCCTCCTGTGTCTAAGGATCCAGCAGAAAAAGTCTCCAGTTTAGAAAATATGTTTTAAAAAATTGTGCATCAGTTATTTTGTCAAAGGAAAGAACATTCTAAAACCAATCTGAACTCTTTATTTAATAGTAGAGTAAAAATCATTTTTTCCTTTCTTTCTGATTCTGCCTTCAACCCCATAATCCTTTGACAGTGTGATTCAGTAGTTTTTGACACATCTGGAAATGGATGCTTTCTCATCCCTTTGAAAAACAGCTTTCCTAATCTGTTTTACTTTAGAGATAACAAGATCCCTCTGCAAAGCAGTTACTTTATTAAAAAAACACCCAACAAGCATAGAGGGCACATCTAAACCCATAGCCTCACGGTTATCAACTCTCAGGTTTTTCATAAATATCCAATAGGCCCTGTCAAGTTCAAAAACAGTCTCAGATGGAAATCCAGTGTTTGGTTAAGAAAAGCACAAATATTCAGTCCTTCACATCCAGCAACAGGTTTTTATATGTATTTGATGCTAAGATGGTTTCGCAGGAAATACGTGAACAATTTCTGCTTTGTTTCAAACGATTTTAAGTGGCTGCTTTAGAAGTACGATTCAGAGTCGGGGGGGGCGGCACGCAAGACCAACAACAAGTTCCCTTAGACACAGCAGCCATCATGGGGCACCAAAGCTCAGCCACCTCCCCTGTCTAACTGTAACAGTTCCTTGATGGGGGTCAATACACACCCTATAGGATCCTTTACAGGTTGTGGGGGTACAGCTCTCAAGGATTGCTCCGTCTCTAGGACACGCTATCCATTATAGCATTTTTAGCCCCGAAGATTTAGAGTTGCTCAAATCATCTACTTTCCACCAGGATTTGGGACGCTAATTTACATGGTCTGACCACCAGGTGGCAAAAGTTGCCTGAAGAAAACTACACACCAGTTGCTCTTCTAAAGAAAAGAACAAAACACAAAGGAAAAAACCTCAGGCCTTGTATCTCTCCTGGCTTATTCTAGATCCATATTAACACAAAGTGACTTCTTTGTCATACATTTACATTCCCACAGGATGCACTAATGCCATAAAATCCCAGATTAACTTATTTGGCTTAACTATTTTTGTGAGCTATGCTAATACGTAAGGGCACTTAGAACAGAGAAATAGGAAATCAACCCTTTTGGGAAGTAAGACCCAAAGGTAATAAAATCGAGTTAAGTATCAGCATAAAGAAGAGACCATGAGTGTGGCTAAGCCCATAGACAAGAAATTTCAGGAACTGAGGAAGCCACAAGACACAGCGCTGGTTTGGAGTTAGCTCTCTGTTGGAATCCTGACTTCCTCCTACTTGTATGTAGTTGAACAAGTTACTTAACCCCTCTGGTCTTCAACTCCTTGTCTTTAGAATTGAGATAATAGTATCTTACTCATAGACTTGAAGTTTATATTGAATACTAGTTAATATATGTAAAATGTCTTAGCATAGTGCTTGGAATATAGCAGGGCATTACTAAATAAATGTTATATCCTTCTCTCCTCTGTTCCCCTCACCCTCACTTATCTGCTCTACTAATCAGCAATCAGATTTTCCCTAATTCTACTCTATCAATGACTTCCTCTTTTACCCTCATCTAAGTAAATGAAAATGGCAAGATGACTATTCAGTCAATACTGACTTGGGGCTCCTGGCGGGTCAGTCAGTTAATTGTCCAGCTCTTGATTTCTGCTCAGGTCATGATCTCATGGTTTGTGAGATTGAGCCCCATGTTGGGCTCTGTGCTGACAGCATAGAGCCTGCTTGGGATTCTCTCTCTCCCTCCCTCTTTGCCTCTTTCCTGCTTGTGATCTCTCTCTCTTTCTCACAAAATAAACAAATGTTTAAAAAAATACTGACTTCACATCTGTTCTCTTATGGCACTGATGACTTACTTTTGTTTAATGCTTTTTAAAATTATGAGTTATAACACATACAGAGAAGTACATAGAACAGAAATGCTTAGTATCGTGAATCATGATAAAGTCCCAGCACTGCAGACATTTTATGTGTGTCCTTTTATAACCATGACCTCCTTGTTAAACTATCATATTAATCCTGATTTTTTTTTGTGTGGATCATTTTGGGTTTTCTACATACACAATATTTACAAATAGTAATAGTTTTGTTTCTTCCTTTTCAAATCTTACATTTTCATCTCTTTTTCTTACCTTACTGAGTTGGCTAGCATCTCCAATGTAATACTGAATACAAGTGTTTATAGTATATACCTTCCTGGTGTCAAGGGAAATCTTTCAACATTTTATCTTGATATATAATGTTTGTTGTAGCAATTTAAGAATAAACTTTACAAGGTAGGAAATTTTTCCTTCTATTGCTAGTTTGCTAAGTTTTTTTTCATGAATTTCTAGAGTTTTAAGTGCTTTTTCTGCATCGATTGAGAATGATTATATAATTTTTCTCAGTGTGTTAATTGATAAATTATATTGATTTTTACAATGTATGTTTTTTCTCTATTCCTGTTACAAAAACAACTTGCTTGTGATGTATTAGTATCATTTTGTATATTGCTAGATCAGCTTCTGTATGTTTTATTCAGGATTTTTGCATCTGCATTCATGAATCTGTTTGATGTATAATTTTCTTTTGTAGTACTATTGTTGACAGTTTGATTTTAAGGCTTATGCTAGCTTCCTAAAATGAGTAGGGAAGGATACACTTTTTTTATTTCTGGAAATAATTTTTAAGGTCAAAATTATTTCTTTTTTGAGTGGTATCACTAGTAAATAAGAATATTTGCGTTGAGTGTGTCCTTTTGGGGAGGATTTTTATATTTTTATTTATTTATTTTATCTATCTATCTATCTATCTATCTATCTATTTTATTTGAGAGAGATAAAGAGAGCACAAACTTGGGGGGAGGGGCAGAGAGAGAGAGAAAATCTTAAGTAGGTTCCATGCTCAGCATGAAGCCCAATGTGGGGTCCAATCCCGTGACCCTGGGATAATGACCTGAGTTGAAATCAAGAGTTGGACACTCAACTGACTAAGCCACCCAGGCACCCTGGAGGATTTTTAATTATTGATTTAATTTATTTAAACAATTACAACACTATTTCTTCTTGAGTCACTGTTGGTAAGATATACTTTTCTAGTCATTTGCTCATTTCATTCTTATGTTTAGTGGAATAAAGTTGCTCATATCCTCTTATTATCTTTTACATTTCTGTAGGATCAGAAAAAAGTCTGTTTCTTTATTCCTATTGATTTTTATTCCTGTTATTATTATTTATGCTTACTTTCTATGTGATCAGCCTTTTCTAAAAAAAATAATTTATCAATTTTAAAAGTCTTTTCAAAGAACCACACTGTTATATTATTTGTTCTTCCTTGTTACATCTATATTTTATATCTTAATAATTTACTCTTATTTTATTTTCTTCCTTTTACTTTATTTGGATTTATTTTGTTCATCTTTATCTAACAACTTGAGGCTGATGTTTGGCTAATTAATTTTTAGCTTTCTTTTTAAAAATGTATTCATTTAAAGCTGTGAACTTCTCTCTGAGTATCCCTTGCTTTAGCTGCATTATAGAAATCTTAATATTCAGTATTTCCATTACCATTCAACTTGAAATATTTCTTAATTTCTATTGTGACTTTTTCACTGAGTGAGGCGTTTTGCAGAAGTATATTTCTTAATTTGGAAATTTTAGGTATTTTCCCGTTATTTTTTTTGTAACTAATGTCCACCATAATTTCACTGTGGTATGAGAATATACTCTGTAGTTTTGATCCTGTGAAAATTTGCTGATACCTGTTCTATTGCCCAGCATACATTTAATATTTTTAAGATAAGCATACCTGTGACCTTTAAGAAGCTATAGTATTATGGAAACTTAATACAGACGTATGAATAATTGTAATAAGTAGTAGGAAATGATCATTAATGCTATAAAGGGAGCACAGATTAACTGTGACCACAGGAATGCTAAGGGAGCCATTTCTAGCTGGACACATCTAACAAGGCTTCATGGAGGTGCCACTGAAACCTAATTGTAATAAAAAAGAAAGCTCTAGGCGAAGGGTATTGTGGAGGAAAGACACAGATTGAAAACAGCAGGCTGTGTAGAGGAAATAGAGCCTAATTCTGTTTGGCCAGAGCATGGGATAAGTAAGCAAAAGGGAAAAAGTGGAAAAGATTTTGGAAAAGTAATTTGGTACGACTGGAGACGCATGGTACAGCAGGCCAAAGAATTAGGTTCTATTAGTAGGGAGCCATTGAATGTTGTAAGCAGGAAACTAACAGCTGTATTTTAAGTGATTAATCTGACAGCTATGTATAAGACTGCTCAGTAAATTTAGCCTAATAGTCTCCTATGCTTCTACACTTCCTAATATAACATTTATGATGCTATATTCTAATTTTTTTAATGTGGTTTTTTTTGTGTTTTGTTTTGTTTTGTTTTGAGAGAGAGAAAGACAGAGCATGAGCAGGGGAGAAGCAGAGACCGAGGGAGACACAGAATCTGAAGCAGGCTCCAGGCTCTGACCTGTCAGCACAGAGCCTGATGCGGGGCTCGAACTCATGAACTGTGAGATCATGACCTGAACCCATGACCTGAGCCAAAGTCGGATGCTTAACTGACTGAGCCACCCAGGTGCCCCTATGATGCTATATTTTAGAATAAGAGTCATTACCTGAGCTATAAGGAGGAGAGAAAGGGAATCAGTGTTCTTCACTGAGCATTGATTTTGTACCAAGCTCTGTAGTAGGCAGTTCACTATCTTAGTGCAGGTAGTTTTAAAATAATTTTTCATATAATCACAATAACCCTATGAAATACTAATGAGGAAAGTTTAATTACGTTCACCTCACTATATTTACTCAGGTAAGAGTGCACTAACAGGCTTTAGGATATTTTAAAAACAAGGGTTGAAATAACAAGGACTCACTCAGTAGCAAAGTTTAATTAACCAAATACCTTAGATGTTAAATAGTTTTTCAATTGAAACGGGGGGCATTTAAATTTAGATAATGTTTCTTTTTAAAATTTTAAATTTATTTACTTAAATTCAAGTTCGTTAACATACAGTGTAGTATTGGTTTTCAGAAGTAGAATCCAATGATTTATCACTTATAGGGAACACCCAAAGCTCATCCCAACATGTGCCCTCCTTAGTGCCCATCACCCATTTAGCCCATCCCCCCACCCAATATCCCTCCAGCAACCGCCAGTTTGTTCTCTGTATTTAAGCGTCTCTTATGGTTTGCCCGCCTCTTTGTTTTAATCTTATTTTTCCTTCCCTTTGCCTACATTCATCTGTTGTGTTTCTTAAATTCCACATATGAGTGATAATGTTTCTTGAATCATTTTTTGGATTAATACATTCTATAACAGTGTCTACACACACACACACACACACACACACAGATTACTCACCTGACAGTGCAGACTGGCGCTGAGTCCTCAAGCTGGTCTGCTCTGACAGCTCTATATTTTCATAGTCTAAGGATTCCTTGCTGTTTGGGTCAGACTGCTTCATTTTGTTAGAACCAGACTGACTAGGGTCTGAAGGTTCTTTACTGACCTCATCCTCTTGCACCAACATTGACCAATTCTGATCCACAAATAAAATTCTGTCTTTGGCTTCAGTATCTAGTCAGTTTAAAGAGACTCCATCAGACACAATGCTAGAAAAATCAACAATCATAAAACGGAAGAATGTTTTTGGTTCCCTCCACGCACTGTACCTGTTTGGTGTTTGGCCTCTTGGGTATTCATTTTCATGATGTATTTCTGCCTTATCTGTTTAGCAAATCTGGCAGGGTTGTCCCACGGTATGTTGGACATCTCAGAATCTGTTCCATACATCATCTCAGAAGGCATTAGTATGCCTTCTTCATTAACCTCAGAGAGTTTCAGGCTCTCAAAAGTAAACACTTTGAAGGCTCGTTCTACTTCATTCCAGCTCAAGACTTCTGTAAGAAAGCAAGAACTATATGCTGCTAGGAATGCTCTTATTACCACATGGTACAGGGCTGAAAGAGGGGCGCCCAGAGGGTCTGTCCACCACAATGACAAGGCAGTCATATCATGATGGGTGTTGACATGACTTTAAACATGGGCTCCACAGCTCTGCAACAAATGTCAATAGTGCATAATAATAAGAAAGCTGCACAATCAAGGTATAATCTATCAGGATAATGTTCACAAACTGCTTCATAGCTTAATCAGTATTAGGTGTATTAGTATTAATTCACATGGATTCTCCAGGGTACCATATTGATTGAATATGTTTAAAACTTATGATTTGTAAGCAAAAGCACCTTTGCCACTGTTATAATTTGAAACAAACAAACTACTCACTTGTGTCTAACATACACTGTTACATTCAGTAGGTTTTACTGACCCTTAGGGCTCAGAAAAGGCCTCTTTTCAGCCACTTGAACTGGTGGGTGAAAGTAATAATTGCACTTCAAAGGTTATCAGCTTTCAATTGGCCCTATCCATTTGTGCTTTTTTTTTTTAATGTTTTTATTTATTTTTGAGACAGAAAGAGACAGAGCATGAGCAGGGAAGGGGCAGAGAGAGAGGGAGACACAGAATCGGAAGCAGGCTCCAGGCTCTGAGCCATCAGTACAGAGCCCGATGCGAGGCTTGAACTCACAGACTGTGAGATCATGACGTGAGCCGAAGTCGGACGCTCAACCGACTGAGACACCCAGGCGTCCCTCCATTTGTGCTTTTATTCTCTTACAGTATTTATTTCATCTATCCACTTACTCACTTACCTGCTCACTCGTTTTGTTTTCTATGTATTAGGCTTTGTCATAGATGCCTCAGATTCAAAGAAAAGATTTGGTTCTTGCACTTTAGAAGTTCAAACTAGAGGGGTATGAGGTAGGTATTAGCAAATAATCATGGGATGCAATGAGGAAAAGTAAAATGATAGTGGCAGATCAATGATTCTGGGGTAACCTCCGCTTTTTCTCCAATAGAACTAAGGGCATATGTTTTTGGAGAAATCATGAGGAAATTCAGAAGAGAAACAGGGAAGGGGAAAAAGTTACAGAACTAAGGAAGGTTTGCTCATTCATTCATTTTGCAAATATCTTTTGAGCACATATTAGTGGGCAAGGAGTATAGTAAAAGCTGTGACCACAGCAGTAAACTAAGCAGTGAACTCCTGGTCTTATGGAGTATCCATTTTGGTGACTGGAAACAGGGTAAACAGAGAAGTGTATACCGTATCAGAGATGATAAGAAGGATAAAGCCAGATGAGGGGATAAAAAGTGACAGCGATTGGGGAGGGGCTATATATATATATACATATACATATATATATATATATATATATATATATATATATATATATGGTAGTCAGAGAAGTGGGAGAGCAAGTTCTGTGAATATCTATCTGGGAGAAAAAGTGATAGATGCAGGAGAAAGTGTAAGTGCAAAGACCCTGAGGCAGTGGGGTGACCAACATGTTCAAGGAATCACAGTGAGGCCAACGCAGATAGAATGGAGTGGAACAGTTAGAGCTTGACAGGTGATGAGCTCAAAATATGGATGGCAGAAGAGTCTAGATTGTACTTTGAGTGACACAGGTGGCCACTCGAGAATTTTGAGTTAAAGAGGCACATGGTCTGACTAACATTTTAGAAGGATGATTCCAGTTATTGCATGAAGCAAGCCTAGGTAAAAAGGTGAAAGGCTGTAGACCAACTGGAAAACTATTGAAATAGCCCAAGCGAGAGGCGATGGTGGACTGGGCTGGCATCATGGAGGGATGCGGTGGGATTGGTTGTGGGGCATAAGAAAAAAAGAGGAATCAGAAATGGTTGTGGAAGAAAATAGTTGCCATTTACTGAAATAAAGAAGACTGTGAAGGGAGAAATTTTGGGGAGTCAAGAGTTCGGTTTTGGATCTGGTAAGTATGAAGTGCTGAAGGAGGGAAGAGAAGAGGAGAAGCAAGGGTTTGGGATGAAACCCATAAGTGGGATGTGTGTGAAGTTGCAATGGTGGCAACAGACGCAAGAATTCTACGCTGCCGTGTAGGACGAGGTAGAGAGAGAATGGACTCATACCACAGGCAGAAGAGGAGGTGACGTGTGGCAGCACACAGGCAAAGGACAGATGTTCTCAGGAACATCAGGAAGAGAGTGATTATGTCAACAATGGTCTCCACATGCCCAGGCCAGCAGGCTATCCCCTGCTTTTCCATGAGGAGACGGCATGACAGTATTCAAAAGATTTTGGTTTTTTCTCTGTTATTAGGCTTACTTAATAGTTAAAGAAGAAATCGAGATGAAAATATTTCATGATTTGCTTAAGGGGACAAACTGAGGTGCTTTTTCTCTTCTCTGGGTCAAATGCTTTCTTGTCCAAGAAAGGTGTCTATGCCATTTCATATTCCTTTTTCTTTTTTTTTTTTTTTATTTTTTTAATGTTTATTTAGTTTCAAGAGAGACAGAGACAGAATGTGAGTGGGTTGGGGCAGAGGGAGAGGGAGACACAGAATCTGAAGCCAGCTCCAGGCTCCGAGCTGTCAGCACAGAGCCCGACGCGGGGTTCGAACTCACAAGCTGTGAGATCATGACCTGAGCAGAAGTCGGACACTCAACTGACTGAGCCATCCAGGAGCCCCTCATATTCCTTCTTATAAGTAGGAATCTATCTGCAGATTGCCTCAAGTGGAAATAAAGATTTTTAAGGAAATGATTGTATCTCAAATCTCAGTGAACTCTGCAATGAGAAGCTGATTTTAGATTCTCCAAATTACCTCCAAGAGCATAAAATGGCCCCTCCCCTTGCGAGAGGAGGTGAACCTGAATGGACACACTCTCAGCACCACACCGCCAGGGGGCTCCCTACTCAGCGCTTTAACCTCAGATAGAGATCACCATGTCTTCTCCAATGATGCCAAGGAGGGGGACACGGGGTGGCGAGTGGGGAGAAGGAAGAAAGGAGCAGATTATTCTTGTCATGGAAACACGATGGAAAGAAAACCCAGTGTATCAAATTGAAGAATGTTATGCATCACAGCTATCACGCTATCGCTAATGACATTATCCAAGGTAAGAAAATCAAAATACCCACCTCAGTCTCTGAAAGGTCTTTAAGTAATCAAAATACTTTTTGCAAATAGGAGTGTAATCTTAAGAAGCACATATGACCATAAATGAATGAGTTTAAGCTAAGACAAAGAACGTACTCACCATTTGTACAGAAGTGCATGAGCTCATGAATTGTAGCTAGACGCTTAGTGCTGTTCCATGGCGGGGGCAGAGGGAATTTAAGGAATTCCCACAGTGGCAACTTGGACTGCATCTCCTGCTCAATTTGAACTGGGTCAAAATTCTTTTGGTCCTGATGAAAAAGCGCAACATGACAGAAGACATTAGAGTAAGCTGTCAAGTGCCTTATGCATATGGAGAAGGCAAAACCTGATACCTTCGCTCTCATTATTTGGGAACAGGGGAAATCAATGGTAATTGGGGAAGACAAAGTGTTGGTATTTTGCTGAAGGTCAAAAAAGCTCGTTCTCACTTTGCCAGAGGTTCCTGGTGCACAGAAATGATGGATTCTTCACTCGCTGTGACAAACTGCCAAAGTCTCATATATATTCATCTCTCCCTTCTGGGATTCTTCTTTGGCCTTCACTAGTTTTTCACATTAGTAAGATATTTAAAGCCAGGAACTAGAAGGTTTTAATGCGAATTTGGTGTACTCAAATCAGTTTTTTAAAACGTTTACGTATTTGAGAGAGAGGCAGAATGCAAGTGGGGCAGGGGCAGAGAGAGAGAGAGAGAGAGAGAGAGAGAGAGAATCCCACGCAGGCTCTGCTGCACTGTCAGTGCAGAGC
The DNA here is from genome assembly GCF_018350155.1 of Leopardus geoffroyi. NCBI lineage: Eukaryota > Metazoa > Chordata > Mammalia > Carnivora > Felidae > Leopardus > Leopardus geoffroyi. The sequence goes on from NC_059328.1 coordinate 101,125,102, forward strand.
CTGATGCAGGGCTCAAACTCATGAACTGCGAGATCATAACCTCAGCTGAATTCAGACACTTAACCGACTAAGCCATCCAGGTGCCCCAGTGTACTCACAATCAATTTAATGGCTAATTGGACCCTTATATTTAGGCAAGTTTTCTTTGCTCCTTTATGTGTCTCTATTTTCAGAGGTCTCACTTTGCAAGCCCTTTGAATGTTACTTTTAATTAGCATTGGTAAAACTAACTGCAATTTCTTCAACTGAATAATTACAAATGGGCTTTCTTGCATCCCTTCTCCTCTGGGTAATCCAGTTTTATTACCTTCAGTGCGTACTTCTTGTGGGCATGTGCATCATGATAGTTCAATAGGAGAGGGCCTTTGGGCACTGCTCTGCTTTCATGTTCTTCTTCGGATAAGAATATTTCATGGAGATTCTATTCAAATTGAAATACATTGACTTAAAAAGAGAATCTGTACTTTTTCAAAGCATGCAAACTCTTTGGATATCTCATGCCATCTGACCTTTTGCTCCCTCTCCGTGAGACAGAGAGAGGGCAGGATGGACACAATATGAGCTGCGATTCTGTGGTCCAACCCATCTGTTCTGGGAGGTGGCTGCACCAGACTGGGTGGGACAAGGTCTTCTTCAGTTGCCACAACCTGTTAAAATGAACAGGTGGGAGGATTCGGTTTACGGATACAGTAAAAATGAGGCGGTTCCTACCAGTAAAGTACAGTGATGACACAAAGTGGCAATGTAACTACCAGTGGTTACCAAAACAAAAGGGAAAGTGTTTCTAATCCAGGCACAAAAGTAGATATAATTTTAATGTATGTATTAAAATAGATACCATGAAACGTAAATGGTAAATAGGAAAATTTACTATGGCAGGAGTCAAAATAACCATATAAGAATTTTTTTGTTTCTTAATGATTTGCTCTTTCTCTTAAAGCACTCAAAACTGCTCACATACCCTTTGGGTTCGAGAAGTATTTATTGAGTGCCTATGATATGCCAAGCACTGTACGGGGCAGCTTCTCAGCCATTATCTCATTTAAGCACCACAGCAACATTGTGGAGTAGGTATTTTCTTCATTTTACAGAGGAAGAGCTAGGGTGAGTGAAGTTAGTGACTGGTGCAAGCCCAAGGCTACTGAGTGGGAAGAACTGGGTTCAAGTCAAGTCCTCATTCCTTCTTCAAGATAATGACAGATGGTGAGATCAGTCAAGGGTAATAGTCTCCTTTATATGGGGAAACTGAGGTCTAGAAAGATTAAATGGCCTGTTCAATTTTACATGGTAAACAAAAGGAGTTGAGATGTAATCAAGGTAGGCACCTAAATTACAACTTTTCGTGTCACCTTAAATCCTGCAATCATCCTCTGTGATTTCACATCCTTTTATACAGTTTCTCTACCTTGGAAATTAAGACATTTGAATTAGACAGTTACTTGTTGTGGGTTCTGTTTTGTGCAATGGAGAATGTTTAGCCGTATCCCTGGCCTGTACCCATTTGATGCCAGTAGCATCCCCTGTAATTGTGATAACCCAAATATCTCCAGAGAAATGTCCCCTAGGAGGCAAAATCAGCCGCTGCTGAAAACCACTGCTATAGATGGATAACAAAATAGCCTCATATCCATCACCTTTTGTCAACTCCTTACTTTCAAAAGAGCCACTCATGTCTCCACTTTCTACCTTCGATTGTCTCTTGGACCCGCTCCAATCACAAAAGACCACTCAAAACCATTCTACCTCTGAAATGTCAACCTCTAATATTCTGTCTTGGAAAATTCTATCCCATTCCTCCTATAGTTCACCTTTTTGTCATCCCATTATTAAGTATTTTTTCAGTCAACATGTATTATGATTGGGTGCCTTCCTGTGTGAGGAATTGAGGTCATTTGCTGGTGCCTGAAATATAGCAGGTGGTTAATACATGTTTGTTGCTTTGGATTGAGTTGAATAAAATAAGAAAGACTAAGATAAATAAAGTGATGATACTGCAAGCTCTAGAGGGCTTTTCAGCTTTTTATTAATAATTTATTAATATAATAAAACTACTGGTCTTCCAGAAACATAATGGGGTAATGAAAGGCAACTGTGAGTGTGCTTATCTAAGCAGTCAACATACATAAAATGTATCTTGGAGGTAAAAGATGATGGAATCTGAGAAGGACTTTAAAATAAACATTTGAATATTCAGAAGGGTATAGGGATATGTTACATCCATGCTCTAAGGACAATAACAAGCAGTTGTAAAAAGAAATTGGAGAATTTATAAATTAAAAACATTTACCCTCGAGAAAAAACTTCAATAGCAGACTGGACTCCACTGAAGAATGAATTAGTTGGAAGTGAAGCTGGAATTTCCCAAGAAGATAAAATTTATAGAAAATTTAAAAGACAAGGAGGAAAAACCAGAAGTTCCAACATCCATCTAATAAATGGATAAACTAATAGAAAAAATAATATTTGAGGATATATGTATTTATTTATTAAATGTTTTATTTACGTTTGAGGTGGGGGAGGGGCAGAGAGAGGGAGACAGAGAATCCCAAGCAGGATCCATGCCATCGGTGCAGAGCCTGACACAGGGCTCCATCTCACAATGATCATGACCTGAGCTGAAATCCAGAGTCAGATGCTCAACCAACTCAGCCACCTAGATACCCTGAGGATAGATTTAATTCAGCAAACACATATTCAGTGTCTGCTGTGGGTTAGATGTGGTTATTGTGTGCTGGGTATATGGCGGTGAACAAGATTAGAGTTAGGTCCCTGCTTGCATGGAGCTTATATTCTAGTGAGGGGAGGTAGGTAAGACACAAAGCAGGTAAGTTATTTTAAGAAGAGCAGTTGTTGATAAGAGGATTAAACAAAGTGATGTGGTAACAAGCACTCTGTGTTGTCAGGGGATTCCTTTAGATCAGGTGGTGGGAGAAAGACTATGGAATGTCATTTCCACTGGGGAGTGAATGACAAGGAATATCCACCCTTTTGCAGACATGAGGGTCAAAAACTTTCTAGGAAGAGGAGTTGGAGTAAAAAGCTAAGGTGGAATTAAATAGTGTATCTGACGAAAGCCCAGAAAGCCTATGTGGATGATGAGGGGGGGTTTGTGGTGGGGGTGGGGGCAGGAGATGAGATGACAGATCAGGCCAGAACCGTGTTTTTAGGGCTTTATGGGCCAGTGTAAGGAATTTTTTATATTATTCAGAATGTAACGGGAAACCAGATTATACTCCTTTAGAGCATTAGTGACAACAATAAAACAAACAAAGCCATACCTGGACATACCTTGTGTTATGAATTATAAAGAGAAAACTCTAATAGCTGCCAGAAAGAAAAAACAGATTACCTACAAAGAAAACGTATCTGACTGACATCAGATTTATAAACAACATTAGAAGAAAGAAGACAAAAAGCGAAGCCATCAAAATACTTTTCCATTCAGATTGACTGGGTTTAAAAGCAATTTCTGATGCTGACCGCTGGACAAGTTACTTAACCTTTTTATGCCTCAGTTTCCTTATCTGTAAAATGGGGAACAAAAATAATTTCTGCTTCATAAGGTTGTTCTAAGGATTAAATGAGTTAATTCATAACAACTCTTTTCAAATACATCTAGAAAACTCACAAGAATTGACCACATATATCAGGTCACACAGGAAGTTCAGGAAATTAAAAAACATTTTTTAAGACCAGACCATCTTTACGGCCCATAACACAATAAAATTCGGAACTGACAGTAAACAATGGAAAATAAAAGATTTAGAACTGAATAGATTGAAAGCATCAAGATACAGCCAAAGAAATACTCAAAGGAAATGTGTAGCCTTAAGTAAAGCAAAAAGCCTGAAAATAAATGAAATAAGCTTTCAATTCAAATGAAATACAAAATAAAGAAAGTAGAAAGAAGGAAATAATAAAGATAAATGAAGAAATTAATTAAACAAAAAGTAAAATGAAAGTTGGTCAATGAAACAAAATGCTAGTACTTTGAAAAGACCAATACAATAGATATACCACTGACAACCACGATCAAGAAAACAGAGGAGTAAAATAAATAACATCAGTCATAGAAAAGGAACATAACCAGATGCAAAGGAAACTTAAAATGTGTGTAAGTGAACAAAGAACTTTATGTGATATTAAAAACACAAATAAAATGGGGACGTTTGTTAAAAAACACTAATGATCAAAATTGGCCTGAAAAAGAGAAAAACCTGATTAAACCTACAAGTATAAAAGAAATTTTAAAGACAAAGACCATTAACCACCTGTCTACCTCCTCTTTCTCATTCATTAAAATAACACTAGACACAGGAGGGAGGGGCCAAGATGGCAGAGCAGCATGGAAGGTTTTTGCTTCTCTCTTCCCTGAACAGAAGCTAGATCTATACCAAATCATCTTGCACAACTAGAAAACTAATCTGAGGATTTACAAAACAATCTGCATAACCTGAACCAGAGAACTAGGCACGTATGCAGCGCAGAGAGGTGAACTGGGGGAGAGAGAAGCCGCGGAGGGTAAGGAGCTGTTTTTGCTTGTGGAGAGAAGAGCAGACAGGGGGAGAGTATAGGAAAATCACTCCCCCCTAAAGCAGCTGGAGAGAAAGAGAAAGAGTGGAAACACCCATAAGGGTCTTAACAAGAAAGGGGGAAAGGAGAAAGGAGAAAGGAAAGGGTTTCAATGCCATTAGGACTCTATAAACAGGGGATCCGAGTCTGAAATTCCTCAGCTCCATACCTGGCAGTACTCTGGTGGGAAGGGCAAATCCCCAGGGGAAGACAGCAAGGTCCCAGGGGTCCTTGGGCCACACGGGGAGAGGTGGGTCTCCTGCTGGGAGGACATTTGGTAGAGGCAGTGTGGCAAAGGTTCCAGTGGACCCTGGAGAACAGCCATGTTTGCTGATGTTGGAACAAGGACATTAAGGGGCAGTGAAGCCTGGGGCCAGATGTGTGTTGTGATCTACCATAATCCCTGAAACGCTGCTGCTACGCAATCATGTGAACTTCTTCTGGGTCGGGCTAGCACCCAGTGGCAGTCTCTGGGCATCTACAGCAGTGCGGTCGCAGGAACGTTCCTGGGGATGGTCAGCACCTGGCCACTGCTTGGGGAGACCCTCCTCCAGAGGGGTGGAGTAGGTCAAAGCCATAGGGCCCTCAGAAGTGAGGGGTTTGGAAACACAGCTGCATCTGAGATAAAACTTGGGAGGGAGATGCTACCTGGCAGGCTGATGGCTTGGTTGCAGATGGTGTAGAAGCAGGGAGTGGACAGAAGCCAAAGACAAAGCAGGGGTGCTTGATTGCCAGTGGGCGAGAGCACATAATTCTGATACCAGAGACTAGGTAGTTGGGTGACGCCATTTTCACCTCTCCTGTACATGCACATACAGGCGTACTCGTGCATAACGATGCACCCCATTAAGCTAAGCAGCGCCATCTAGTGGAGAATTGAGCTGTTACACCAAGCCCTGTCCAACTGTGCCAACTACCCTCTGGAGAAACACCACAAGTCTCTCCGCCTGCTAAGTTTATGGGTTATAAAGTGCTTCATAGTTTGACTTCTGGGGGAACATGGATGTAACTTCAATTGTATTTCATTCTGTTCGCTGGTCCATCTATTCAAATTTTTTCTTTTTCTTTACTTATTCTTGAATATAGAAACAGAAAAAATTATTTTTATTTTCCGTTTTTATAAAAGATTTTTGTTTAATTTTTTTCTACTATATATTTTATTTTTTATAATATTTTTAAAATTGTAATTTACTTTCATCATTTCATTTTATCTATTTTATTGTATTCATTTTATAAAATTTTCAAACATTTTTTTTCCCTTTTCTTTTCTTTCCTTTTTTTCTCTATTCTATCAAGCTTCTTTCAACAACCAGACCAAAACACACCTAGGATCTAGCATCCTTTATTTGATTTTTTGTTTTTAATTTTTTAATTTTTATTTTTTCAATAAAATAAATTAATTCTTTAAATGTTAAAAATAATTTAATAAAATAATTAATACTTTTATTCCTCCAAAATGACAAAATAAAAGTATTCACCCCAAAATAAAGAATAGGAAGAAATGACAGCCAGGGACTTAATCAACACAGATACAAGCAAGATGTCTGAACCAGAATTTAGAATCATGATAATAAGAATACTAGCTGGGGTTGAAAAAAACATAGAATCTCTTTTTGCAGAGATTTAAAAAAAAGTAAAATCTAGTCAGGACGAAATTAAAAATGCTATAACTGAGATGCAATCTCAAATGGATGCCATGGCAGCAAGGATGGATGAAACAGAGCAGTGAGTCAGCGATACAGAGGACAAACTTATGGAGAATAATGAATCAGAAAAAAAAAAAAAAAAGAGGGAAGCTAAGGCAAAAGAGCACAACAAAAGAATTAGAGAACTCAGTGACTCATTAAAAATGAATAACATCCGAATAATAGGGGTCCAAGAAGATGGAGGAAAGAAAAAAAGAGTAGAAGAGAACTCCCATTCAACTCCCATTCAACAAAAACAAAAACCGACCATCAACAAGGCATATCATAGTCAAATTCACAAAATACACAGACAAGGAAAGAATCATGAAAGCAACAAGAGAAAAAAAGTCCTTAACCTTGGCAGGCCAGAGGGATGGCAGGATATATTCAGTGTGCTGAATTGGAAAGATATGCAGCCAAGAATTCTTTATCCAGCACAGCTTCATTCAAAATAGAAGGAAAGATAAAAAGTTTCTGAGACAAACAAAAACTAAAGGAGTTTGTGACCACTAAACCAGCCCTGCAAGAAATTTTAAGGGTCACTCAGGGAGAAAAGACCAACAGCAACAAAGAGTAGAAAGGACCAGAGAACACCACCAGAAACTCTACAGGCAACACAATAGCAATAAATTCATATATTTCAGTGTTCACTCTAAACGTCAATGGACTAAATGCTCCAATCAAAAGACATAGGGTAACAGAATGGATAAGAAAACAAGATCCATCTGTATGCTGTTTACAAGAGATCCGTTTTAGACCTAAAGACAACTCCAAATTGAAAGTAAGGGATGGGGAACCATCTATCATGCTAATGGTCATCAAAAGAAAGCCAGAGTAGCCATACTTATATCAGACAATCTAGATTTTAAAATAAAGACTATAACAAGAGGTGACGAAGGGCATTATGTCATAATTAAGGGGTATATCCATCAAGAAGACCTTATAATTGTAAACATTTATGCCCCCAACGTTAAACACCCAAATATATAAATCAATTAATCACAAACATATAGAAACTCATTGATAATAATACCATAATAGTAGGGGACTTCAACACCCCACTTATGTCAAGGGACAGATCATCTAAACAGAAAATCAACAAGGAAACAATGACTTTGAATGACACACTGGATTGGATGGACTTAACAGATGTATTCAGAACATTTCATCTTAAAGCAGCAGAATACACATTCTTCTTAAGTGCACATGGAACTTTCCCCAGAGTAGATCAAATACTGGGACACAAATCAGCCTTCAAAAAGTACAAGAAGACTGAGATCACACTGTGCATATTTTCAGACCACAATGCTACAAAACTTGAAATCAACCACAAGAAAAAATTGGGAAAGACAACAAACGCTTGAAGACTAAAGAACATCCTACTAAAGAATGAATGGGCTAAGCAAGAAATCAAAGAGGAAATTAAAAAGTACATGGAAACCAATGAAAATGATAACACCACAGCCCAAAATTTCTGGATGCAGCAAAGGTGGTCATAAGAGGGAAGTATATAGCAATCCGGCCTTCCTAAAGAAGGAAGAAAGGTCTCAGATACACAACATAACCTTACACCTTAAAGAGCTGGAAAAAGAACAGCAAATAAAACCCAAAACTAGCAGAAGACAGGAAATAATAAGGATTAGAGCAGAAATCAATGCTATCGAAATTAAAACAAAACAAACAGTATAACAGATCAAGGAAAACAGGAGCTGGTTCTTTGAAAGAATTAACAAAATTGATAAACTCTAGCCACTATGATCAAAAAGAAAAAGGAAAGGACACAAATAAATAAAATCGAGAATGAAAGAGGAGAGATCACAACCAACACTGCAGAAATACAAACAATAATAAGAGAATATTATGAGCAATTATATGTCAATAAATTGGGCAATCTGGAAGAAATGGAAAAATTCCTAGAAACATGTAAACCACCAAAACTGAAACAAGAAGAAATAGAAAATTTGAACAGACCCATAACCAGTAAAGAAATTGAATTAGTAATCAACAATCTCCCAAAAAAACAAGAGTCCAGTGCCGGCGGGCTTTCCAGGGGAACTCTACAGAACATTTAAAGAAGAGTTAACACCTATTCTTTTGAAGTTGTTACAAAAAATAGAAATGGAAGGAAAACTTCCAAATTCATTCTATGAAGCCAGCATTACCTTGATTCCAAAACCAGACAACGACCCCACTAAATAGGAGAACTATAGACCAATTTCCCTGATGAACGTGGATGCAAAAATCCTCAACAAGATACTAGCCAACAATACATTAAAATAATTAGTCACCATGACCAAGTGGGATTTATACCTGGGATGCAGGGCTGGATCAATATCCACAAAACAATCAATGTGAGACATCACGTCAATAAAAGAAAGGACAAGAACCACATGATCCTCTCAATAGATGCAGAGAAAGCATTTGACAAAATACAGCATCCTTTCTTGATAAAAACCCTCAAGAAAGTAGGGATAGAAGGATCATACCTCAAGATCATAAAAACCATATATGAAAGACCCACTGCTAAATCATCTTCAATGGGGAAAAACTGAGAGCTTTCCTCCTAAGGTCGGGAGCACCACAGGGATGTCCACTTTCCCCACTGTTATCCAACATAGTATTGGAAGTCCTAGCGTCAGCAACCAAAGGAATAAAAGCATCCAAATCAGCAAGGTCAAACTTACACTCTTTGCAGATGACATGATATTCTATAGGGAAAACCCAAAAGATTCCACCAAAAAACTGCTAGAACTGATCCATGAATTCAGCAAAGTTGCAGGATATAAAACCAATGCAGAGAAATCAGTTGCATTTCTATACACCAATTATGAAGCAACAAAAAGAGAAGTCAAGGAAGCTATCCCATTTACAATTGCAGCCAAACCCATAAAATATCTAGGAATAAACTTAACCAAAGAGTTGAAAAATCTATTCACAGAAAACTATAGAAAGCTTATGAAAGAAATTAAAGAAGACAAACAAAAAAATGGAAAAATATTCCATGCTCAGGGATTGGAAGAACAAATATTGTTAAAATGTCAATACTACCCAAAGCAATCTACATATTCAATGCTATCCCAATCACAACAACACCAGCATTCTTTACAGAGTTGGAACAATCCTAAAGTTTGTATGGAACCAGAAAAGACCCTGAATAGTCAAAGCAATCCTGAAAAAGAAAACCAAAGCTGGAGGCATCAGAATCCTGGACTTCAAGATGCACTACAAAGCTGTAATCATCAAGACAGTATGGTTCTGGCACAAAAAAAAAACCAGACTCTTAGATCAACGGGACACAATAGAGAACCCAGAAGTGGAGCCACAAACGTATGGCCAACTAATCTTTGACAAAGCAGGAAAGAATATCCAATTGAATAAAGACAGTCTCTTCAGCAAATTGTGCTGGGAAAACTGGACAGTGACATGCATAAAAGTGAACCTGGACCACTTTCTTATACCATACACAGGAAATAAACTCAAAATGGATGAAAGATCTAAATGTAAGATAGGAAGCCAGCAAAATCCTAGAGTCAGGCAAACACCCCTTTGTCCTTGGCCGCAGCAACTTCTTACTCAACATGTCTCTGGAGGCAAGGGAAACAAAAGCAAAAATGAACTATTGGGGCCTCATCAAGATAAAGACCTTCTGCACAGTAAAGGAAACAATCAGCAAAACTTGAAGGCAACCAACAGAATGGGAGAAGATATTTGTAAATGACATATCAGATAAAGCGTTAGTATCCAAAATCTATAAAGAACTTATCAAACTCAACACCCAAAAACCAAATAATCCAGTGAAAAAATGGGAAAAAGACATGAACAGACACCTTTCCAAAGAAGACATCCATATGGCTAACAGATACATGAAAAAAATGCTCAACATCACTCATCATCTGGGAAATACAAATTAAAACCACAATGAGGGGCGCCTCGGTGGCTCAGTTGGTTAAGTGTCTGACTTCAGCTCAGGTCATGATTTCATGCTTCGTGGGTTTGAGCCCTGTGTCGGGCTCTGTGCTGACAGCTCAGAGCCTGGAGCCTGCTTTAGATTCTGTGTCTCCCTCTCTCTCTGCCCCTCCCCAGCTCATGCTCTGTCTCTCTCTCAAAAATAAATAAACATTAAAAAAAAACACAATGAGATACCACCTCACACCAGTCAGAATGGCTAAAATTAACAACTCGGGCAACAACAGATATTGGCAAGGATGTGGAGAAAGAGGATCCCTTTTGCACTGCAGATGGGAATGCAAACTGGTGCAGCTACTCTGGAAAACAGTATGGAGCTTCCTCAAAGAGTTAGAAATAAAACTACCCTACAACCCAGCAATTGCACTACTAGGTATTTACCCAAGGGATACAGGTGTGCTATTTCAAAGTGGCAGATGCACCCTAATGTTTATAGCAGTGCTATCGACAATAGCCAAAGTATGGAAAGAGCCCATGTCCATCGATGGATGAATGGATAAAGATGTGGGGTGTATATATATATATATATATATATATATATATATATATATATATATGCAATGGAGTATTACTCTGCAATCAAAAAGAAAGAAATCTTGCCATTTGCAATTACGTGGATGGAACTGGAGGGTATTATGCTATGCGAAACTGGTCAGTACGAGAAAGACAAACATAATATGACTCCGTTCATATGTGGAATTTAAGATACAAAACAGATGAACATAAGAGAAGGGAAGCAAAAATAATATAAAACAGGGAGGGAGATAAAACATAAGAGACTCTTAAATACAGAGAACAAACTTTGGGTTGTTGGAGGGGTTGTGGGTGAGGGGATGGGCTAAATGGGTAAGGGGCATTAAGGAAGACACTTGTCGGGATGAGCACTGGGTGTTATATACATAGGGGATGAGTCATTGGAACCTATTCCTGAAATCATTATTGCACTATACGCTAACTAACTTGGATGTAAATTTAAAAATAAATTTAAAAGTGACAGAAGACACAGATAGTTTCAAGGCCATGTCTGCTGAAACTTCAGGGAATGATATATAAATTGTTCCAGAATATTACAAAAGAAAGGATATTAAAACAGATGGCCAAAGCAAACTTCAGTTTTATCTAAAATGTTCTAATCTTTATAAAGGAGAATGCACTCAGGTATTATGTGTATAGTTTTAAAATAGTTGAAACCCCAAACAAAGAGAGTTGAAGTGACTGACAAGGTGACCCACTTGGGAAAAAAGCCTCGGCGTATACCCACCTACCTGTTCCAGCATACAGTGCAGTATCAGGGGCACAGAAATGAATTCTTCTGGAATTGGATTCAGCAAGTCATTGTAATATCTCATGTCTACTTCAGTTGTGAAGACGAAAGCTACTGTAAAATATACAATATGTCATTGCTCGCTTAAGATGTGTTCTCCATTTCTTCCATCAAAATTTGATCCATAAATTCAAACTATGACCATGCACTAATAAATGCAGGATGTTTAGGTGGAGGGATGTCTGAAGGCAATATGGAGGCTAGTCAGTATTCCTTAAAGCCCCAGCTCACAATGTTGGTTTTCAGGTTTCATACATGCCTGATGGTGGGGCTTGGGGTTCCTCATACTGTGCTTTCTTCTTGCCAGGGGTTGGAGCAACAGGTTGTGGAGCCTAAAAGAAGTATTCAAAAGAAATGACTGAGGTATCCAGCTGAGAGATTCTTTCGTCAAATGCTGGCGTGATGGGGTCTGACGGGATTCTGAGATTGTATAATTACGTTCACACCACAAAACCATTGGCTAATATTAGGATCAAATGAAAGGGTTTTGTCTGAGGGAGGGAAGAAGTTAATGGTTAATGGACATTTTTCAATTTTCCCTAACAGAGCCCAATGAGCAATTGCCAGGAAAGGGATGGGGAGACAGGGCACTGGTCCCTGGGTGACTCAGAATCACGCCACGCTCCCTTTTAAACTCCATCAGTGGTCCCCCATAACCTTCAGGGTACAACCCAAACTCTCTAACTCAGCACCAGAGGGCATCCTCCTCCTGTCTCTTTAGTAGGAGTTCGTGTTGTTCTCCATTTTGCACATACTACCTGGGAGCACCTACCAGGTAGTATGGTGGTCCTGGCTTGTGACCTACCCTGTGGTCCTGGCTTGTGAGCTAATACTTCTTTCCTTTGGCCCTATATGTGTGTACATCTTTGCCCCTTTCTTGAGAATACCTTTCTGTCCCTTCCCCCATCAGGCTTTCCTGTAGACAGTTCATACGCAGCCTTCGCCCACATCACTTACCCTGCTGGGTGAGGCTTTCCCGACTCCTCCCTCTCCCCTTGCTGCTCCTCTCAAGATCAGGTTGGGTGCCATGTTTTAGTGTTTCTACCGCAGCCCAAGCTGTTCTCACAGCGCTCATCATGCTCTGTTGAAACCACTGTTAACGTGACTGCCATCCTCCTTAAAAGTCAACCTCAATAAGGAGGACAGGGGATGAGTCTTGGTCATTATTTTAGGTGCTAAATAAACAATGTGATTAACTTATCAATATCCCTCTTTGTTTCAGGTGTTAATTATTGTGCCAGGGGCTAAAAGTGAGTGCAGGTGTTAGGCAGCTTCATAAAGTCCTGACCACATAGGTGTCCTTTAGACTGTGTTTGGGGAGCTCTCCTTGTTCCCACTCTTACCTCTTAAATCCCAGAAGGCCATATTTCCTTCCTACAAGTATTTATGCAATTTTTCCTTCATACGTTTTACAAATGTGACAATTAAGTTGTTCAGTTCATCATTCAGCCCGCTGAAGACATTCCAGGATGTGCCTACCTCAGTAACTGACATGGCTTCCAAGAGAGGTTTCTCACTAACCACTTGTGGAATATTTATAAGCTGCATGCTTTCCAAATAGTGTTGGTGTTGCCTCTTCCAATCCAGGGTGTCATACATCAAACAGGCAACATTTTCAAAAATTTCAGTACCCAATTCCAGCTACAGGTGAGAGAATTAATGATAGTTAATTATTAGCTTTTTGTTGTTGGAATTGATGTATGGTTTGTTTCTCTCTTAACAACTAAACCAAGCACATCCCCAAACCACTGAATACCAGCCATGGTGAGTGAGTCTTTATTTGTTGAACCCTTCTTGTCCGTCTTGTTCACCATAATGTGGAATGTTCCCTTTGGAGGGCCTTATGTCTAATACTGTAAGAATCTAATTAATGCTTCAACTAAGTGAAAAACACCCTGTTCATCAGTTTCTGTGACATGGCCCATTCTCTGATGTCTCAGTTTCTAAAACACCATATTGGATAGGTAACTTCAATATCTGTTCTGTGCTACCTTCAGGGGGAAAAAACCCTAAGAAATAGATAGTCCACAGTTTCTGTATATAATACCCATAAGTTTTGTTATTTAGAAAGCAAGCAAGCAAGTAATAGATCAGATACCCCTATTACCTGGGCTTTCGTTTCCAGAACTGGAAAAGCACTGTTATCACTAGGTGTGCCTACCTGAAAACAAAGAAGAATTAAGTGGGCTCATCTTAGCTCTGAGTTACAGAGGTAAGGTAGAATGAGATAACTCCTTGGGGGGCTAGTGAATCACAGTCTGGCGGGAGTCCAGAGAAGTGCTGAGTTCTGCCCATCTTCAAGGCAGCGTTGCCAGTCTGGGATTCACATGCCTACTGTAGGACTGAACATTCTTCAGTTAAGCTTCAACATGCTACTCTTTGCCTAAATTCTGGCACAGAAACACAGTTTTTGCTTGTGTTTATAAGAAATATGGTAAGACTTCTGCCTGATGATCCCTTACCTTAACTAGCTAATTCATTTTTAAATAAAACAGCAAATCGCATGCTAAAAGCCAGAAAATTATGTCAGCAGCCCAGGCCTTAACTTGAGATGTTGCAGATGTCTTACGTGAGCAGTTAGCACTTCTTGACGGGCATTTATTTGATGTAAAGCTTTCGTTACCTTGGTTCAGCAGAAATATAGCTGACTTGTTTGCAGACAAAGGTACTAATGCTTTCCTTCTTCCAGAGAGGAAGAAGACTCGTTGGCTGGCTTGTGCTTTGGATATGAGGCCATTACCAACTTACACATATAGCTGAGTGTGTGACATCATGTGTCCATACCATGTATTTAGTCTATTTCTATAAGAAGTAGATTTATTACTCTTAGGTTTCTCAGGTGATCCAAACTTTAATGTGAACATTGTCCTTCGATATGAAACCTTTCTTTTTGAACCCAAGTCCATTACCAAACCGTTTTCAAGGCTCTCTTTCTCTATCATCCTCAATACTGGGTCATTCAGCCAGTACAAATGGTACCTTATAAAGGCATGTTTGGACTCTAAAAAAACTACCGCAATTGGACCCAGACCACAGCTCTGGCATGAAGAAGATATTCAATAAATACTTGCAAACTGATTGATAGGAAATCAGTGTGTCCAGCTGGGCACCCTAGCCATAAGTGGCTCTCTAGACAACCGAATATTTTCATTCCTGACTGTTCCTTTCAAGGCCTGACTAGACATCCTCGGTGTTAACGTTCTAGTTCTGAGGTCAGGAGTGTTCTAGTATTTCAACTGAGATGATACTATTTTTTTTTAACATAAAAATTTCTGAACTTTAATTGCCATTTAAATTCTCCTACTCTATGTTTTAAAGAAGTAAAATAGTCTGTTCATTTTGTTTAAAAATGGAGGGATTAAAATCTTCTAATGAACAGAAAATTGTGGACACTGGAGGAGGAAGCAGGGTTCTGGGTCTTTTGAAGCTGTGATTAGGTGCCTTGGTGTTTACATCTATGTGCTGAAGATCAATGGAATGTACTCTACCTTGGGTTCAGTACATTTCAGCTCTTCTCAGTCTATGCCTGGAGGGTGAAGAAATCACAAAGAAGAAAGCCCTAACTAGAGCAAGAGTGAAAGACATGTGGTCTGAGGCTGCCTTGGAAGACGCTTTTTACTGCCTCCTCTGAATTATGGCTCAGGAATTATATCTCCTACACCTGATTGAACCAAAAATGTATGCAAGTTCTTGAGAGGTTATGCAGCCAGGATGTGGCCCAGATGACAGGAAGATTATTTCTCCAACATAAATTTGTAGATGTGGGTTTTTGTTAGGCATAGATTTTATGTTCTTAGGAGAAGAAAGGGTCTATTGGAGAGAGAGAGTAGGAAGCTGGCTTTGGGGTGGGGTTTCATGGATATCTAGAGACATAGCTTCTTCCCCAAACATATCTCATACTTGTTGGGTATAATCCAGAATTCCCATAAAATAGGAGGGAATGTTCATAGTATTACATTACTTGGAATGCCAATATCTCCAGGGTAGAGAAGTATATTGACCAAATTTGGCATGAAACAGTACAGGACAGAGGGCAGTGGATTCTTTTCTGAACTCAGGTTTAGGAGGCAGAAAAGTGAAAGACAAAACAGGAAAGATGGAAATGTCTAGATGAAGGGGTGGAAAGAGGCCACGCCAAGGGAGTTCGTAGCAACCAGTTTTGCTTAGAACAACTCTGCCTTCAGCCACAGATTCTCTCTAAGGTCAGCTTCATCTCCATATATAGGTCAAGGCTAATATTTATTCTTACAATTGGCAAAGTCTCAGACTTCTGTGTTCTGTTTCTACAATTATGACATTTCCTGCTTTATGTTGACAGTCTTAATCACTCAAGCTGATCTACGCATTGTTACTTATTCCAATCTTGTCCACCCTTCAAAGTGCAGATGTGGGTCTCCCTCCTCAGTGTTTTTTCTTACCATGTGCACATCCATGTCAAGACACTACAGTCAGGGACTCTCACAGTGAGAGATGTTTATGCTCCAACCCATGACCATGGGCAGCCTATCCTTTGACTCGGAAACTGTTCCAGGCTTCAATATTACTCTCCTTTCATACAGTTTTCTTTTTGTTAGCTATCCATACTCACTGTGCACAGACACCCACGGACCCCCTGTATCCTGCTTTGCCCAGCTCCCTTTAGAGCACTCACTTGGTGTGATCACTCTCCAGGACTCTGCTTTCCCTAGGAATTCAGCTCCCTTGATGCTGAAATATATCACCCTGCAGGGAATTCAGCAATTCTGGGCCCCTGTTTGTGGGAACAGGGGGTCGGCCAGAAAGAGACTGGAGAAGTTTTCTGTGATAGGGATGCCTGTATATCTTCCACAACATCCGTGAGAAGTAGTCACTCAACCTTCTTTTTTGTAAAAAAAAAAACCCTTGTGTATCTAGCCTTTGCTATTACTTTTTGATACACCCCATTTCTTCTTTTTCTAAATTAATCAGAAACTTAGAGTATATTTCACCTAGCTGAGCACTTGAACACTGCTTCTCTGTTTCATGGTTTTGGTCATGCCTCTGCAAGATCCTAGTAGCAGGGGCCAGTAAATGCTCTCAGAAAATACTTGTTAATTGTTGGGGTGGGTCCAAGTTATCCCATTAGGATAGACCCTGTTGGCCAAATATATTGAAAATTCACCTTTGGCAATAAAATTAAGGGCCTAGAAGAGCAATGTTTGGAACTGACATATGAAAAAAAGAAAGATAATGTAATTTGAAAAAAAACTGTAAAATTTACCATTTTCACAATTAACACACCATATATTGAGACTCTACTGCCAAGAACACTGTTAAAAGTACGAGACAAAGCCACATGCCACCAAATAAAAGCATTACCTTCCTTCATCTCTGTCTCCATCTTATTCTTTGCCATTAATCCATATACTAAAAGCTAAAGACCCAGGCTATAACCATCACTGGACATTCAGTGGAGTCTACCCCAAAGCCATGTGCATAGTCAATTCACAGTGAATGTTGGTGGAATGAGTGGATGTGATGAATGGAACCACACTACCACATGGCCCAACCATCACTAATGCGTGTACTAACCATCATCTCGCTGTCTGCCCAGTCAGAAGGAAAGTCATCTGCCTTGACCACGTACTCCAGTCGAGCAACATCAAAGAGATTTGTTTCAGGTTTCTCATTATTCAGGATTGGTTCCAGGTATTTCCAGAAAATGTCAAGTTCTTTTATGGCATTCTCTTTCTTCAGTTTTTCAGCCTTTATGTCTAATCATAGCAACATGTTAACACAACAAGATGAGAATGTTGAATTTTTTCCCACTTTAAGTGGACGTGGTGGGTGACATGCATTGAAAGGTGTCTGTGTGGTATCAGAAAAGGCAAATAAACAAACATAATTTTGAGAAGCTTTTGGACTTGGATTATAGAGTTATGAAATCAGAGGATTTCACTTCTGAAATTGATATTAAACCCGAGCTCATCCCACCCCTTCATTTGACACTTGAGGCCCAGAAACCTTATGGTAAGGTCACACATTTGTGGAGCTAAATATGCTCGAGATATCCATCACCCTTAGATCTCATCTGTGTAGGAGTAGTTTTTCTGCCAAATCACTGTTTGACCATCTTAGTGTGTTTGTTTCATAATGGGTTGGAAAAGCTGGTGATCCAATTCTTCCTCCCACATGGCTAAAAATAGACCATGTCAATGATTGATGCTTCAGGTAACTTTTGGTCACATTCAAATAGCTAGAGGCTTCGTTGAGCATTTGTGCTCTGACTGTAAAATAATGACCGATTCCCATAAAGTTACACACGAAATTTTGCCTATAATATTTATGTTTATTACACCTATAACTAAATGGGTTCTACTACTAAGATATTATTCTACTATAAAGTCTATTTTTCTGTGATTCTATTTCTATATATTAATTTTTTTTTGTAGAGAGGCTACAGACTTATGGGACATTTTCTCACTGGCTTCAATAATAAGTTATTTAATGTTACAACTATGCTTTCAGACAGGAGTATCTGGGTTTGAATCTCACCTCTTTTCCTTAATAGCTGCCTCAAGGCTGAGAGTCCTTTTGGTAAAATGGAAATACAGATCCTACTTGACATATGATGAGGATGGGGTTGTATCCCAATAAACACATCATACATTGAAAATTTGAAAGTGCATATAATACACATCATAGCTTAGCTTGGCCTACCTTAAACATGCTCAGAACACTTACATTAGCCCTACAGTTGGGCAACATCATCTAACACAAAGCCTATTTTGTAATAGAGTGTTGCAAATCTCACGTAATTTATCGAATACTGTACTGAAAGTGAGAAACAGAACGGCTGTGTGGGACAGAATGATCGTCAGCATATTGGTAGTTTTCCCTCGTGATTACGTGGATGACCGGGAGCTGCCACCATCCAGAATCACAAAAGAGGATCATACAGCATGTTGTTAGCCCAGGAAAAAAAATCAAAATTCCAACTTCAAGGTAAGGTTTCTTCTGAATGCAAATCTCTTGTGCTCGCTTCGGCGGCACATATACTGAATGCAAATCTCTTTCACACCATCGTAAAGTTGAAAATTTGTTAAGTCCAACCATTGTGAGTTGGGGACCGGCCGTAATAAAACACGCTTCTGAGGGTGGTTGTAGCAACTATAGAAATCGATGCACTTAAAGCCCTTAGCACGGAGTCCCGTCCCGAGGCATCTGCCCAATAAATGGTGACTCTTATTATCATCAGTGGTAGAAATTTCTCATGTGGAACAGCAGAATTTCAAAACATAGTGTTCTAGAAATTGGGGTGTGGTTATACAACATATATAATATATAATATAATCTGTAATCCCTATACAGATTACAAAATGCTGTGCAAATGGTATTATTAGTAAATAACAATAAAAGCAACAGAAGGTGGCAGAAACTCTTGGACTTTCAGGTCACGCAGGCTTACACAGAATCCCTGTTCTATCGCTAAAGGGTCCAGTGACTTTCAGTTCCCTTCCCACAGCGCCATTCTGGCACGACTCCCTTGGATGAAGATCCCATGACTCCAAATGTGTGAATGGCAGTGTGGTAGGGCCTTCACTCTATAGCTTCATAGTCTAAGTCTTGGAAGATAGAGTGCCCTCTCTGATTTATCACAATAAGCCAGAAGCAAAACACACCAAGAATCCAAAGCTATGACCTCCCGTGGGCCATGTCGTGACTGTGGCTTCTGGAAGAACCCATTAGCTACAGTCGATCTTTTCTAGCCCACACTTCAGGTGAAAGTTCTAGATGAACTGTCCCTGAGAAAGGTAGTCAGATAACCAAGTCTTCCGACCCACAGTCCGTGTTCTCTGTGGCTACACAGGGATATAAACAGAATATAATCTTAATTTGTAAAATTTACAGCACCTGACTAGGGCAAGCAGCATAAACAGCGAATCAGAGCCTTAAAAGGGTTTAACAATGAATGTATTATTGCATTACTGTTTTTTTGGACAGAAAAATCTATTTGCACTTTACAGACAGTGGGTGATACTGAAAGATTCAGCGGGTTGTGTAGCAGACTGCATACCTTCTGGCTGAAGAAGAACTTCCTGCTGCTGGCTAACTGTTGCCAGGTGTGTCTGCAGAGGCTCATAATTCTCTGAAGATATTTTAATCACGCTGCTTATGGGAATGCCAAGCTCAGTCATAATCGCTAATAGCTGAGGATTGTTGAAGCCCACGACTATAATGTAATGTTGGGCACCATCATCTGGCTCATCGTCTGTTCAAAATACCATAAAAAAGAGCAGCCGTCATTTTAAAAGAGAACAGGTTGCACTCAGCCAGTTCAATGGCTACATACATTATGCATGCGTTTATAATACCTCCGGCTTGCCAAAAACAGTCCAGTTGGCCGGAATGCAGTCATGTTGACTGGTTTTCATTATTACCCTTCCAGTGAAAAGGCTGTGGCCATTTTACAAAATATTAAATCACTTTTGTAAATGAGATAGAGTCATAATAGAAGGACAAACATACGTGGGGCCTGTGGTCATGGAAAATGTGTGCTCGGGTTTTTGTAAAAAGAAAAGGTTTAGGCTGTGGGCTGTAATTTGGGGGAGGGGGGGCTCAACCTCTTTTGAGCAACATCTGGCTTTACTCCTGAATTACGAGTGGCTGCAGCTTTGTGGTATTTTATAAGTAGAGGTGTTTACAGGAGAGGGAAATATCGAATATGGACATGCCCCCTACCAAAGTATTCTGTGCATTTATGTCAATAGGTGTGAATGCTGAGTATGGGTTACGTAGCAATTATATACTTATTGCATTAAATTTTTAAAATATATATTGTGCACCTTCCTAAATGTCCCCCCTCTGCTTAGCCCTCATTATACTGTTTTTATTAATGTTAAAATATGAGTTTATCCTTGACTGTGAGATTCTGAGGGGTAAAAATAATTGTTGTACTTTAATGTTCATGCTAGATGGTATGTGAAAACATTAAATCCCACAATAGCCCGTGAAGATAAATTTACAAATAATGCAGCATGCACAAACTTTTCATTTTTAAGCAACAATTTTTCTCCTATCACTAAACGAATCAGTGTTGATATTATCCACCGAATCCATAATATCATAGCTTCTAGGTCTAGTGGATTTAGAGCAGTGATACGTCAGGAGAGGCAAATTGATAAAGGATGTAAAGGCCTGCCACCTCGTTTGAGTGCAATGCAAATAATAACAGGAAGCTGCATCTGGGTTCAAGTGATGGTGGCAATGAATTACTCATTGGCTGCACGGGTCAAACCAGCTTTATATCAATAATCAAAAATGAAAGGAAATTCTAGTTGCCCTAAGAGAAACTAATAGCAGGAGAAGCTGAGGTCAGGTCAGGAAACTGTGTGCTCTGTGTGAGTCCCAAATTCACTGGTCTGATTTTATCGCCACCGTATTTCACTCATTACAACACTTTCTAGTTTGTTAGCCCAGTCACTTTCTAGTTTGTCTCATAATTATGTCTGACTTTTTAAAATGCCCCCAACAAGGTAGGAAGCTATTTGGTGGTAGCACACTCAGCTCGTGACTTCCTATTCGCATTATGACAATGTTGCCCACAGCAACAAGACCTGAGCTAAATAAATATTTGCTGAAAACACAAATGAACTGCTACAGAGCAATATTTTTCGATTAGGGTATCATGGGTAGTATGTGATTTGTGGTTTCATAAAGAGTGAAAGATTAAGCATCGTTATTGGAATGATTTCTCAAGCTAATTTGTAGATTGGAAGGCAGGAAGGGAAAGGTAGCCCACAGGAGGGCACGTCACCGACCAATGTAAGGTTTAGCGTCATCATCTTCCCCTCTCCGTTTTAGCTGTGTGGTCTTCTTCACTGCTGTGTTCGCCTCAGGAGGATCCTTTCCCTTCCCTTTGGCAACCTTGGCACTTGAGGACTTCTTCTCCTTGGGAGATTTTGCTTTCCCTTTATCCTTTTCTATCTTGAAACGATCTTCTATTACCTGGAAAAAGAGAATACTTTTTCTCCAAATCATATAGTGTGCAAGCAATGGCTTTTCTACGGTTGGGTTTATTTCATTCAATTGCTTGTTTACTCATTTACTTTTCATGTATTCATTCTTCAAGCCAGGATAGTGGCAATCCCAGGTTGGGCCTAGGTTGGGATAAGGCACATCTCCTATGAGGACTGAGGGGTGGGTGCCAGGAGACTGTTTACACAAATGGTCTTCTAGAAGAGAATTCATCCTAAGGGAGAGTCAAGCATGGGCATATAAACTACCACAGTTGTCGGGGGTAAGGCGAGTGGGGGATTCAGGGTACCTCATGATGGCAGTATCTTAGGTTTATCTTGCAGCCTAACCCTGGGGAGTCTCTGTCCGAGTCTTAGAGAGAGGTTGTTTGCTCATTAAAAATAAAACAAAACACGGGGTGCCTAGCGTCTCAGTCTTTTAAGCATCCGGCTTCGGCTCAGGTCATGATCTCGCTGTCCGTGGGTTCGCGCCCCAAGTCGGGTTCCGTGCTGACAGTTCAGAGCTGGGAGCCTGCTTCGGATTCTGTGTCTCCCTCTCTCTCTGCCCCTCCCCTGTTTGCGTTCTGTCTCTCTCTGTCTCTCTTATGACTCTCTCTGGGTCATAAGGTGGCCATACGGAAGATCTAGAATATGCTTCTATTGCTTGCTTTTCCCATAATCAACACAATTGGAAACAAAAGAAAATTATTGTTTGTTTTTTTTTTTTTTAATTTTTTTTCAACGTTTATTTATTTTTGGGACAGAGAGAGACAGAGCATGAACCGGGGAGGGGCAGAGAGAGAGGGAGACACAGAATCGGAGACAGGCTCCAGGCTCTGAGCCATCAGCCCAGAGCCCGACGCGGGGCTCGAACTCATGGACCGCGAGATCGTGACCTGGCTGAAGTCGGACGCCCAACCGACTGCGCCACCCAGGCGCCCCACAAAAGAAAATTATTGTAGCAGCATCTGGGCTCTGTATTTTCCTGAGGTTATGAAATCAAATTTGAAAAACTCCATTCTAAAACATTAGAGACAGAAGATACGTTGTTTCGGCGTCCGGCTAACAGAATGTAACACAGAAGGGGAGAGAAGCATTTCTCTACTCCATGTGTCTTCTGGATGTCGAGGGTTCCAGAGAACAGTGTAGATTTGGCACCCAGAAGCAGCGTCAGAGGTAGCTATGGATTCTCCATGCAGGCCTGGGTCCTATAGCTCTACTGGTAGGGAAACTCCCCCTCCTCAGCAGCAGAGGGAAGCATCAGGAAAGGCTGTAGATGGCACTACTAGCCTTGGGTGGAGGCAGACAGGAGTGCACAAGGTAAGGTGCAGAGGTCTGAAAAGCCCCAGCATTTCATTCTGCACCAGATATAAACTGGTGCATAAAATATGGCGGGGCTTGTCCCCTTGAGCTCCTAGTCTACTGGGGTAGAAAGAGGAAAAAGCACATACAAAAACAGGTAAAAATATAACAACAAAGTTCCATGACTTTTATGAAGGATAAAACCCAATGTAGTCATAGGCACGCAGTTGGGGAAACCTTTAAGTGGGTGACGGAGGACCTTTCTGAGGAGGTGACATTTGAATGAAGACCTGAAAAATGAGGAGTCTTCCACATGAGAAGCAAGAAAAAGGCAAAGTGGATGCCACAGGTGGGGTTGACAAGTTCGTATTTTATTAAAAATGCAATGGGAAGACCACAGAGAGTTTCAAGTAGAGAAGTACTATGATTCGTCAAGATAGGGAACAGGAAGTCTAGGAAGGGAGTCTCTAGTGATGGTCTAGAAAAGACCTAATAGGGACTTAGATGATAGAGAAGTTGGAGCAAGAAATGGCTTTTACTGGAGGTAAGCAAACTTTTCAGAAAATCACGTTAACTTTGAGATGCCCCGAAATGTCAGGAGGCAGGCAAATACACACATTCTCCTCTGAGAAGAGAGATATGGCTGGAGTCACATGTTTGGATGTGGGTCACATATACATAGTGATGAACTGAATGGAAGACACGAAATGCCCTGGGTGAGAGCTCTTGAGATGTCAGTGGGTAAGTGAGCGGCAGGAGAGTATGAGGTCCAGGTGTGTGTGTATCTATGCCAAGTCAGGAGATGTGTTTGCAATCTGATAGAATGACCCAGTAGAGAGGGAGACACTGCAGATATGGGGGAGGCTAAAGTCCTCGAGGAGGTAAGGTGGGAAAAGATCAAAAGAACATGCCAACTTCCTTTCATAGGAAGAGAGGCAATTTCTCAGTTTAATAAGAGCAAGAAGGGGGTTGGCTGAGTGTGGGTTCAAGAGAGCGAGAGGTCTCGATGGTGCTGAGGGAATGTTTCCGTTTTTTCAGGTGAAGGGTGAGGCACAGTTACTGGCCGAGCACAGGCAGGTACAAGGTAAGAGGTTTTGAACAGAAACCGTAACATGAGTCATGTCAGAAACTGGGAGGTCAGGCTGACTGAAGAAATATGGTAGAAATCCCTGCCAGTGTTGAGAGCTTATTGGAAATTTTAAGATTGTTAATTTAAAATGAAACCAGAGCACAAATCAGTGCCCCTGAGTCCAATTAGCTCAGAGGCATTGGCGAGGCTCATGCTGGAGCTCAAACGGCCACACTTGGATGATGGTAAATCCACTGAAGTGAAACACTCCCGGGCAGCTCCTTGGTGGACAGTGAGCCTTGCCCCAGAAAAGTCCTAACTTTGCCATCACAATCTTCCAGAAACTTCCACAACTGTAATTTTAAATAAAATCTCAGGGTGAGCTTTAGAACTGAAAAGAAGAAACTGTTTCAGGTGACATTATTCTAAAGTTCACCCAGAAGACTAAACATTTATATAGTCATGCATCCATTCATTTATCCTGTCATTCCAAACAAATACTGCTGAATACAGAGGAAGTTTAAAACTAGTTTCTTTATCCTTTTCCTGTTAGGAGGGCCCTCTAGCCCTGCTGGCTTTCCTAGGGGTGTTTGGGAGCCTGTGTAATCACATAGTTCCCATCCCAACTCTTTGGCAAGGTTGGAGTTCTATAAGGTAAAGAACTCCCTGAGCCCTTTCTTCTGTAAGGTTTCTTGGCACTCCAGAGAAGGCAGGACTGATCACAACCAAAATTTAAAATAAGCAATAAATATTGTAGAGAGACTTAGCTGTGTGGTATGATAGGTGCTTTCCAGACATCATCATCTTTAATTGGTTCTCAAAATGCAGCCTGCAAGATGAGTAATTTTGTTCATGTTGTATAAATTAAGACACACGGTTTGCCCTCAGACACTGCTATGGAAGAGACACAAGCCAGTTTAACCTCAAACCCTAAATTCATTTTATTTCTGTGGTCCTGTTAGGCCATAGAGATGGTCTGTCTTTCTACTCTGTCTTTCCAGGGGCTAAATAATACTATTTCCTGGATGCTCTTTTGATTCTCCATAGCTCTCCCTCCCCCACCCATTCTTCCTGTTGAGTGCTGAAATTATCAATATTTACCTCCTTCCTTTTACAAAAGAATCTAAAAAATACCTATAAATCCTGATTCATTTCTTGAAAAAGCTTTTTTTTTTTTTTAATTTTTTTTTCAACGTTTATTTTTGGGACAGAGAGAGACAGAGCATGAACAGGGGAGGGGCAGAGAGAGAGGGAGACACAGAATCGGAAACAGGCTCCAGGCTCTGAGCCATCAGCCCAGAGCCCGACGCGGGGCTCGAACTCATGGACCGCGAGATCGTGACCTGGCTGAAGTCGGATGCTCAACCGACTGCGCCACCCAGGCGCCCCGAAAAAGCCTTTTTTAATTATAAAAATCATCATTATTGAAACATTTGAAAGAATATAGCGATCTAACAAAAATCACCAGAGAAGATGAGTGAAGGAGATATTTAACACATTCTTTCAAATTAGGTTTATGCGCCGTTATAACATCATTGTTATTGTTCTCTCTATACAACTCAGTCTTCTGCATTTTCCTTTATCAATGATGCATCTTCAATTGGTAGAATTTCAAGAAGAATTACTACATAAAGAATTTCCCAAGTAGAGCAACTATGTATGTACTTTCCTGGTGCAGAGACATCATACGGCAGAGGACAAAAGCCAATGGAAGTACCCAGGTTATTCTGGCTTCCAGATGCAGGCAGAGAAATCCTTGGTGGATTTCTGAACATGGTGCCCTACCCAGCCCCTTCTGCTTCTCCATGTCTGACTCTAGCTGTCGTCTACCTACTTTATCCTATATTCCCTCTGTTCCTCACGCCTCCAACCCTCCATACTTGAACTGAACCAGGACAGTCTCTTTGTCCCTGAGATTCTTGACAATGTTGACTGCTTGGGCCGCAGAATTCTACTTTGGTCAAAAAGCAAAATATCCTTTTCTACCAAGCCCCCATCATAGCAAAATCACCTCCTGTCTTCTTCCCTTTTCTTCTATTCTCTCATATCCTGAGTAAGCTCCTCCCCCTATGAGTTTATGCCTTGAGACCCGGGGCTAGGGGGTGGCAGGAAGTGAACCAGATTAGCTGAGCATTCACCAGAGTTGACCCCTTCCTAAATCACAAACTGAAATTTGTTCACACCAACTTTTCTTGCTCGCTTCTGGGTAGTGCAGCTTGCATATTCCCATTCTATGGTCATCTGCACAAAACGTAACTCAAGAGGGAATCCTTGCCAACTCAAGACAAAAACTAGGAGGGGGCGTACCCAAAAGTCCCCTCTTTCCACCATGTTTGGGGAAAACATGTTCCCCAGCATATGAAGGAAAGGTCAAGGTCGTTACAGAGTCCATTTTCTTTAAAATGCAGTGTGTACAAAAAGCATCTGGATGCCTCCTACCGTGAGAAGGCTGTGGATAGGCACAGAGATTTCTTAACTGGCTAAGCTACATAGCAGATGTGAGGCTCTTGTTTTAGCAACAACCAAAGAACTATTAGCATTTCGCATATTTAGTTGAGTATCAAGTGGCACTTACCCCGTGTCCTCAAGCTTGTTATTCTCACTTTTTAAGAGGGAAAAACACAAAAAATGTCCCTCTCTCTAACAGGGCAACCTAATTATTTGATGCTTCCAAATATTTTAGATTGTATTTAACTTTCTAAATGACTCTTGATGTCAAGATTCAAATGCCTTCAAATACCGTGACAGGTGTTTGTTATGTTATCACAATAAAAGGGAAGCAAGTGGTAAAAGTCAGTGGAACTGCTGGTAAATAGCTCTACTTCATCTCATTTTTATAGGTAACAGCACATCTAGATTTGTGTGGTACTTTATGATCTCACATATGCTCTATCGTAAGATTCCCACAATAATATTGTTAGGGATATAGATAAGAAAACATGCTCATGGCAGTTAAGTGACTAAGTCACTCTTATTACGTGGCTTATGAGAAACTAGGTCTGTCTTCTGAATGCTACTTTAGTTCTCTTTCAAGAGATCACCGTCTCACAAGCGATCTATTTTATTGGTTACAGATGATAAGAGAACAATAGGCGGGCTGAAAGAAATCTATGGAGTCAGATACGTTTGAGAGACAGTAGATTAAACAATATTAAACAGATTTATTTTCACAAAACTCCTCTATCTTTAATAAGCTAATGTGCTGTTAAATCTCTAAGAGTTGTGTAAAACACACAGTGATTTCCAAGTTCTTTAGACCAGGGGGGCCTTTTTTTTTTTTTTTTTAATGAAAAACTGGGTCTAAATGGTTCTAGAACTTACTTTGGAAACACAGGTAATGGGCTTTGAGGCCATATTAATCCATTTATATAAGCCAATGCTAAGGAAATTATCCCAAATATAAAGAGTTCTATACTATAAAGTTGTTCATCACAACATTACTTATTATAAAAATATGGAAATAACTGAAATGTTCAATAATAGAGGAATGGTTAAGAAAATTATAGTAGTCAATAGAATATCCTACAACCAATAATAATGATAGGTGTGGCTACTGTGGTAATAAGTAAAATTATGATATATTTTAATTTACAACGATTATGTAAAGGAACAAATTCACAGAAAGAAAAAAAAGAAACATATCAGAATGTTAACATTACTTGTAGTAGTGTTATGGCATTATGAACATGTTGTTTTTTCTTTTCTATATTTCCTATTTATTCTTTCCCTTCTGCTCTTCTCCCTGCTCCCCTGCCAAATAGAAAATATAATGCATTGGGTCGAGTTACGAGCTTACTTTTCTAGGGAGCTGCTGTTGTGTAGAAGACATAAGTCCAGGAATGTAGTGAGTTTACTTGACCAAATAATGCAATCTTCAGAGCCCTGCGGAATGTCCTGGGGTGCCATATTGCCGTCTTCAGAACTGGAATCCACAGAATTGGAACGTGGACATTTTCTATGACTGGTGGCAGTGAGGGAGTGGGTCTGATGTCTATCTGATTGTCTGTCTCTTGCAGGATTCTATGTGATTCAGAAGCATTAACAGTGGATCAGCTGGTGTTGTTCCACCTCAACATCCAGAAGGGCGGAGAGAGGGGTGAGGATGTTTGGAATAATCTCAGGGAGTTTAGTTCTAAGAGATATTCTCAGAGACCAGGTCATTCCCGGGCAGTGGGGCGGGGCCAGAAATGAAATCAGAATTCCCTTGGGAATTGGTGGTTGGTTAGCTCTGTGTGGACTTTGTTTTTGGTAAGTGTTGTTCCTTTCCTTGGCTTGTCCTCACACTTTACCTCGGGATGTTGTATGTGATGTAATTAGTGGGACCAGACGGTTGTTGGTAGATCACTGAGCAAAGCCATTGCTCCTACAGGGAAATACCTTAGGGCCGGCACTCTTGACTGTGGGCCAAGGGTGCCATTTTGCACAGCTAAGGAGACACATTCGGAAGGTGTCTGTACAGTGGTTAAGAACATAGCGTCAGACAGTTTTGGATTTGAATCCCAGCATCACCTCTGAGTAACTATTTAACCTGGGGAAAGTTACTTAACTTTTCACACCTTCAGTTTTCCCATCTGCAAATCAAGAATAATACTCCGTACCTCATAGAGTCATTTCAAAGATTAAATGATATAACATGTGTAAAGAGCTTAGTATAATGCCAACGAGTCAATAACGGTAGCTAAATATTATCATTAGCTGTTGTAACTACAGCTGCTCATATTTAAAGTTACTATTCTATTCTACATATGCGTGTTTCTTTACATTTTTTCCTGAAATCCATAAACAGTTTTCATTAATTAAAAGCATTCCAATGAGGAAAACACTCCTTTCTACAGATCAGTTAGCCGGGGAGTCATTTATTATTTACCCTGAATTGCTGAATGTCGTAGCTCTTTGGATGCAATGGTTTTGTTGGTAGTACCCTCATTTTGATAATCCTGCTTCAAAGAATTCCATCCAGTTAGTGAGGCAAGTTATTCCTTTCCTGAAACCACACGGGTCCCTCTAAACTGAGTTCCTGCTCTTCCTCTGTTTGATTTCTCAAAATAGTTTTTGAAGATTTTAACCACAACTGAATCAAAACTAACCAGCCTGTAATTTCCTGGCATGTCCCTCTGGTCTTTCTTTTAAAACAAAACACACACACACAATGGCATTACGTTGGCTGGTTTCCAGTGTTTTGGGGTTTCAACTGGAGTAAGCTGTAAAACGTCTGTGAAAGTTACCCTAATTTCTCTTCGTGCCTCCTTTGGAGCGGGCTCTGGGTTGTTTGTGGCTTCCCCATAATGCCTTATCAAATGTAGGTGCTTTTAATTTTGAGTTGTTTTAAGAAAAGTCTACTGGTACCATCACTCCATGGTTCTTAACTGCCTTCTCTCCAATTCTAGTTCTCTGGAAAATAAGGCAAGTACTTCTCCTAAGTAGAGAAGCCAGAAAGAGAAAGAATTGTTCTGCTTTTACACAAAAAATATGCTGAAAATATCCAAGAAAATATGGACTGGTTATTTGCATCCACAAATGAAAAGCACAGTTAGAATATATTTGGATCTTTTTCTAAACATATGCAAATTTTCCAAACTAGACTCAGAGGCATAGGAAGACTAGACTTAGTTTGGTCGATTATTTAAATGGTTATTATTGTTTTTTTGTAGTATAGGCATTTTTCATCTTTTTTTGATGATTAAAGGTTTTAGCTGAATTCTCGATATATTTTAAATATATTCACAATAAAGTGTTTTGGTTTTGAATACATGTTTATCATTAATATAGACATAAAAGTTGGAGTGAAAAAAAAGTAAAAAATGTGAACAATGCTATAATATTCAGATAGATTAAATTAAAGCACGGATCGGAATACAAACCCCAAATAATTTATTTTAAAATGATAATGAACATTATGATATATGTGTGCCTAGTACATTGTTTCTGTAAAGTTTGTTTCAATAAGTGTTTGTTAAGTTGATGAATTAAAAACAGACTGCCAATGACAGATCTAAAAACACAGAATAAATGCTGAGATAATCATGTGTGCAAGGAAGAGTCATTTCTAAACAAAACTCTCAGATTTTAAGATACAACAAAATCCGATTTAGGGTTAATTGTATAAAAGAGTCTTTCAGAATTTCTGAAATTCTAAAATTTATTTAGAGAAATACAATATATTTTCTTCATGATATGCAGATTTGGATGTAGCCAACAAGGTGTTTCCAAATAGATCAGAGTTTTCAACTATTTTTTACTTCATTGCAGTTACAAGCAGGCATTTGCTTTTCAGAAATGCCTTCAAAACTGCTCCTTTAAGAAATATCTTCCCTTGTATTATTTTTTATGTTATTAATTAGCCAGCAAGCTTTCTTCAAGGACAAAGCAAATGCATGATAAGCATAGCCCATGCTAAAGTGCTAGAAATTATTAAAATCAGTGCAATCTACAATAATGATATTTTTACCGTATTTGGCATCTGGAACTATATTATCCACCACTTACTTTTTTTTTCCACCACTTATTTCTAAGAAAAAATTTGGGTTGATTAAAACAGGATCAAATATATAAGGATCTACTTGTTTCACTGGGGAATAAAGGACAGGGACCTAATTATATTAGTTATTTTTGTCCATATCTTCTCCCTAGTATTTTTGGTTAGTTCCCGCTGTGGATATTTTTTTGGCATTCGTTTTTAAAAATACAATTCTGAAAATTCAAGATAGGAGATACAAAACACAATTTGGGTTGCACAGTTTTCAGCAATATATTCAGCATTTGAAAGGAAACACCTATGTAGATTTCTTATTGCTGTTAAAAAGCTCCCCTTCTAGGAAATCTCAGAATCTCAGCCTGGGTTCAGGAAAGAGGAAGAAACTGGAAGTCTTTTCTTTTTTGCATTTTTCTCATCCACATCCCACAGCATGGGTCAGTTTTATTTACTTTATACTTATTTTAGTTTTCTGCCCGAGTTGCTGGCTGAGAAGCATTAACCTCAATTGTTCTAACTGACTGGTTGGGTGGTAGTGTTGAAATGAATAGAGATTATATCATCCCTCAAGCAACTCTGTTCATCTGGCCTTTACCAAGAGTATTTTCTGGAGAGTACTCCATTCCAATCAGTTTTCATCAATTTATTTAGCACTTACTCGTATGGTTGCAACTGAGAGATTTGGGACTGGTGTTTTGGGAACCCAATCTAAAGAAGATCAGATTAGACTATGTAATTGTTGGCTCTTGATTGCTCAGAGTGCTCTGAATGCCTCTATTACATCTATCTATCTATCTATCTATCTATCTATCTATCTAAAATTCAAGCCCGCATTCCTTTAGACTTTTGAATTTTCAAACAATAAACTAAGATTATTTGCGCATCTTCAGAATCTCACAGCTGTATTATTATAGTTCACATTTCAAAGAAATGCTGAGGAAAATCACTGCAGAAATATTTTTATATTACTTCTAGCTTTAAAATTTTTTCCTGAGCTGCCAGGATATTCCATTTACTGTTACTTAAAATCCATTAACTGAAAACTAAAGCTTACTCTGTTACAAACGATTGCTGACTTACAATCGTTGGCAAACAAGTAAACTGATCCCCTTTAGCACATTAGGTATATTTGTAGGTGCTGCGGGAAAGCACAAAGAAAACAGAAAGCGCAGAGATTTTCACAGGACTCACAGTCTACTTTTTATAATTCATATTCCCAAGTGACGTTGGAATTTAAAAAGGCAAGAAAAAGATGTTTCTATACTAGCTTCAAACTTTCCAGTTTTTCTTCTGCCAAGTCTTAATGACCCCGAGTATTTCTGAAGGCACAAATGTCCTGTACATGATGAAAAGAGCTTCAATAGATGGAAAACTAGACCATCACTTGTGTTCCTATGAGTAGAATTTTCCCGGGAACAATGTGTGCCATTCTAATAAGATGTTATATGGGGAATCTGTTTGAAAAACATAAAGCCCTATTCTGCAAATATAAGGTGGCATTATTATTTTTTTTCCTACAATTATCCTGTCAAGCATCCAATTCAAATAGGAAACCTAGGTTTGGGGGTCTTGCAAAGGTGAGAAAGGTATTAACTGGAACACATTCCCTCTTCTCTTTCTTCTTCTATGAACTGATTTTGCCTCTTCCACTCAGGGGCATAAAGATACAGCTTACATGTAAATCCATTTCATGTATACATGTGTACACACACACACACACACACACACACACCACATGTATGTACAGAAGCGTTCGGCTTTCCAAAAACATCTCAGCATGATTTGGAAAATAAGAAAAACATCTCTTATTCTGAGTAATGATAATAACAAATGGATTTGAACCTAGCATCGTTTTGCTTTTAAAGGTATTTCAAAATATTTTTTTTTCAGATAAAAATATGAATCTTTGGAAAACGCACAGATTGATTTCCATAGGCAAATTAAATGAGAAGTCTACATGTGAAGAAGTAATCAAGCATATAATGGGGGGGGGTGATGGATTGCTGCTGAAATGTTCAGATTATTACGAAGGTGCAGATGCAGCCTGCCATTTTAATAGGAACTCCTACTGAATATTAGAATATTTTAAACGGTTAGACCCTGACTTTGTGGGGTTTTTTTCACATTACATTTACTTCTCCTGACTCTGTCTCACCTTGATTCCTTTCTTTGTTACTAGCATATAAGTAGACTACTCTAAAATCAACCTCAGGCACATGCCCTGATTATTGTCCGATTTTTGCACAAGGGGATTTATTTTTAATGGGTCTGTCTTTGAGAAAATATAATTCCTCCAACAGATCTTTGGATGGCCTTTTTCTTAAGTTGTCCAGGCGACAGCTGAATGTGCTAGGTAACATTTAATGGAAGGCTTACGAAGAGAGGAAGTGTCCCTGGAGAAAACTGACTCCATTTTATGCCCTGTTTGCCTTCTTTAGAAGACCCAGCGTCATACAGTACCTTCTTTTCGTTTTCCCGTCTCTGCTGGTCCTTAAATTTAATCTGGAGAAGCTGAAATTTCAAGAGTTTCCCTATCAGTGGTAGGGTTAATTTCTCTCCACTGTCCATAATTGCCTTTGCTGCCGTTAACACCTAGGAAGAAACACATTAATGGGAAAAGTGGCATTTTATAACCTTTGGCACAGTCTGTTGGTGACAAAAAGATGAAATGGTATTTCAGTTTTGCAATATTCATCTTATTGCAAAGGTGCCTCACCGCTGGCCAAAAGAATTAGAGCAAAATACCCCATCGCCATCGAGAGGGGCATTTATCTTCTACTTTACATAAATTGGGTTGTCTGAAAATGCACTTATTTTTCCAATAAGGCAGAGAGTGCTTCCCACAATGCTGCGAGACTCAGACTCCCCAAAAAGGGGTAGAGGAAAGATATGCCAGGGCTCCATTCTGGATGACTGATAGGTCAGTTTCATGCTACAGAAAGTCTATTGTTTGGCGTAGCCGATAGTCCAAGCTGTCAAACTTTGACTTATTACAACATTATGAATTAAATAGGGTTTTATAATAATGGAAATAGCTATGTTAGCAATCTTTTATTTCTTGGTGACCAAATTCAAATGCAAGATAAAGACTGCTTGACGCAGAGGCGCCATATGAACGTTTCTCCCCCGCCCCCTCGCAATTTAATGTTGATCCTGTTGGTATGCAGCCTAATTGGGGTGAAATGAGGTTATTGAGTTTTCTTTGGGTGACGACAGCCACTAGGAACATACAGCTGTATTGTCCAGATGTGTGGCACTGACAGCCTGTTTTATGACTGCGCTTTTTACAGCTTGTTTCCTCTAAATTTCACACAACTCTCTAACATCTGGGGCCTTTTCCTTGGAGCCCTATAACCACTTTATTTACTGCAAAAAAATAAAATCATGTAAAATATACCATAAAAAGTTGTTATGTGTTTCTCTTTATTCATGTTGTCTCCCTAATAAAGTTCACCTCTGCCGGAAGCACTGTCACAAAAGTAATCTGGTCAAAGTATTTTTCGACTTTTGTTTTTAGGCAAGCATTAAGATTTATTTATAACCTCGAGATGAATTAGGTGTTACTAAAATGTTCTGACACGTTGCTTTTCTCCCCCCTTTGGAGCAATTACTCCTCGGGGCGCATATGGTGTCAATTTCAGACCCTCTGTCTCAGACAATGACTGCGCGCACGGCATCTCATCGAGCTGCGTCTTGTCTGAGGTTCATACCAGCTCTTGGTCAGGGCTTTCCTGACCGATCCGGTTCCTTATGACTCTCCACTTTGCCAAAGGAAATAGCGGAAAGAAAGGGAGAGGACTATTTTGCTTCTAACTGCAGAAGGCCCTGTGGATTATTCGATGCCAAAACGTAACTGGACCTCTTAGAGACTACATTGGGGTTTCCTGTGTTGCATCGCAGAAGGGGAAGGCCAGGGAAAGGACTCTCTTAAAGCTGCTATTTCTAAAGACCAAAGGAACAGACCAAGTGTCAGAAAGCTTTGTGTGTGTCTAAGCAAACACCCCTCCGTGGAACGGAGTGCTTTGCTTCTGATGGCAGTTCTGGTCCTGCTAACACGATTTAGGGGAAGGGACATGACGGCTGTGATTTCTGGGAGCAGGAAAGCATAAGGGTACACCTGCAGGGCCTCACCGTTTAATGATGACCAGACTCAAGAGGGAAGGGAATCCTAAGGGGACAGAAGGTCACACATTTACTGTAAAACGAAAGCTGTCCAATTGGGTCCAGCCCCCAGGATAGATGTATTTGGTTTGAAATGACATTTTTCAATACCCGTTAAACAGCGTGCTGACAATCAGGCTGTTTTGTGACATCTGGCTCAAAATACACAAATTTGGGTTTTGAAAACTCACAGCAGTCTAGTATGGGGTGTGTTCCCGGTAACACAAGTATAATGACAGCATTGAAGGGAAGTCAACACTGGAATGGGTTACCCCAGAGTGGCGTGGAGTCTCTCTTTCTGATGACCTGTGAAAACAGGATATTTACCTATGTCTGGGATGTTTTGGGTGAAGCCTGCCTGGCGTCATGGTGATGGATGGGATGTCTCTGGAGTTGCTTTCTAATCCCGTGTCTCTATGAGTCTATGACTGTTACCTCACTGTGCTAAAATGTATTCAAAGCACAACAAAAACGTCCCGAGGGAAAGGTATTTTGCAGACCATAAAAGCTATTTCTGGTCCATCTAAAACTGTCTGTACAGAGCTGGTTTTAAAACAAAACTCTGGCATGGCATCAAAATAACATGTTATCCTACTGTGCAACGGGGAGATTAGTGACCAGAAGTGTCACCGGAATTGCCAGGTTCCCGTGTTCTCATGCTGCATGTACACACAGTGAAGATGTGGAGTGGCAGGGCGAGGCAGCATTGAGCCCCCAACACTGCCTGTGGAGCTTCCTCCCCTGGAACAGCCCCAGGGCACCCCATGCAGGGGCAGATTTCATGCCCACAGGGCAGGGCAGTGCATGTGGCCCCAGGAGCAGTGGCAGGAACCAGCACGCCGGTCCTTCTCTCTGGGGCTGCTCAGAGGGGACTTGACCCCCGCACATGCCATTTTCTGTGGGTGTGTCCCCCCCTAAGGGAATGACAGTGCGAATCCTTGGGATAATTAATGAAAATGAAAGTCTCTGCTGAGCTCAAAATCTGAGGCTGGAAATTTTTATGGTAGGTGGTCACCCCCCTCCCCAGGAGACGCAAAGCAGGGAAGATGTTTACAAATTAATTTCTACCGAAAACTCCTTCTTGTCACCCTCCATAACTCACAGTTCTCCCCAATCAGGAGTCAGTGGTTTGGTCTCAGATGAAAAACAAACCCGTAGAGGGCCTGTGTTCGATGGATGAGTCTTTGAGGGAAGAAGAAAAAAAAACTGTATTTGGAAGGAATGCAAACTTTTCACGGAACATTCCAGAGAGGCTTTCCTTCCTCACCTTACTTGTGGTAATTAAAATAATAATCAAACCTTCAACCTTCCATTATTGTAAAGGCTACTTGTCCAGTATCTAGTCAATGTATGTGTATGTATTTGTGTGTGTATTTGTGTGTGTGTGTGTGTGTGTGTGTGTGTGTGTGTGTGCTGTGGAGGCATGCAGACAAGGGTTGTAGGTATTGGGATGATAAGGGATACGACAGAAAAGGGGAGCAATGAACTGGTCGGGGCTGGGGAATATTCAGACAAAAACCGGAGCTTCCAGAATGAGGCAGAACAACAGTCCTAAGTGGGTTAAAACCTGGGTACTCATCAAGCCGAAATACCAAATAAATGAGCCTGGCATGAGTCAGAAACTTAAAAACAAGTCTTATGGGCAAATGAGACTCATTAAAATGGAGGAAAACTGTTGCCAGGCGAGGCCTGTATGTGTCTCCTGGACTTACTCAGGCCAGGTCTCGGGGCCTGCCAGGGCTGCGGCACGTCCAGGCCAGCCTTACCAGGGGTGCTCGGTTCTGGGAAAGATGGTGTAAGAGGAAACTTAGCTTGGGAGTGCAGCTGAGGGAAGAAGACACATTTGCATTGAACTGTGCGCAGATCGTATCTGGAGGGTAGATGCCCTTTGTCTGTTAGAAAATTTGAGATTCTGAGCATACCAAGAAATAAAAAACATTTCCCTCTTTATCACCGACCTGGCTCAGAGACTTATGTCATATTGACTATCTAATGATCTGATCCAACAAAAATATATCAAATGAGCCAAATTCTTCCCTTGCCTGGGGATCAGGCCCACCCACAGACACCAGTGCCCTCCCTTCTCCTCTTCCACACCTCCTCTCCGGGCTTCCTCCCACATTAGTAGTAAGCACAGCATCTGCCGGCACAGGAGTTTGAACTACTTCAGAGGTTCCCACAGAAACCAAGTGTATGCATGTGTGCAAGTGTCTACATAGGCATACGTATAAACACATATGCATACGTGCCTATGTATGTGTACATGTATATATGACAGATGACGGATGGATAGACAGAGAGATAGATAGGTGATAGACACAATTTCATGAGGTCTGCTGCCTGGTTTCCCCAGTAAGCTTACAAGAAGGCACACAGAGCATCTTGAATCATTGCCTAACCTGGTCATGCTCAACGCAGGTGAGTTCTGAGGAAAGGTAAAGATTTTGGATCTGCCATTTCTCCAGGTCGGAGCAGAGGCCACAGAAGAAGGTGGAGGGGAGGGAAAAGTGTGGTTGTGAGGGGTGGAGGAGAGAGGGGAGATGGGAGAAGGTCAGGCAGAGGGAAGACATCCCTCCAGGAACTCCAAGTAGCCACCAGGTCTCCTTGAAAACAATCTTTTGGTTTCAGGTCCCTCCTTGGGGGCCCACGATGTTTGTTAA
This sequence comes from Leopardus geoffroyi, assembly GCF_018350155.1. Lineage (NCBI taxonomy): Eukaryota > Metazoa > Chordata > Mammalia > Carnivora > Felidae > Leopardus > Leopardus geoffroyi. The sequence goes on from NC_059328.1 coordinate 101,162,287, forward strand.
AGCAGCTGAAATGATGCACCGGGTATGACTTCATATTTAACCTGTTATTCTGGAGTCAATGACTTAGGGTTTGGAGATGGAAAGACCGCAGCCAACAGGAACACAATGCATTACTTTGACTCGGTCCAGCTAGCACGGGACTGAGCAAACAGGCTTTTGACACGCAGAGGATCCCACTCTGCCGTGTACGTTTTTGCACTTTCATTCATCGTTTTCAGTAGCTCATCTCCCTAACGTATGACCGATTAAGTGCAATGGTTCATCATCATGGTCAAAAGTCCAAACAGCACCAGAAGGATGTACAATGAAAAGAAAATGCTTTCTCAACCTGCTCTGCCATTCCCTCTTTCCAGAGGGAAAGCCTTGTGTAACCTTATGTAGTTTCCTGGGCATATAGACACATACATATGGATACCCTTTGTATTTCAATACAAACAGGATCATGCTTTCGTAGGGTCGAGTGGCTTGTATTTTTTTTTTTTTAATTTTAGAGAGAGAACGTGAGCAGAGGAGAGGGGCAGAGGGAGAAGAGAGACAAAAAGAGAGACAGAGTCGTAAGCAGTCTCCACACTGAGTGCTCAGTGAAGAGCCTGACGCCAGGCTCAGTCTCATGACCATGAGATAATGACCTGAGCCAAAATCAAGAGTCAGAGGCTCAACTGACTGAGCCCCCGGGTGCCCCAGGTGACTTATATTTTTATATACAAAGTTATAGGACAGCTTTCTGTGCTGACACATATTGCTTATGTATAGATTTTTAAGTTATTTTCATAGTCTCCTTTTGTATGGACATTTGGGCATTAATTTTACCACTTTCCTAATGGTGGACATTTAAGCAAGTTCAGTTTTTTCCTTCTATTGAGATGTGTATTTTAATTTAATTTAATTTTTTATTTCTTTTCAGTGTATTTATTTTTTTAGTAATCTCTACACCCAACATGGGGCTTGAACCCATTACCCTGAGATCCACGGTCGCATGTTCTACGACTAAGCCAGTCAGGCGCCCCCCAACGCATGTGTATTTTAAATACTTACGGCTACTTCCAAGTTGACATTTGGAAACTTTGTAGCATTTTTGTGCCCACCACCACTCTGTGAAGGAATGTGTTTTTTCCCCAACCCCTTCACGGACACCGAGTACTCTCCAACTTTTCTATCTCTGTCTAGCTCAGTGCTGATAGAACTTTCTGCAATGACGGAAATGTTTTGTGTGCTGTTGAGCACACTGGCCACCAGGCACATGTGGTTACCGAGCACTTGACTATCGCTAGCATGACTGAGGAACCGAACTTTTAATTTTCAATTCTTAGTAATTTTTTAGTTCAAATCCTTCTTGCCACTAAAATAGCCAAGATTTAACTTGGTAACTCACTTTGAAGGAAGTTCATTCATACCAGTGGGTTAGCCGTATTTTAAGATTTTACCCCTTAGTGACAGGATGAAAGGGACTAGACACTGTGAAATAATTTCAAGCAGGAAGTCATACGTGTGGCTGCTTAGAATTTGGGGTGGGGGTGGCCGTTCTTGCTAACCTGAAATCTTGCAATGCCAGAGTCGAGCTGAAAGGTAAATACAGTTTCTGTCTTCGTGGTGCTCTGCTCGGAGGCCTGGGGGGACTGATGGCGACACTGGGGGGACCTAATGGGTTTCCCAGGTACCCACCCTTGGGTTTCACTGCTGGGAGCTGCGGTTAGATTCCAGGACTGGGTCATACAGAGGAAAGGATCTAAAGAGCAAATGGAAATCTCCCGCAGATCCGGGTCTGAGGAGCATCAGAGAGGGCGAGTGAATGGGTGAGTGGGGCGGAGAAAGGGTAAGAGGGCAGCTAGGTGCCCTGAGGGAGGAATAAAGGCAACGGAAACTGCCCTGGGAACAAGACCTGGGGCGTGTCTGCGTGTGCGTGTGTGTGCACAAGAGTATGCGTGTTTACGTGCACAGCTGCCTGTGGGGTGATTAAGATCGCGAAGATACTCTGTATCGAAAACCAGGGTCAAAACTGAGATTGTGGAGGTTGAAGAATTAATAAAAAAGAAAAATACTAACACCTTTGTTAGGCACTTGAAAAAGTGATACTATGCCATTTCTATCTAATTACCCTACAGAACACAAGATATTATGTTTACCGTTAAACACACGTCGGATTAAATATGTAGAACCTATTCGTCAAAGTAGGCTGTGTAACAGCATGTGCCATCTTCAAAATTTGTTGCTTGGGTAGCGTCAGTATTTGCTTATGCATTCTGCTTTAATCTTACATGTTACATCTACTGATAACATTAAATAGGAACTATTGCAGTGTGTGCGTGTGCACGTTTGCATGTGTGCGCATATGCACACGCGTGCATGCGTGTGTGTGTGTGTGTGTGTGTGTGTGTATTTTACAAAACTTCCAGCGTTTGGATGGGCCCCATTCTGCATATTTGGTGCAAAGGATGGACAGGCAGGGGGTCTGCAAATGACTCATGGAGGTGCCCTCTCATGGGAACATTCCTGCTGGGAATTTTAGCTCCTGTGGCACACGGGCCCTGGAGGTTATAATGATTTGTGTGCACCATGATGTCCCCCTCACAGAGGGAATGAATCCCCCTCAAACCTCAGCTTTTTTTTTTTAATGTGTATTTATTTCTGAGAGAGAGAGACAGCACACACAAGCAGGGAAGGGGCAGAGGGAGTGGCACAGAGGATCTGAAGTGAGCTCTGTATTAACAGCAGTGACCCCAACGCGGGGCTCCAACTCATGAACCGCGAGATCATGACCTGAGCCAAAGTACGACACTCAACCCACTGAGCCACCCAGGCACCCCTAAACCTCAGCTTTTTAATCTGCAGCAAGGTTTCTCAACAGTGGCATGGTTGACATTTTGTGCCAGGTAATTCTTTGTGGTAGGAGGTTTCCCTGTGCCTTGCAGGATATTTTAGTGCAACCCTGGTCTCCACCCAGTTGTGACAAGCAGAGGTCTCGCCAGACATTGCTAAATGTTCCCTAGAGGGACAGAATTGTCTCTGACTGAGAACCAATAGAAGTGATGGGGCGCCTGGGTGGCTCAGTTGGTTAAGGGTCCTACTTCCATATAGGTGGTGATCTCGTGGTCTGTGAGTTTGAGCTCTGTGTCAGGCTCTGTGCTGATAGCTCGGAGCCTGGAGCCTGCCTCAGATTCTGTGTCTCCCTTTCTCTCTGCTCCTCCCCCGCTTACTCTCTGTCTCTCTGTCTCTCTCTCTCTCAAAAAATAAACAGTAAAAAAAAAAAAATGAAAAAGAACATCAATAGAATTGACTGAAATAACACATAAGAAGTCTTAGCATGGTGAATGACATACGCACGGTAAACCCTCACTGAGGTTAGCTCTTACTGTTACTATGCTCCTCTCCAGGAAAAAGTTGACATTCTGGAAGGCCTTACAGTCCAGGCTGGGAAAAAAGAGAAAAGGAATGGAGTGAAGTGCGTTTAGGCAGGTAGACAGTGACCTCAATTTATTATCAGCAGGTGATAACCTGGCCTCTCCTTTCATTTAACCCTTTTCTCTGATCTGACAAAAACAGATCAAGATCCATGCAGGGAAAGCAGAGATAAAAAGAGAAGTTGTGAAACCATACTTTGTTATGGCATGGCATGCGATGGCAAGGGGGGGGGGTTGTGGAGGGAGGGGGGCACGGGCAGAAGGAGGAGGGCTGCTATTCCTAATTTCTCCTGAACTGTGAGCTGGAGGACCCATTCGAAGAGTGCTCTGCAATCCCACAGTCCCCGTTTCCTGCTCCCTCCATGCCCCCCCTTCCCTCCTTCCCTCTGCATTTACTGAGTGCCAGCTATATTGCAGTCATTGTATTACTTGATCCTCTACACGTCTGGTCTACCCAATTCACATTCTTTAAGTAATGAATAATTTCCAATGAGGCATAATTGGAAAAACAGCTGGAAGGATATGAGTTGCAGGGAGAGGAGGCAACGGAGAGGGACAGAAAAAGAGGAAAGGAAAGGAATAGGAATGGCTGAAACATATTTTCTCACTTTGAGCGGAGGAAAAGAAAATAATCAAGCAATATTAAGCTGTCCATACGTAGGTTTAAAGGTGACGGAAGACGTAGGCTCCGCATGGCTCACACTGCCTGTCCAACGCAAACGGGACGTTGTGAAGGTGCTCAGACCACAGCAGTGAGAAGTTCGTAATGATGATAAATACCCATAGCAGGTGACTCCCAGATCATTTTCAGCTGTCCATAATTAAACTGGTACCCATCTCTCGACAATGTCAGGCTTGTAAAGTAATTCCAGTCATTGGACCCCTTACATCTGTGCTGAAATGAAATAATATTTGGCAGTAACGAGAAGTCACTGAAACTAAATAAACAACCCCTTTCAAGACTACATAAAAGTCGGTAACATAATAACATTTGACAGGGATTAAGACTTCTTTGGGGCTGTAAGGAAGTTTCAGAAGCAGCAATAACAAAATACATGGAAGGTAGAACAGATCTGTGCTTTCACAGGCATGTATAATTTGAAATGGGATGGATTTCAAATCCCAGAGACGCGCATTTCGAACGTCTAATATGCCCATGTCAAAAAGCACAGGACTCTATTTTAGAAGCGTTTGTTGGAATTACTCTTCCAAAGCAGGATAATGCAAAGCTTCCCTCCTTTTTATTACAGAGTGATCGGGTTTTTGTATACCTACAAAATATATGAAGGCACATGAAGCTGAATGTGATAATATATGGAAGAATGATGCAGAAAGTTCAGATGTGCCTTAGCTTATGTGTGTATTGGTAACACATGTTTCCATAATCATGGCAATCTTTTTTTTTTTTTTTTTTTTTTTGTAGATCAAGATCTTTTTCTTGGTCCCATAATGCTCCGAAGTCATTCTTGGTTCTTTCAGCTTGTGATGAAAGCTACAACTGAACAAGCCTACAACGTTTTTGAACCTTTCCCAAGGGAATTAGCTCTCATATCAGGATTACTGGTGACCAAGGTTTGTCTCCTCTAGGAGCTCGGACGTCAGATCCTTATCCTTACCTAACTCATCTAAACCCCCTCGCAGACCTCACAGAATACGTAGGGATGTAGGCATACAGCAGGTTCACTCATTCAATCAGTGTGGGAATGCTGTCTTCAGAGTTATTTCAAATGTTTTCAGCAATGATTGCAAAGCTGTAGGAATAGATGGCAAGCAGGAGTAGGTTCTCAGCCTAAAGAACATGCAAATGGTCACATTGCACCCACCACGTACAGGTCAAGGATTGGGCTGCACTACATTTTATTTTGAGCTTCAGATATCCCAGCTCATTTAATTCTTGCCTTCTCTTCCAGGTGGGTACTCTTATCACCCCGTTTTATTGATAAAGAAAGGGAGGCCTGGTGATCACGCGGCAAGTGAGTAGTAGAGATGGGATTTGAACCCAGACGATCTTCTTCCAGTCCTGCTCGCCATCACCATATTCTGCGGCCTCACAGTAGGCCTTTTCACCCCTCCGCTGAAGTTCCTGGAGTCCCATCTCGTGCCTCAGCCTTTCCCCAGTCTCCGCACCCAATCCTCATCTCGGCTGGAGGGATGAAGGGCTTCTTAGCCCAAGGTTTTATGTTTAAATACTCTTGATATCTTATCTAGTGTTTCTTACTAGAAATAGCTGAGCTGCTTTTTTTTTTTTCCTGAGACCTAGCAGGGACCTGAGGCTCAGAGTTCTCAGCCCTAATGGCTCTGAGGAGGGAGGGGAGGGGCGGAATACACCACCCCAAAATATACCACTTTGGCATGAAGATTATTTTGAGCTAAAAGCACTTAAAAAACAGCTGGTGCGAGAAGAACATTCTGACCTCCCCTTTTCTTGATTGTGGAAAACAGGAGATAAAAAGCTTCCGTGTGAAAGATGCCATCCCTATACCAGGGGAAATGAAACATTAGCATCATCAAGGATGAGAAGTTGAGACAGAGAATTCTCTACAAACAGGCCTTGTGAAAATAAATGCTCAATTTTCTTTAGCCTCCCTGCACTATTTCCTTACTTTTTCACATTGCCTCTCTGTTCAGTTGGATATAAAGGCCCACGGGTTTTGCCATTTTTTCGAGATCTTCATTTCCTTATGGGGGCTCCCTTGTCACATAAAACTGATGTACACGTGTATGTTTCTGTCTCCTGCTACTCTGGACAACACCAATTTAATTGTCAGGCCCAGCTAAAAAGAACTCTAAGAGGGTAAAGGTGGCCAATGACCTTCCCTCTGGATCCATCAGTGCCTTGTCCCATAGCCCGAGTCCCGTAGAAAGTCAGAAACTCAGGCTGGCAGCCACCTCTACTTCCTAGCCTCTTCCTCCTTAAATCCTAAGTCCTTCTCTTGAAATCCTGCCTCAGTCTGAGTCCTGCCACTTGAGACCCTACTAGTCATTGCCAGACCTACATATCTGGATATGGCTGGTCCCTGGACTTCCTGCGACCGACACCACAACATTACATGCACGTGTCACTTGCTGTTTGGCTCGGATGCCACCTTCCACCTCCCAGGCTGAAGGTTGCTGGTTGCCCACCCATCATCCCCGCTTTCTTCCTGGGAGAATCTGACATCTTTTCGGGGATTGACTCCTCTCCTATTTGGCCCATGTGCCTCAGGGCAACCACAGCTCCATGGGTGGACCTATTTGTACTGGAAGTAATCCCATCCTCTAGCCCCTGCCCACCCCCCCCCCCGCCCCCCGCCCAGCCCCGGCCCCGTCCAGGATTGGTCCAGCATGAGCACACGATCTAGTTAAGGCCAGTGGGATGTGAGGAGTCTTATTCTGGGGCCACTAGATCTGTGGTGACAGAGCTTTGGGAAAAGGCTTGAAGAGCAGGTTGCTGTAGCCACCACCCTTCCCCCCCCCTCCCCCCCCTCCCCTCCCCCCCCCCCCCCCCCCGCCACCTCCCGGATACAGGAAGGGTCAGGGCACTGAGGGGGTGGGGCTGGAGCCTCAGCTGATGCTTACCCTGAGGCTTGCCTAGGCTCCTAGTTATACAAGCCGCTACATCCCCTTTGGTTTAAGCCGGTTTTAGTTCTATTTTCTCAAGTCAGAAGTAAGGTGACCAAGCTGCTATGGACATGGTGAGATTCAGACTTTCAAATTAAGAGACCTTAAAAAAAAAACAAAAAACAAAAACCCCACCAGGGATAATCCAGGTGTGTTTCCCAGCAGCACCCACATCAGCTGGAAACTTGTTAGACGTGCAGATTCGTGGGTTCCACCCCAGAACTACCCAACCCACAACTGCGGGAGGGGCCCCACAGTCTGTTTTAGCAGGCTCTCAGGTGATTTCGAGGAACCACTGCTTCATCCCTGGTTTCTTCTGTGGCCTTTTCATGCCAGCGTCTTTAAGCCACATGTTGGCAGTTTCACCGTTGAGTCCCTTGTTAACTCTCAGTTTGCCTCAGATTTTAATTATTTTTTTATTTATTTTTTTTTTTAATTTTGCACACATGAGAGAGCACTAGTGGAGTAGGGGCACAGAGGAAGGGAGAGAGAGTATCCCAAGCAGGCTCCATGCTGTCAGCGCAGAGCCCCATGTGGGGCTTGAACTCACAAATCGTGAGATCATGACCTGGGCCGAAACCAAGAGTTGGACACTTAACTGACTGAGCCACCCGGGCGCCCCTTATCTTTATTTATTATTATTATTATTTTTTTAATATAGAGACACCAAGTTGGCCACTTGAGAAGAGTGTGCAGGGAGATTTCTGCTAATGTCCTGCTGGGTGAAGAATGCCTTTGGTATGTCAGCACTTTCCACTTTCCCCCTGAGTACTCTGTTTCCTCACAGTTACGGGAAAGCTGTCATGCTTTTCTAGCGTGGTTGCTGGCGGTGTTCTTCAGGGCTGGTGTTGTCTCCTAGCTTTCAATCTATCCCAAACCTGTCCCACAAAGACGGCTTGTTTTTCAGCGTCTCTGTCCCTCCCTCATGTCCTTGACTCATTAGTTAGAGAGGAAGCATAGAGGATATGGGTGCCTCCTGGCCGGCTACTGGCAGCACCCTTTATGAGCAAATGGATGCTACATAGTTTTCCACAAGCTCCGGAATCCCTGGGACCCTCATTAAAGATTCAGATTGCCCAGGATCTACCCCCCAAATTACCAAATCAACCTCTGGAGGCGAGAGCCTGGGGGTAGGAAATTTTAACAAGCATTCTAGGGATTCCTAAGAATCCTGGAGTTTAAGAACTGGGACCAAGGTCATGAATATGCTAAACATGAGAATCATGGACAGAGGAGTTCCCCAGGATGTGGTACTCTCAGAGCTAAAACTAAAAGTCCCTGGCACCAAGAACAGTTGGTCACCCTAAGAAAGCACGTTCGAGGCAAGCCATCTTGAAACTGTCTGGTATAGCAGTAGGGCGTCATTAGTCTGGTTTTATCCTTTGATCTGCTTTCCTCAGTCCTAGCTCATCAACTGATGACCTTCTCAGAGCCTCATGGTCACCCTAAAGTCTGAGCCCGTCTATCTGAGGCAGCAAGGCTATTGGCTTTCCCTCTAACAGGTATCATTTGACATGGTTATTCATCTCAGAGTCAGGAACCAGTAACCTAACATCAGACATTCATGGGGCACCGAGAGGTGGTCCCTTGCTCAAGGGCACTGGTGTTTAATGGTGGTATTGATCTTTATATATGGCATCATGATTCTAGAGTCTGCAGAGGGTTATCTGCTTCTCATTTCTAGAATTGGCTAGTATTTTCTCCTGAACTCCACTGGAGTCTGAACCACACCACCAAGGAGTTATGAGCGAGACTGCCAGTTTAGAACACTCCCTTCAGATTTCCCTTCCGTAGGCTCCGACTCTGAGCCCCACACTCCCACTGCCTGCTGGAGGTGTTGTCCCAAACCCTCCCAGGAGCTCCAGATCAACTCCTACGCGATCTGAGCCCACCTCTGGTCGCATTCCTCTTCTAGCACTCCTTTCCAGCCACTGTCTTCTTGGTGTCCGCCCACTATGCATCAGAACCTTCTCGCACATGCTATTTCTCCTGCCTGGGAGACTCCTCCTCAGATATCCACATAACTCACCTCCCTTGGGTTTTTTATTCAAGGGTTTCCTTCTCAATTTTATCTTCTCTGACCACCATGTTTAAATTAGAAAACTTCCTTCTACTGTCCACACTCCCAACACTCTATGCTTCTTTTTTTCCATAGCATTTATTACCATCTCATATAATACATGCTTTATCTTTTCTCTTATTTCCCCTTCCCATAAGGGCATCAGTTTTTATCTATTTTTCCCCCACTGATCAGAAATCAAAGCCTAGAACATAATAAATGTTTAGCAAATAATTACTGTACGGATTAAATCAGATGGTCATTGTGAACCATGTTTTACAATGCTTAATTGCAAATTTCACCACTACCTGGAGTCCCTACTATCATGAGTCACCCATGCTTGGATCTTCCTGTTGACCTGGATCAAGTCTGAGTTAACTTGGGCCTTCTGGAGGGTGCATTGCCAATGCTGTTTACCCTTCCTCAGAGACCTGTTCTAGAAACAGACTGTTCTGGTGATGCAATCCCAGTGATGTCCCTTCTTCATCATCCAGCTGTTGAGATGGAGCCATTCTTGGTTAGGAATTAACTTGGCTCACACTTTAAGGATCCACCCTGTCATTCACCTATCTGATATTTTACAGAGCACCCCCTACATTCCCCGTGCTAGAGATCTAGAGACAAAAGCAGCAGCCTCTGCCCATAACGAGCTCTCAGTCGAGGCGGGAAGGCCCACTACAGTGTGCACAGAGCACATCCTATGGTATCCCGTGCCCTACCCAGTGATGGAGGTGAGAGAAGGTGTGCTGGCCCATGGGAGGGCACCTCCTCTAAACTGGGAGAGATAGCAAAGGTTTCCTGTAGGTGTCACTCCTCAGGGAGTTTTGAAGGATCAGTGGGAGTGACTGATTGAGCCTGGGCGGTGCGAAATGGGGGAGGAGGGAAGGAAAGAGGAAGGGCGGGATCCCAGACAGAACAACGACGGAGGCCAGAGAGAGTCCCATATTCAGGAAACTAGAAAGTGGCTGGGAGCATGGTGCAGGTGATGGGGGGTTGGGGGAAGACAGAAGTGGCAGAGGGGCGGGCAAAGGGGGAGGACTAAGGGAAAGTTGACACTGGCGAGGACACCAGGGACTTGAATGACATATTAAAGGGATTTGGATTTAATCCTGGAAGTAATGAGACACAGAGAGTTTTGAGCAGGTAAGAGACATGATCAAATGTGTAGAGTTCTCCTTGTGAGTCTTGGCATTTTATTTTTCTTCAGTGAGTCATCATATGTAGCAAAAAAACCCAGGCTTTAGTGGAGGTCTTGGTAACCCATGGCAAACTTCAAGATGCTTTGAATGCATATTTCAGAGTTTACATTCTGGACCTTTCCCCTCCAGCTTTAACTGTCATCCGCTTCTGACACTAGAGGCTCGCATGTTTACCAGAGGTATTCTCATTTGCTCAGAGGCTACGGACAAAGCCCAGGGCAGGGAGGCAGCACCATCTACCTTGAAAAGCAAGGGAATTAGCAGAGCATGAACATGTTCTGGCCCCTTCCAGATCACTGTTACTTTGGCAAAACTCAACAGATTGCCATTTGGATATCCGGGCCTTTGGATGTTTACAAAGGCAGGGGCCTTTGATGGCATGTTCCTCTGTCCCTCCAGCTCTCAGAATAGCACCAGCACAAGCGTTCGAAATGAAAGACAGAATGAATAGGACAAATGGACGACTGGGCAGTGCAGAGGAGTGAGGAAGGGTGAGAATAAGTGGAGCCACAGTTCAGTTCTGTGTGTCTGGCAAGGGGCGTCCAGAGTAAGATGGAGAGTTCCTTGCGGGGGATGATGGCCCCTTTCCTGGCTCTGTGGGCAGCATGGGGACAGAGGGAGGCTGCATTTCTCCAAGGGCAAGCTCAGAAGAGCCTGGATGCTAGGACAGAAGATGTGTTCCTGGACTTGCCTGAAGATACCCCTAATCACCATGGCTGGGATCTGGAATTGGCATTTTTAATGAACCCTCCAGATGATTTTGAGGCATGGAACTTTGAGCACCTCATACAAGGAGGCAAGCAGAGGATGGAAATTGGAATGGCTCACACCAACGAGCCTCCCGGGTCAACCTTTCCCAGACTTCCTACCTGAGATCACTCCCCCTGGGTCCCACTTCTAATATCTGCCGACCCCTCTCCTGCGCCTTCATTAGCAATCTGGCACATGTGTGTCCTTCTCCTGTGGTGACCTTGAGTTTGTACAGGGCTTGGGTGATGGCTTCTTTCTTTTATCCCTCACAGCACCTGAAATCTGTTTGGAAATCACTTAAAGCAAATATTCCCCATTCTGAATTTAGACAATAGAGGGTCCCCTCCCACTATCAGAAGATATCTGAAAATAGAATTACATAATCATTTCATTCTGATGAATTCCATACTCACAAAACATAGCCAATAAAAACACAATTAAGTGTCTGACGTTACGATTTTTGCTTATCAAACAGACTAAGATAAAAAATACCGTGTTGAAGAGGGTGTGGTTGAACTGGAACTGTTAGAAGGAATGTAAATTGGCACAAATTGTCTCGAATGCATTTTGACAGTATGTGTCAAGAGCTTTAAAAAGATTGATATATTTTGACTCAGTAATTCCACTTCTTGAAATTTTGCATAAGGAAACAATCAGAGTCATAACTGTTGGTAAACAGTCTAAATTTAGCAAAAGAAGAAAAGGGGGAGTGGTTAAGTGAATTATTGAATAGAGATATGCTTTCTATTATACAGACACTGAATATGGAGTTAGAGAAAGGCTCATGTCATAATATGAGAAAAGGATATGATAGAAAGCATATATAATATCATCCCCATTTTTAAAAAGAAGGCTACATCTCTGAATGATGGAATATTCTATAGATAATTTTTAATTCCATACTCCCTCCCTGCTGTTATATGGACTAATGCTTTTCCTACATTCTTCAGATTTTCTACAATTAAACTGCATTGCCTTTATGATAGAACAGCTGGTAAAGTATATACACAATGCAAATGCTATACGGCAGTGGACTGTTTTTAACCATGCCACCCCTCCAGCCTCCCACAGAATGCTCCCTCCCGCACACTGACACTAACATCTCTACCTCTCATATTACTTCCCAGCTCAGAATTCCTCAGTGGCCCCCACACCTTCACGATAAACTCCACACACTTCTCAGCGGGGAATGCCAAGCCCTGTGTGACCTGTCCTTGATGCACCTGTCTAGTCTCTCTCTCCTGGCTGCTCCTTCGACTTCAGTTATAGTTCCTTGGTCATGCTGTGGCATCCTAGGTCTGCATGATTTTGTTCTGTTTTTTAAATGTTTATTTATTTATTTTGAGTGAGAGAGAGAGAGAGAGAGTGCAAGTGGGGGAGGGGCAGAGAGAGAGGGAGAGAGAATTCCCAGCAGGCTCCACACTGTCCCAGAGCTCAATCCCACGAACCCTATGATCATGACCTAAGCCAAAATCAAGAGTTAGTTGGATGCTTAACCGGCTGAGCCACCCAGGCACCTCAGGTCTGCATGATTTTGAAGGAGCTGATTCCTTTACCTAGAATTCCCACTCCTTGCTTACTTGGTCGATTCCCCATTCGGCTTTCAAGCTCTTTTCCTAAAGCCTTTCCCTCAAAATTTTAGGAAGATTTAGGCATTGTTCTGTGCACTCATCACACTTTTTTAAACTTCCTTTTTATCATATGGTAATAGAATTGCTCATTTCCATATCTGTTTTCCAGGTTGAAGGCTGGCATTAACTCTGTGACAGGTGCATGGTGAACAATGGATAAAGTGCATACGCTGAATGAAAGAATCAGCACGCAAATCACACAGACCTTCACAGGCATTGTACAGGTTGTGCCTTGTAAAAGGGTCCCCTGCAACAGGTGAGTGTGGGCTGACACCCAGCCAGAACCTCCTCTCACCAAGCCAGTGTGCTCAAAGACCAGGAAAGCAAATAAATGAGTGGCTCGAGGTCGCTAATTTAGAAAGCGGTGTCCTGGACGATGCCTAGTGTGCCAAAGAGACTGTGGGTATAGGAGAGGGTTCATTCATTCATGTACCCATTACACAAACGTTTGTTGTGTGCCACCAATGTGCTCGAATCAGTGGTTTTGGTCTCCAAATGTATCTCTGGCCACGTACAAGACTATCTTCCAGGAAGGGGAAAATTATTAGAACCCCTGATTCAATATATTTTTATTTCTTCCTTTTGAATTTGTATTTTTGAGGATGTTCAACGATGTTGTATTCTTACACACTTTTACCCCTTTCTCTCTGAACACATACACCCACACTGTATATGGAATAATTGCTCAATTTTTTTTAACTGATAGGATATGTGATCACAATAGTTTAGGGTGGCTAGCCTAGAGCCCTGGGGTTTTAGTGACGCATAACACATGACTTCTCATGCTCATGCCCACCCACAATATAACTTAGCGAGATGAATTTTGCCTAGGAGGATCCAAGAAGACTTCATAAAAGAGATGGAATTTGAACAGGGTTATCTGGCTAATAAATGGAAACATCTAAGTCTCAACTTTACATAATTCTATTCAACCCAGTGCACTTGGCACTTACCAGCAGAGGAGTATAACGCGAATGGAGTGTCATAATGGCTAGAGTTAGTACAAAACTGTAAAGAAATAGAGCCGTGTGTGCTCAGCTACGGAGCAAAGTAGAAATCCTAGACTTCACAGTCACTTCATAATGCCCATCCGATTCTACCCCCACTTTTTGTCAAGTCTCAGAAAACCCCTAAATCCCAAGGGCTTCTAGAGAAAATTCTAAGTTAACTTCCACCCATTCATGTTTTTATTTCCCCTATCTAATTTGGCTTATTGTTGTGTTTTAGAGCTTTGCGCAAAGCAGTCAGTATTCTAGCTGGGAGATGTTTGTTGCCTGGACAAGGATGTGAATGCCTGATAAAACCTAACTCAAATTTCTGAGGCTGAATGTGTGCCTGCAGAAGCCTGCATTTGGCACAGTGCTTTTAGAAACGTTAGGGCAAGGGGAAACACTTCCTCAGGAATACCACTAGAACAAACTCCTAGAGCCTGCTTTTTTGTCTAGGTGAGTCACTAAGTGGATTACACTTAACCATCATCTCCTTGAGTACAGGGGCTGTGTCTCCAGGAACTTGAATTTAACAGAGTGATCCTTGAATTTGGAGTCAGAATGTCTGGGTTCCAACGCGGGGCTCTGCCGTTACTAGCTGCCTGCTGGCGGTGGGGCAAGTCACTTAACATCGTTGAGACTCTCCCCATCTGCCACCTGAGAAGAGTCAGATGTTAAGTCCACCTCACAAGGCTGTTGTCGGGATCGGATCTGACATGGCGCGTGAAAGGATTTTGCACTCAAAGAGGCATTTTCCAAATGTGAGCTGTTGTTATTCTTGCCTTCTTTAAGGGTCGCAGCACAGAACATTGCCTGTTTGAGAAAATGTCATCTTCCATCCAACAGTGATTCAAAAAAGACAGACTCCCTGACCAAAGGGACGTGGAAGAGGTGTAGTTCCAACAAACTCAATCATGGCTATGGAGAAATTGCTTCTGGGGATGGTGGGTGACTCTTGTCCCATTCCCGGAAGTCTTGGACCTTGCCGAGCCCGTCTCCTGCTCTCCCTGTGCAGGGACATCCCCCCCAGCGTCCAGCTTTTATCTCCGATAAATAAAGGCATGCTGATGGGATAACGGATGTAAGGGGTTAACAGCCTGAAAATGCAGTTTCATTTCATTTAAACCGGGGTTTTATGGACACTGTGCCTGAACTCAACAGGCGGCTGTGGGGGCTATTTTTGGACAGGCAGGACTTCCAGCACCTCTTAAATCACATCACACGGCAATTGCCTACTCCACCTACACACAGGGCGGGCCTGCGTACATAAAACAGGACGCTGGCCGGGGGTGAGAGCGAAAACGTCTTTCCCTCATCTGATGACTAATCCTTGTCTCTGCTTTCAGAAAGGGAAAGCACCAGACACAGACCTTACCAATGGAATACATTTTCCTTTGCTTACTCCAAAACAGGGGGAAAAGGACTGTGTGTGTGTGTGTGTGTGTGTGTGTGTGTGTTCCCCCACTGACTGAGGAATCCTGAAATGAACTTCTATAGGAAACCTCTGACAATGTTCTGTGGATGATTTCGCACAGGGAATTGAAACAAGTTGGCAGGAAGAAGAATTCTTTCTGCATAATTCAAAGCAGACATGTTACTGGGGGAAAAGCAAATCAGAAATTTGCTGTCAGTCCTTGAAATTTTATTAGTTACAAAAAGTAATATATTAGCCCCCTGCATTAAATCCAGATAGGATCTATCCTTTTCTTTTTTCAGTGATATTCCTCAAGCGAATCTCTGAGCGCACAGGACAGCACCGCCTCCTCACAGAGGCCAGTGGTGGTGGCCTGTGATAAAGTCACATGTTATCAGACTCTGCTCTGCTTCTCTGTAGCTCCCGAGATAAATAAAAGGATAATATTAAAAGATTTCAGAATCACTAAAATACTTGGCTATTCTTTCTGACAAATAAGATAATCTAATTAAAGATTTCTTGATGAATGAGTGAGGCCAGAGGGAGTCTGTCTTTTTACATAAATTCTTGTTTTTTTTTTTTTTTCGGTGTAAATTCTTGATAAAGGCTAATCAGAATCAGGATAATGATAAACTTAATAGTTTGGGAGTGTGGGGGGCAGTACAGGGCACTATGCAGGGCATTTCTGGTCACCATCACAGTTCTATAGATTTCAAATGCTTATGCACATTATAATCCAAGTAAGTATGAAGTTGAAATACGAAAGTTTTAAAGGAAGGGGTTTATTGAACAACTTCACTTTTTCTTGGTAAGGATTTTTATAGGATTGGTTTCCTATGTTTCAAAATA
Source organism: Leopardus geoffroyi (assembly GCF_018350155.1). Taxonomy (NCBI): domain Eukaryota; kingdom Metazoa; phylum Chordata; class Mammalia; order Carnivora; family Felidae; genus Leopardus; species Leopardus geoffroyi. Next base: position 101,178,176 of record NC_059328.1, read on the forward strand.
CTAAATTTGCAATGACATATATTTTATACATTTCTTGAAGTAATACAGAGGACATGTTGTTTGGAACTTACATGATCTGGCTACTTAACAAGGTTTGAGGGCTGTTTTTGGCTGATCGGGTTTGTGAAACAGAAGAATGGGAGCACTTTTAATATGTAAATATCTATCTGAAAGTCATTCACTCAGATATTCATTGAGTATTTAATACACACAGTAGCTTTTCAGGAAATATAAATGAATTTCTAATAGTGAATTCTTGCCCCTTTAGTTTGGCATTTCTTCTTCCTTTCCTTGCAACCAAAGACCGAGGAAAGAGTAAGGGTTTCAGAAATAGAAGTCATATTAAAGACACGTAGAAACATGAAAATTGTTACCATACTTCAATTCCAGCAATACTTTCTCTGCCTCTAAGGGAACAGGCTTTCTGTATCTTTGTTGCATCTTGGACTATTCTGGTGTGTCCTACCCTCCTGCTCTCCTCTTTCCAAAATACCCCGTCTAGGGGACCATTACCCTTTTGGCTGGAAGTTGTGAACAGTAAGTCGTGTCAGCCACAGGGCTCAATGAAGAACAGACTCAGTTATAACCGGGGATTCAATACGTAACTCTCACATCAGACTGGCTACAAGGTATTGAAATGAAATAGCAGGAAACAAATACGTTGTTTACACAATTATCCACTACGAGCTCCGGAGGTCAGAGACGGGGTTCAGTTCGATCTTGTGTCCGTTACCCAGCGTACAACAAAAACTCGGTCAATGTCTGCTGAGTGAGCAGAGGGCTAGTGCAGGGTGATGTGAGAGACTGACAGAGAGGAACATTCAAAAGGAAGAGGGATGGATTGAGGGGATTCCGGGGCATTGGTTTTTCAAACTCTTTTGGAGCTTATTTATAGCAAACAAATATCGACATCACAAATCACACACATACAAGCACAGCTGTAAACCACTGGGCTGACAGCCACAGGTAGGAAACCACTACGGGGGACATGGAACCCATCCAGGGAGGATGGAAGGGCCGGGAACTGCTGGTACCCGGAGCCCTGCCGAGGTGGGCTGGGCTCTACTGGCCTCGTTGCCTCTACGAGGGACCCTCACCAGCCCTGCCTCAAGAAGCGAGCTCTTCAGACCAAAAGCACTTCTTTCACACTGACTACGCACCATCACCAAGCTACGCATGTGAGGACACGAAAAGGGAAAGAAGACTCAAACATCTGCTTTCCTTTTTGATATCTCCTTCCTAGATATCTCTCCTACACTATCCCAAATGGTCCTTTCAAACTTCCCCAAAATTTAATCTCCAATTTTCTCTATATCAGAAGGTATTTCCACGCAGTTTCCCAAGCCAGGACTTTGGAGTCTCTTCTGATGTCTCTTGTCCCTCACCCCTCACCTCTCACATTGGGGCCCTGCTGCCGAGCCTTCCCCCTAAATGTACCTCCAATCTGTCTGCACTCTCTGTCTCCACCTGGATACTTCCAGGGGTCTCCTAAGCGTTTTCTTCACCCCCACATTTGCTTCCTGCCCCATCCCAATTTGGCCCTCACTTAGCAGTGGGAAAACTTTTTTTTTTAATTTAATTTTTATTTTTTTTTAAATATACTTTACTGTCAAATTTGTTTCCATACAACACCCCGTTGTATCCCAACAAGTGCCTTCCTCCATGCCCAAAGCAATCTACACATTCAATGCAATCCCAATCAAAATTGCACCAGCATTCTTCTCAAAGCTAGAACAAACAATTCTAAAATCTGTATGGAACCATAAAAGACTCCGAAGAGCCAAAGTAATATTGAAGAAGAAAACCAAAATGGGAGGCATCACAATCCCAGACTTTAGCCTCTACTAAATCAGGGAAAACAGTTCTTTTAAAAAGAACTCAAGATTGTGTCACTTTCCCCCTTTAAAGGGCTTTATGGCTTCCCATTTCCTATGAGGTAAAAATGCAAACTCTTTCCTAACAAGGACCCAATAGTGACCGAAGGTCCAACCTTTGCTCCTCTCTACCTCACATTCCAGGTTCCAGGCTCGGTGTCCTCTTGATCTTCTAACAGGTCAACATCTTTCCTTTTCCTTTTCTGCCTCAGGTTCTTTGCATCTGCTTCCCACTCTGCCTGAATATTCTCCCCTACTCTTTCCAGTTGGCTCCTTTTTGTCACCCAGCTCATCTCCAATCAGTCTAAAGCATTTTCTCTGATCTAAAGCAATGGTCCCAGTTCATAATCATGCATACATTTGTTTGCTTGTTTGAGCTTTGCTTAATTCCTGCCTTTATTTGGATGTAAACTGTGTGAGGGCAGGGAATTATATCTGTTTTATTCACCAAGGCAAACTCAGTCATAGATTTGGTGCATAATAGACGCTCAAATATTTGTGGAATACATGAAAATGAAGCATTTCCTAAACATTGGTCATTGAACATCCCTTGATGATTTAGCCAAAGCTGGGTACCACCTGTATTATGCAACTAATATTTTCCTCTAAACTTTAAAGCAAGTAAAAAAAAAAAAAAATTGAGCTCTATCCTAAGCCACGGAGTTGGGGATTTTGTAAGTCAGTATTCCATTTTTATTTTTAATGCACATTAAAATATATGTTTAACAAAATACATATTTTGTATCTATAAACTGTCTAAAATTGTCTTGTGGAAAATACAAGAATCAACAAGAAATTCTTTTTTTTTTTTTTTCAGGTTATATATTTTTAACGTTTATTTATTTTTGACACAGAGAGAGACAGAGCATGAACGGGGGAGGGTCAGAGAGAGGGAGACACAGAATCTGAAACAGGCTCCAGGCTCCGAGCTGTCAGCACAGAGCCCAACGCGGGGCTCGAACTCACGAACCGTGAGATCGTGACCTGAGCCGAAGTCAGACGCTCAACCGACAGAGCCACCCAGGCGCCCCAACCCAAATACCCTTTGACCATTAGTTTGCCTTTTTTTTCTCTTCATTCACCTAGTGATTAACTTACCTTGTATTAATTGTATTCCACTTGCTGAAAACATGCTCATAATTTGCATACCAAAGTTATGGCCTAGCGGCATTATTCGCAATAGCCAGGAGATGGAAGCTACCCAAGAGCCCACCCATGGTTGAATGGATGAGTGAAATATTATACATACATACCATGGAATATTATTCAGCTTGAAAAGGAAGGAAACTGACATATCCAACAGTATGAATGGACTTTGAAGACATTATGCGAAGTGAAATAAGCCAGTTACAAAAAGACAAATGCTATGTGATTCTACTTCTATGAGGCATCTGTAGTTGTCCAACTCATAGAAAAAAAAAAAAAAAGTAGACTGATGGCCGTCAGGGCCTAGGGGAAGTGGGGAAGGGGGAGATGTTTACTGGATATAAAGTTTCGGTTCTGTAAGATGAAAGGTTGTGGAGACTGGTTGCACAACAATGTGAGTACATTGAGCTCCACTAAACTGTGCACTTAGAAATAATTAAGATGGTAAATGTGATGTTATGTGTTTTTCACTGTAATAAAATTAAAAATAAAACACCCCTCACAGATGTTTCTAGTTCTTTCATGCTTCCTGAAGTCCAAAACTCCAACATTCACGGTGACTGAGAATAGAAATTAAAAAAAATAAATAAATAAACAATACTAGCTACACTTTAATGGACACTTACTGTAGGACAGGGACTATGCTACGTATTTTATATTTGCGATCTCATTTTATCACCACCACAGCTCGGTGAGGCGGATACCACCATGGACGCTGAGTTTACAGAGCAAAAAACAGGTACAACAGAGTTAGAGGAACTTGCCCGAGATCCCATAGCCAGTAGGTGGTGGAATCAGAGCATGAGCCCAGGCAGACTGGTTTGGATCAGCGCATCTAACCAGTAAGTACATGTCTCACCAAGCTAGCAGAAGGCACTCTGGGAGATGAAATTCACTCTCACTAAATCGTGTAGGATTTCAGACAGGTCTCTTTCTTTCCACACCTTTATCTCTAATGCATGTATATGTATTAACTTCCCTCTCAATTCCCATCCTTCCATCCTCCCTCTCCCAAAGGAAAGACTTAGTCACCTTTACCATATAAATCTAAACTGTAAGAATTAAAAGTCCCAGTTGCTCCAAACATTTGGGAGCTACTCATCAGTGTGGCTCAAAAAAAAAAAAAAAAAATAGGACTAAAATTGTTTGGCAGCTTTGTCACGTACAGATATACCAGTGTTTTTGCCCAAGCAGCAGGAAGAGCAGTAAACATATCACAGAATGACTGAGAGCTTTAGAGCTTAATTCTAATTGCTAACAGTAGCTCGTATTCAAGAAATGTTAAACCACAACAACCACTTGCAGAATCTCAACTATTTATCCTCGATTTTTATGTGATACAAGCAGAGGGGACAGAGGCTTCTGAGTCACTGAGTTACTCAACCTGTCTGAGGCTCCACTTTCACCATTTGTAAGTACCTCCTGGCAGGCTGTTGAGAAGATTAGGTTAGCTACTAGATGTGAAGCACCAAGCACATGAGACTTGGAATAAACGAAGGAGTCAATAAATCATAACTATTATTATTGCCATACATAAAGGCAGATTATTCACAGTCTTAGGTACAGGACTAGAATGATACAGTCTTTCTGATTCCCTCCCTGACATCCTTCCAATCATGGTGGGCGTGGAATGTAGAGTGTTGGGGAAGTTCCAGAATCCATCCCGGCTAAGACGGTGATGGCTGCCCTTCACACAAGCTGAACCTTGCTTTGTTCTTGTGGCTTCTTCTCCAGTGAGATCTATGTCCTGGAATTCTCGACTAGATTCTTGTCTTGTCTGGAAGCTCTCCCATGGACCGAAGGTCCTACCAGCGTCTCTATCACTTGGATGGCACTTGGATGGTGTATGTTTCCTGCTGCTGAATCCCAGGGGCCTCAGCTTCTGGTTCCACTCCTCACCAGGGACTACTACTTGCCTCCTCCTGGAACGCATGGGCCTGGCCAGCCGCCTGTGCCCCAGGGTGGAAAAGAGCTGGGGGGCATGATTTGGATGCTTTCCAGCGCCTTTGCTTATGTTGTGCTTTTCTTTGAAAAGAGCACTCCAGGTTTCCGATCTGAGAGGCAAATATATTCACTCCCTAGGAGCCCATTCCTGAGGCAATGGAGGCCATGAACTTCCACCCCCTCACTGACTAGCCTGGACTAAACTTTCTCCGCTGGGCCGCTCTGGCCTTCTCCAGGACTGTAGAGGCCTGGGGTTGTTAACACATTTGACGGCTCCTTTTCCCATCTTGACAAAATTCATTTGGTTGTGACTCTTCATAACTCTTTCCCCTACAACCATTTCTAGCACTGTGACTTCTCGTCATTTTCCCTTCTTCGGGCGAGAAATGCCTCCAAAGCCCAGATTTTGGCCCAGTAACTCCCCAGATTGTTTTTATAGTCCCAATGTAGTACTTCTTTGTTACAGCTCAATATTCCTAAATTTTGTTCCAAGTCTTTATTTTACATTTATAAATATCAGGTTGTATTAATTGGTTCCAGCTTTAAAAATGTTCCATCTGAGGTTATTTTCTACTATTTTGATAGTGGTTTCGAAACTCGGGGCACCGAGGCCCTGATGTGGGCCACGTTCTGCAAGCGTCCCTCAAGGACTGGCGTGGAACGGAAAAGATACGCAGATCCTGGGCCTCGCTGTATTCTTTGAAGACTGTACTGGCCATAATAGCTTCAAAGAATTTCAACAAGTTCCTAAGACATGACCTTCCCTTTCCGAAAACCACGCTGGCCAGGCTTGCCTTAATCAAGCTGTGCTTTTCTAAGCATCTTTTTACTTGATCTCCTGCAGCAGTTTTTAATACTTTCCCTACAAGTGAAGTTAAACTAACTGGCCTGTAATTTCCTGGTGTATCCCTAAGCTCTATGAAATAACGGCATTAGGTTGGCTACCTTCCAATTCTTCCTGAATTTTTTTGTTTTGTTTTAAAACGCAGGATTGAAAAGGCCAGAGAATGCTTCCTGACTCCCTTTTCCTTCGTTTCTTCCATGACATGCTGCTTTCTGTTCCCAGTAGAGCTGCCATTTTAATAACTTCAAACCTCTTAAATGTTTTCACATATTATTTGTTTCTATCTCTGAAGCATGAGTTTTCCATTTTTCATTCTGACAAGGGCCACCCCCCCCCCCAAATAAGGGCTTCCAATTCCATTGAATAGACTGTTAATTTGAAGCACTGTCAAAGGAATGAGTTTCCTATTAGAAATGTGGACAAGGGGGGCAACTCGATTATAATTAAGTCTGTGTTCTTACTTGTGAATTATTATGAATACGCGTTCGGGAAAGAGCCGAAGAATATACCTACACACATAGAAATAGGAACCAACAAAATGAAATTATTACATCTGGGGATACTAATCCAATATACCAGCAAACTATCTTAAAAACGTGATGAAACTAATTAGATCTTTATGTATAAAATTTGCAACCCATATATTTTTTAACAGCATTTGATTCATTACTTTCAAATCTAACATCAGAAACAAATCTTTCCATATTTAATGATCTCCCAGAATGATCTCCCAATAGAAAAGCCCATAAAAATATTTTAATTAAAACCTATGAGTTAAAAAACAAGGTCTTATTATTTTTTTTTACCGATAGGAGTGAAGAGGAAAACTAATAATTATTTGTGTTCATAAAATCGCACTGTATTACATAATCTTGCAAATTGTCCAGGATCTTTGTTGTATAGAATTGATCAATTTTTAAAATAAGCCCATCACCAACTAGGCCGTAAATACTTTTATTCTTTATAGATACTTTTTTGTTTCAGCAAACTTTTGTGTTTTTTAAAAAATTTTGTGGTGACCTCATTTGTTTTTTCCGAATAAGTCATACAGGCAGGCAAACACTGGATGTGTGGATGGATGCTCATTTCTAGGTAGAAGGTATGATATTCACCATCACAAAATAAAGACACCCGTGGGATGGAACCTAAAACTTTTAAGACAGTTTACCCAGATTTCAGAGAAGTTAAAAAAAAAAAAAAAAAAAAACTTGTCCAATTGGTAGTTTTTTTCTTCCTAATTTATCAAAGTCACAAAGTCAAAGTCCAAAATTTGTGCATCTCTTATAATGCACACATACTGTGTCTCAGATTTAATTGCAGGTGGGAGAATCTTTGCAGGTATGCATAGACCTCTCTCATAGGGAACACTGCACCTAGCTTTGAATGATCCTTAATATTTTCCTCTTTAGTTTTGGTCGGGACTGAATAAACCTGCAAATGAACAAGTCGGATTCTCTATGTGGGCCATAAAACAGACACATGCAGCCAAATATTTGTGCACATTTAGTAAACAAACTTAAGCCCAAGAGTGTATCTTAAAGCATGGATTCTATGGAGTGTTTGAAATACTTCCTCATAGATATCCATATTCAGGATTTTAAAGTTGTAATTCAAATACGTATAGGATTTCCCTTGCCTACTGAGTATATCTTATACCATCTAATTACAAATTTAGCACATATTCACTCTTCTCCCTCCTCTATGCCTTTACTTATGTCAAGACCGCCAGGACCTACTATCCGAGGGTGGACAGATTTGAGCCCAGTGGAAAAGTACCAGGTTTGTGGTAAAGAGGAACAACCTGAGGCTATGTACTTAACTATGGCCAAATTCAAGTTCTTCACTATTCTAACTAGTCAACTTCCTACCTTCTCTCTGCCTCCATCTCCCCATCTGTACAATGGGGATATTTACATTTCCTTTTAGAATTGTGATATGGGTTAATTGGAATAATATATGTTCAAGATCAAAATTAGCCACGCTTGCTTTCCCTCCCAACGCCACCTTCTCCACAAGGCTCCTCTAGATCTCACCCATCACCCCACAGTAGCTAATGGTAAGCTCATCTTCCTTTGAATGCCCATGACACTTCATCTGTCTCTCCGGGACTTCGATGCACTGTATTGTTCACTCTTTTAATAAGCATTTGTTGACCATTTATTGTGTGTTAGGATATATTTTTCCCCCTTCTCCCCATAACTAATCCTTAAGCTTCTTGAAGTTACAGTCTTTATACTATTCATCTCTCCCCACCACCCATTGTCTAGATAGTGTTTAAACCCCTAGTGTTGAACAAGAATGTAGTTGTTTAATTGTTTGGTATTTGGTAAAATGCCACTATTTGGTAAAACTGGTCATTATATAATACAGACAATATCTGTATATCCATTTTCATAGAAGTCCGCATCCTCAAATAGGATTACAAGCTAGAAAGTATGTTCGTATGTAAGGCCAATGCATGGGATCATCATCATTTTCATCATCATTATTAAATAATGATATTAAATAATAATAGACTACTACTATAATAAAGTAATAGCTAACATCCCTGAGACTATGCACAAAGGTGAATATTTTCCCATTCCCATACGAGTCCTTAGAATAGTTCCTGATAGAGCAGAACATGGTTTCCGACAGGAGATGGTGAACAAACAAATGGGCTGTAGCTATGTCTCTGTGGAATTACATTAGCACAAATCTAAGCACATTTTCAAAGAACTGTGGTTTATAAATAAAGACTCTCTCATATATACAATACTATGGCTCGATGAACTCTAAAGTTTCAGGGGAAATTACACAATTTCAAAATGAGGCTGTGTGTACACAACACCCAGCCATCCAAGTGAAAGCCTGAGCAAATCACTTAGGAATGTGGTCTTTGCTGGCCCAGACATCGCAAGTCGTTACTGGAAATATGTAATGTGGTTCTGACGCTATTTTACTACTCATGGATGAACTGCACTGTGGTGACATTTCACTTTAATTTGCTGCTCCTAATTGACTGCAGGCAAGGAAACCAGAAAGCCAAACTGGTCAGCACCATGTTTAAAGTGAGAACAACTAGGCTCGGATTTAAGGCCAATGAGGGTACCCTACCAATAGAAGTAAATGTAAGTGGATGGTCTTCATAGTGTCTACCTTGAGTTCTCCTTCCAAAATGGAGGAGACACAACTCTATGGATATCACATGTCACATAAGTGATTTTCTTAGGTGACCTTTTCTTCCCCATTGCTGAGTTTCTTTTGAGAAAAAACTCCCCAAAGAGGCTCCTGGGGAGTTGACCTGTGCCATGTGTCCTAGTTGCTACAGATTATGCAAGACTTCAAGCAGAAAAAGACTCATAAGCCTCAAACACAAGTCCCAAAAGAGTTTGGCTTCTGCGCCTCTTTCATGGTCACCGCTCACAACTACCTTGGAGTTCTCAGTTGACATGGCCTGCAGCTCCTCAATTCACTTGGGGTGAGGTACCAAGTGACAGAGTTTCTGAACATGTCCTAAGCGTGAAGGGACTGAGATTGGAAATGTGCCCTCTTCTCCCGATGTGCATTCTGTCCTCGGCTGACGCTGATCAAGAGCCTGAATTTGTTTCATGTTCTATATCTGTTTTTACTGAAGCAATTGGAGTTGATGCATGTCTGGTATACCCAAGGGCCAATCTCTGTGGTGCTCATTCTCCCTTCCCTTTTCTTCTGGAACCATTCAGAAAAGGGTATGTGTGGGGGTGTGGGAGGCTTAGTGCCCAAATGCTCCACTGGAAGAATGTGGCAGAGCCAGATGTGAAATGGACCTCCCCTGAGTGAAGGATTCACAACCCAGAGCCACAGCACATATTGGAGAGGAATGGCTTTCTAACTGAACTCTGGATTCGTAACATTGTGCTATCCCACATCCAAGTCAAAATGTCTGTCCAGATTAGACATCAAAACTGGCCTGTTATCATCTCTGATTTTTACTGAGCATCTTTGAAGAAGAAAGAGTCCTTTGGGGGCTAATTGGTCCCAGGCCTGAGAATTGGACATGGTTTTCTATGGCTACTTCAGAAGAAAACTTCCAATATTTTAAATCCAGGTATCACATAATGTTTCAACTGGAGCACGCACATCCAGAGCATCATAAAAAGAGGGGAAACGTGCGTTATTTGACTCCAACAGCACAGAATCAGTTTTTCGTGATAGTAAGAGTAGGATGGCAAGAGTTAATGTTGTAAAATCCACTGTATTGTCAAGCGTAAATAAATCCAATGAAACTTGTTCAGATAGTACTCAGGCAATACTAAAGCGGCCATTAGGAAATCATCCAAGACCTGAGACACATAAAAACTTTATTAGATCACTGAAATAAAGTGCAAACAAGTTTGTCTTAGAAAGATCCAAAAATCTTTATGCTTTCAGTCTGACGAGCCATAAAACAGTGCCTGACAAATTTTAAGTGATATTCTAATTAATCACTGGATTTTTATAGCTTCTCGTAAGCTGTAAGTTCGATATTAACAAGGCAGCAGGAGAGGAAATCCCCTCGTACTGAGCATGAGTTCTAAGTCTTTGTATAAACCCAATGGTCACCCAGGCCAGACTTTTGTGTTAAGCATCTGCTAGGGACAGAATGGACCATTAATCTAAAAATTATCATTATTTCATGTTGGTTGAAGTAGGATGGAAGTGTGCCCAAATTTCACAAACTGATGGAAAATTGTAACAGCTGTGTCTCTGTCTTGTACAGGAAACGCTTTCTGGGGCATTTTTACATTGTTCCTTTGGTGAAACTAATATTTTGTAATACACTAATAATACAGCTCCCTTTAATATCATCACACACTTAATAATTACCATGAAAAAGTATGACCCAACTCTCTTGAATATAAAAACTTCTGATTTATAATCTTCAATTGGATGCAGGGATGGTGTCGACAATCTACAACAATTTTATTCCTAGAGAGGGATTTTGTTAGAATGGAGGCAGATTTTTTTTAAGTGTCTACCCTCAGGCAGCTCCAATGAGGACCCAGAACTTGCTTTCAAAGAATGAATTAAAAACTTCTTAAAAAGTGACTATCAGATCACCACTTCAGTTCTCATTTTCTAAAAATTACAAAACTCTTTTCAGTAAAGATGTTCACCTACCTCATAATATAAGGGAGCACTATTGCCTACAGGTTTCTTTGCTTTCTTAGATGTAGTTCCAAGAAGGGCATTTGATTCATTGATCTGTAAGAAAATCAAATTCATCTATGATGAACAAGAGAAGCGTACTTAAAGAATAGTTAGGTATATGTAAATTTCAAATACTTAGGTGACTTGAAGGGTTGAGAAACCTAGCAAGGAAGAGATATTCATTAATTAAGTAAAAAATTTATAGTCACTTTGGTGAAGCTGTTAGTAGTTACAGGCGTATGCGCCACCTGCCAGGACTTTCCTATGTTGTCATTCCTCTCTGACCTCTGACAGCTAGCCTTCTCTGTAGACTTAATTCTTCTGGCTTGTTATGGACTTTGCTAGAACAGTAAATAGTTTAGTCTTTTATTATTCAATCTTTTATTAAATAGATAATTCCTCAAAGAGCCTAGCAGGGAGTCTGGTATGGCTACAGAGGTTTGGTCAAATGAATGCGTGTAGAAAGGGCAATATTCATGGGCCTAAACTAATTCTTCCAGATTAAACAGTTCACATTGATTCTAGCTAAATTTTGTTTAAAAGAATCCACCCAAATTTACCCAACAGCCCAAGAATAGGAAAGTCTTATTTAGTTTATTACTTTATTCTGTTATTTTAGGCAAAAAAAAAAAAAAAAAAAAAAAAAAAAGTCTTCAAGGGGCTTAGAGGTGAAAGGGACAGGTACCTGCTGTAGAATGTCTTGCCATGATACGATACTGAAGAATTTGCGCTGAGGGACCTGGACGGCAAGAGTCAATGCTCGAATGGGAAGATCGTCCTCAATCCGGTTTCCAACTACAAAAGCGATGGAGCCCTTCCAATCATTCTGTTCAAAAAAAAACCAGAAGGAATTAAATGATAAATACTCCTGGGTAGGTTTTGTGTCTAAGGCTTCCACCAAAAAAACAAGGTAATTTTCACTTTAAGCCCTACCTTAAAGGTAAGCGTTGAGCGTATATAGTGTGTATAAATTCCTGACTCAAGTGGCCGCAAGGCGGCAGTGTTGCACCAAATTTCATGTAACTCGACCAAAAAAAAACCCATTTTCTTTTGAAACTAGACCTTTTATTTTAAGGCAGACAACTTTTTAAAAATGGCATGCTTTCACAAGAATGCTGTCCAAGAGTAATTTGGTATTAGTAATAAATAGGTCGTTTCATGTTACAAATATATATTAAGAAATAATCTTGAAAGCAGAAATCTTTGTTTTCTTCCCTGGTACATCCTAAGGCTATAAATAGCGCTAGGAGCATAGTAGGAACTCAATAAACTCTTGTTGAATATTGGGTAACATTGCATGAGTTGCCAAATGGGCTTTTATATGGGGTAAAAATTTAATCCCTGAAGTTTTGGTAAAGCACGGAACTAGAACACAGCTTTTCCTCCTCATGTAACACGAGAATCTCATTGCTAATTCACAAACGAATACTTCCCCCCACTCCCAGACATAGGCTAAAATATTACACTCGGACATGAAATTTGCATCAAATAATTTAAAGAAATGTTACTAAATGTTACAATATTCTTATTCAGTAATCCCTTTCTCTATTATAATGATAAATTCTCTTGAGAAGCAGCAGCTGGCTGGAGAGTAAGAATGGAATTCACTGAATTACCCACTGTGTGGTGCTGGGTGTCAAGGTCAGGCACACCAGGTCTAGTGCTTTTGCACACTCACAATCCTATGGGGAGATGGAAGAAGCAAACTTGATAAAGACATTTGGAAAGAGAGATAAATAATAAAGGGGGGCACACTAACCACGTGTCTTCTCTAGGCCTTACTTCCCCCATTTATAAAATAAAGGAGTTCGGACAGGGCAATACCTAACGTCCCTCTAGCTCTGCTCTAGAAATCTGATTCAAAAAGAGTAAAACTTCTTGTTGATGGATTCCAAAACAACGTCTACGATGAGGTGAAAGGATATTACACAAATTTAATGAATTCCATAATTTTCTGTGGTGCTCTGTGGTTTCTGTCCAGTCCATGGTCAGGGTGATGACAGAACTAGGGTTTAGGAGGGAGAAAAGACCTCAGTGCAAATTCTTCTTTAGCATCGAATAATCAGTATCCTTAAAGGTCTCTTACTTCTCTCCACAGAAACTTACTAACTACCTAACAAAACCCACCAATGTTGCATTCAGAACAAAAACCACACATGAAAGCAGAAAAATGTGTATTTTACCTACAAAGTATGTGCGTGTGTGTGCATATGTACATGTAGGTGTGGCTCGATGTGTTCGCCTCTGTTACATTCATTGGGTTTAAGACCTTTTTCGTTTGTTTGCTAATTCACCACAGGAAGACTGAGCATCTGTTGTTTTTTTTTTTAATATTCTGATTTTCAAAGTAGGTATGACATTTATAATGTATTCTTTTGACAAAAAAAAAAAAATTCCACTATCACCAAATGACCTTTCCCGCATTGGATGCCTTTCTTATCTCTTGTCTGCTCCCCCAGTCAACACTGCAACTATAATCATTAAAGAAGGAAAATCTCTTTTATTCTCACAAGAAAGTACACAGTTCCTGAACAGGCAATACCCCCAGCTTCCTGTCACTTATACTTCCTGACACTGAAGATTTTAATGACCACCTCTACCTTATCCCCTCCCCAGGGCAGATGCCCTCGCCAATATTTGAAAGCTGATGGGGACAAGGAAGGACTGCCGCTCCACTCTTTGGGGGACGATTCAGAAAGAGGGCATCACGGTACACCGTCTAGGCACCATCTACCCATTAGTATCAGGTGTCAAAGGCAGGTGTTGACTATTTCAGACCAGAAAAAAGTAAGGGAGGAGGAGGAGGAAGGAACTAACAATTATTGAAATCTGCCATGTGCCAGGCATATGTTATCTCATTGAATCCCTGAGGAATCCCTTTAAATAGGTGCACTAATACTTTATAGATGGAAAAACAGAGACCCAACGAAGTGAAACAACTTGTTCAAGGTCATTTTGGCACGGAGACCACATACATGGCTTACAATTTTGTGATCATTTTGAAACGGTTCTGAGAGCAAGTCTTTGGGGTCAGAATGCCTTTCCATAATCCTTAAATTGCACCTAATGGCTACCTCATTCATAGTAAACATAATAGATGAAGATTTATATCACATGTTAAAGTGTATAAAACCTTCAAAAATAGATGATGTAGTAAATCCTTAAGACATCTTAAGATTACTTTTTTTTTTTGAATCGATGATAGTTTTACAAAGGCTCAAAGAGGTTAAGGAAATTTCCTAAGCTTGTCTCTCTCCAAGCCGAGTGTTCTTTACTTTGCCCTGGATGCACCTTAACACGAGATCTGTTCCTCTGATTCATGGCACTATGCTGAAAATTCTGGGCCCAGTCTCTCCACTGGAAGGGGTCTGGAGAGTCCAGCTGAAACTCCATTTTTCTCATCTGCACTCGCTAGCCCACCAAACTCCTGCTCCCGGAAGGATCTGTTGGGAAAAATGGGGCCCATGAAGGACTTTATCTGAGTCATGGATTAGTGTCTAATCACATTGCCAGAACCCAGGTAAGCATGAAATGGACTGATCAGACAGTAATAATGCAAATCAAGAATGTCTGCAGAGAAGAATGCACTCACTAGCGTGCTGCACTAGGGGGCAGCGACATGTCAGGAAATGCACAATATTCAACTAATGAAAAGCAAGTCATTGCCCTGGGGTCTAATTAGGAAGAATCCTTAAATGAACAATGCTCTGTGGAGATCATTTCTGAATCTTTCTCTTGGGACTTCAGGATAACTGTAGATTACAAATTTCCATGAACTGGCAGCAGTTTTAGAAATAGGAAATTGTTTTGGAAAAAATGGGACACAGATTTGGTAAAAAGCTATTAAAAACACCCCTCCACCCGTATTCCCCCTTGCCCCCCAACATGCTGTTAAACACAGTCCTTAAATTTGGGTTCACAGGGCACCAAGAGAAATTGAGTACAGAGAAAACAAATGTTGACAGACCATAGGGGAGAAATGAACACATAGCACGCACTCTGGTGAGTTCTGACCAACTGCCACCATAGGAGGGTTTGTTTAACACAATTCAAGAAGTTTGGGGTAACTCTTAGCATACGCCTAGACAAAGAAAGCATTCATCGTCTTAGAAAAACTACATTGGATGTATCCGATGGTGAAGGATCCGGGGTTTTAGCCTGGGCACACCTCAAACACCTTAGCAAATAAAGTCAGCTCTCTGTTGCCTGGAGGTATATTGGACACAGCTACAGCTGAGTCTTGCCTTCCAGCAGTTATCGATAAAGTCATTTCAAGGATGGAATGAAGTCATGTATGGACACAATCCATTACCTTCTATTTACTTTACCAGCCTCACCTAATTGAAGCTTAGCAGCAGGGCGTCTTAACCCAAACACAGACATCCCAGCCTTCCGAAGCGACAAAGTATTCACATTAATGCAGCGACCCTGGCTGTCTCACATGCACCTACTGTCCCAGACACACAGGGTAGATTGATAATGACTTGCCTTTCCTATATGGCAAACTCCCCAGATTTCACTTCGGCATTCCTACCTCCTAAGATAGTTACAAAAACCCTTTCAAAAACAAATGAAAACTAGCTTTTGGCCCATGGGAATGTGATAGCTTCCTCCTATTGGCACAAATAATCAGGTAGGGGAATGGCAATGCCACACAACACACGTGGTCTCTCCCTCTGCCTTCGCTGGCCTGTGTCAGGGGGCCTTCTGCCCTCAGAGATCTGCCATGAGATTCCCACGGTCCGCTACCTAGTACCGATTGATCCCGACGAGCTCTATGAACCAAGAACTGTCACAACTTTTATTTGGAGGAGATGTACAAGCCCCGAACAAAACCGATGAGGCATTTGAGGAGTCAAATTCTTTTCAGAGCTATTGAACACCATCCAGATAAGCAAACCTGTACTTTAGGTCGATTCTCCACTGAAAAGATGACCTTCTTGTTAAGTAGATTTACTGCCAGGGGACAGGGATTTGTGAATGTCTTGCTCATACCAGGTTTTTCCTTCAAAAGGAGCCTTGGATCTCCATCAGCAAAAGAGTGTTAGTGTGGGCTGTTGGCCAGCAGAAGAAATATTTTTATTACATAGACCCGGCTGCTACAATCGTATGTGTTAAAAAGGGGTTGTAATTATAAAAAAGTTAGGAATATAGATTAAAAATGGGTACACGCTGTTATCTAATAAACAAGAACAATACAATTTCCCAGGATATGCAGTTACCTCACCGCTTTGACTGCCTTTACTAAACAACTTCTTCTTATACATTCTTCTCTAACTGCAGATGCCTCACAATCTCTGATAAATACTGTAGTCTGACGTGGTCATCATACTATTATAACTGCTTCTTATTTTAGGAGTTGGTTCATGTGGCTGTCATGTGTTCTCAAGTGGATCATGAGCTCTTTAGGTCAGAAATTAGGTTGAATCGCTTTTGTACCTCATGGTGCCCAGCAGTAACCGGGAAATAGAGCAGGGCTCTCTATAAATATCTGTTGATCAATATTTTAAGGCAACAGAGAATGTGCTTGGATGGCGAGACTTTGGCTCTGTGAAATCATAAGGCACTAGAAGGTAGCATATCATGAAACTGTGATGCACACACGGTCTGCAGCTATGAGGCCTTTTAGGAGGGGAACAGGCTGTATCTGATCCAGCATGGTTTATGGCAGGCGTCCGTGACAAGGGTTTGGGGCGTTAGGCCCTGCAGCTGGGCCTCCGCTAAAACAGGTTTCCTGGGAGTGGCTCAGTCGAGCAACCAGATGGTAGGGGAAGGAGGCAGCTCTTCCAGATAAGAGGGGAAGAGCCAAAGACTCACATACAAACATGCATGGACTATAAAACCATTCCTCCCTCTCTTTCTTTTCTGCTTTCTCCCATCACCCAACAAGAGGGACCTCCATGGCCTGCTCCCTCCTGCCCTCCACCCAACTGCCTACAGGCTGCAAGTTCTGTGACTCCTTTCTCTTTCTTGGTCTTTATGAAATTCTTACGAGCCTGATTTTATGGCGAGAGAATATTAGGGTGGGGCAGGGAGGGAGGAAAGACAGAAGCCGCACAGGGTATCAGGGGCCAGATGTGCAGAATCCGAACCTGACACATGGGGCATCGCTGCCCCATCTGTTCTAACCTTCTGACCCTCAGCAGGAGTGTGCTGGGTCCGATTGCCCCCACTCTCCCCGACTGCCCGGTGAGGTTGTGGCGACAACGTGAAATCCCCCCATGGTGGGAGTATCTAAACGACAACAGTGCTAAATGCCATGAGTCAGGGCTTTGCCCCTAGAGAACCGGTGGGTAAACATTTACCAGCACGTCAGGGCCCCGCCCCAGGAAGGCCCATGCGTCTAAGACTGACATAGAGATGCCAAGACCATCTCTGGAAAAATACTGAGGACCAAGCAGTTTCTCTCCATCTGTCACACTCCCCACCCCCCCATACATGTTGTGCAGCGCGTGCTGTGTGAAGTGATATTGTCTGCCCATGCTGTTTCTGGTGTGACCCAGTCTGAAGTGCCGTCCTCCCAAATGAGCTTTATGAAAAGCAGACGAGAGTGAGGAGAGAGAGGCCACTACGGCAAGAGCTGGGCCAACCCAACCCAAGGCTCTCCTTTCCTCCCGACCACCTCGGGGATACTTTTCCACTCAGGCATCTGACTCACTGGACCACTGCCATGACGGGGTCGGGGGGAGGTTGGTCCCCAAGCACCTCTCACCCACAGGCGGCAAGACTCCCTCACATTTCAGTGACCTCCTGGAGAGGTGCAGGTCCTCGTGGCGTAGTGATTAGGAGCCTGGGCTCAGGAGGCCAACTTCTTGGATTCAAATTTTAATGCATCGTCTGTGTGTCCCTGGGCAGGTTACTTAACTTCTCTGTGCTTCAGGTATAAATGGGGATAACCACAGTACTTGCCTCATGGGATTGTTGTGAAGACAGAATGAGTAAACCTACAGAAGGCCCTTCTGAGCACAGCACCTAGGAATGATCATAGGCATCACCATGGATGTTATTTTTGGTGGGGGCTTCTGTTCTTGGTAGCCATTAAAACAAATATGGTTATTCCATACATGCTGTTCCCAGCGGGGAGAGCTTATGAGTGAATCAAGAAAAAAAAATCAAGCAGAATATCAACAGCTGTATCATGAAAAAGAAAACCTTAATTTGAATGACAATCTGTAGAATAACTCTCTTTGATAACGATAAACTTATTAACTGATATACTTCTAAAACATCTTAGGTCCTTGGAAGACAGGGCACAAGTCATGAACATACTATGCTTAAAATTCTAAAGGTATGTTCTTTGCAGAGCTGTGGGAAAAAGCGCGAGAGTGTGGCAGAAGGGGGCTTGAAATCATTTTGAGCTTGGAAGAGGCCAGGCAGAGACACGGACTCATCCCCAACTGGGCAAGAGATGTGGGCCGGAGTCAGGAGAGAAGGGCAGAGCTGACCAAGGAGGCAGTGAGCTCGGAGGAAGCCGCACAGAGGGCTGGGGCAGACAGTTGCACCGGACTAATTCTCATTAGAGACAGAGATCCGCTCACTGGGCTTAAAAAAATAAGAACACGATCACACATTTGGTATGTGAATTGCAAATATTAATCTGATTAATTGTATGGACGCAGACCTAAAGCCCAGATACCACGCAGGGCTAGTTCTTAAAAACAAAAACAAAGTGATTAAAGTTTATTTTTGATAGAGAGCGTTCATGCACCTCTCTCTCCAGATCAGACAAGTCCCTGGCCTGTGGCTATATTCTGGCTCCTCAGGGCCCCTTACAGGGCTTTCTAGAATTCATCACCCCCTTCTCCTGAGCAGAATGCAATTTATCCACGTCACCTCCTATTCAGCTCAGGGCCTTAATACTTGATTTGTTAACTAGACAAATTAATATACCCCACAGCATTAGTGACTGGGACCATCTTAGAGTTCTGTTTTGTTTTGTTTTTTTCTCTCCATGCTATCTGCATTTTCAGAAAAAGAATCTGAGCGACTCCTGGACTAACTCAAAGGGATGCCCTGCTAACGGGGGTATGTTAGCAGTGGTCTGGGCGAGTGGAAAAGGCTCCCCTAGAATCATACCACCTAGATAACTTCCTACTTTGCTCATTGGCCTGGTGTATCGTAGCATTCAATAAATGTTTCTTGAACTTAGCAGCCAAAACTACACAGTAAGGAGAAATTTTTACACATGTTTAGAATGGGAAGGACAGCTAAGTATGTGGCATTTTATCAGGTGCACTCAGAACTTCAGAAGGAACTATGCCTCTGAATCACGGAGCATTTGAAGTAAAGAAAGGACATATTCCTTTGATAGGTAGACGGCACTGTAATGTCTTCTGCTCACTGATGAGAGCTCAGCTGTCCAGAACCATCTTTACTGTGCACGCACGTGCTATCTCGTTGGTTTTCCTTCTTCATGAACATTAGATGTGGTCACTAACTAAAATTATTGAAGTTCTGGTGCAAAGACACAGAGCTTTGAAGTGTTGTTCACTTCTGCCTCTGTGGTTTCTTAGACAAATGACGTTGGAACTACCTTTGTGCCTCAGTTTCTCATTTATAAAGATGAGCCTAATAATACAAGTTTCCAAAGGTTTTTTCAGGGCTCCTCTGAACAAACATACCCAGGATCATTTTGTAAACTGTAACGTACCGTGCAAAGGTAAAACATTAATAGATTAAATAATTCTTATTTCCCCTAGAAACTTCGGCAAAAATGGGTTCAAAGAGCTGGTTGCTTCTTTAGTTTTGAATTTGGCTATGTCCTGCCTATCTTCTTTGGATGCTTTAGCCTCTGAGGTTGGCTGTCTGATCGTTTTTCTTTCGTTTTTCAGAGTCCTTGGCCCATCCCACCGATGTAGCACATGAGCCTAATTCGGTTTTGCTCCGTGCATCAGAGAGTTTTAAGACAGCTAGTAAAACACCACATGGAAAAGCTTTGCAGGGAATTCTACTCCACAGAGAAACCACAGAAACTACGACACACCTTAACTATCTCCCCACCCCCAACAGTTGGCTAAAATTACGGCTCCGTTACGTTAGTACAATCCAACCGGTTTTGTTGCTCGGAGCAAAATCTGAGGTCCAGAACGAACTTCAGAACATAAGAAGTAAGGCAAACCTCAAAAGGAAACACGCTTCTTTGGGTTTTCAAACAAATATTACATATCAGAGGCATTCTTCTAACGGAGGAGACCAAGCAAAGGGAAGAGGGGTCCTGCTAATTGCGCCACAAATGTAAAATGGGAATCGGGGACTCACCCCAAAGAAAGGAGATCCCTTTTCATCATCAGATATTAAAGGCTACAACTTGTCATCAACTCCATCCTCAGACATGGGACCCTCTTGTCCCTCCCTCAAGTTCCTTCAGTGTTGAGTTGCTATCTCCCACATTAAAAATGAAGATGTATGTTTAAGACTGAGTATTAGCTCATGATTACCCTCTCATAGCCTTTTTCTTTGGTTTTTGTTTTTTCCCATCTTCATTTCTCTATTTTAAATGCCATTTACCCACTGAACGTTATGGGTGTGTTCCATAAATTTGTATGGCCTTGGCACGGAGACTATTCAGAGGGAAAGAATAACCAGCCAATACTCTTCCTAATGCATCATCCATGCCCCATAGCTGGTGCTGAGTTCATTACGTATCACAGACAACTCATTTTCCTGTAGTTAATCCGAGTGTCCTCACTTATTTTTTTACTACACAAGCACTGACGGAGTTTAATTTCCACATCCATCTAGAGTGAGTACAGGATCCCCAAGGATGCTGCTGACCACCACAAAGATACCAGACTATCTTGATTATAAACACTCCATCTTATTCTCTTCCAAATTCAATGAACTATTCAAGAAACACCAATATTCCGGCAACCAAATTATGATGTGGGAAGGAAGGAGAATCTAAGGATGGTCCTGGGGCAATGCCAGGTCTTCTAGATACCCAAGGTTGACCATGCTTATAGGGAATGATGGGGTTAATCTGAAAACTCCAAGAGGGTGTCTCAAAAAAGCTGCGAGGGTGCCTCTTGAGCAACAATGTGCTCAGGAATCTGTGATCTGCCTCAATTCAACAAGAAACAAGCAGCAATTCTACCAAAAAAGCATTTGTTAGTGTGATTAAACATCTGTGATATAAGAAACTGCAATGGTTACACAAAAATGACTAAGATAGGAGTTTGAACGTAAGCAAACTATCTTTATATTTCAAAATAAGTACCTTAAAAGACCTTTCCTTTGTTCAGGCTGCTTAACGACCTCAACTTCTCTGGCCCATTAAGGGAGTCAGGATTTGCAGCTTTCCAGAGCTGGCATTGTGCAGTGACCTTGACTTTTCCAGCCTCCCAGAAAGCAGGAGTTGTTCAATGAAGGCCATAGGTGGTGGAGATCTGTCTCTGGTGAGAAAACTGGGGTAAGACCCCCAAATTGACAAGCAAAGGGTAAAAATGACTCATCAATATCAACCAGTCCTGGCGGGTGGGCAGATTAGAGCATGGGTGGGTGTCTGAGGCAGTTCTTGGGATCTTTCTTCTAGAATGCTCATGACTTTCTTCAGATCTCCACTCCACTGCTGCTGTGTTAGGGAAGAGTTTCTCAGGAGGCTGACAAGAAGGTGGGGTGGAGGAGAGCCAGGAAGGAAGGCGTCACTGAAGTCAGGGGAGGAGTGGTATATATCGTCAAAGGCAATTAGAAGGTTACCAGTGACCTTAGCAAGAGCAGTTCTATTTGAATGAAACTGCTTCCTGCTCATTCCTTCACTCCTGCAACACTATCCACCCTCATAATTCACATATCTCCTTCACAATATGAACCTCGTGTAAAGACCATGTGACTAAGTATTCCAAGTTAATGATTATGATAAATTTCAAGCCCTCGATCTGGATATGGTTATTAATTTTCTCCAATTACACAGGTACATGGAGTCTATTTATTGGTTACATCAGGGGCAGTAATTCATTATAATTATTCCTTTCCTATTGATTCCCTAATATAGTCCTTACAATAGCTCTTTCAATGGTGTAATAAAAAGAGAACTGGCTTTAGTATCAGAAAACCTGGTTATTAGTCCTGATTCCAACCACATGGTCTTGGAAAAACACTCAGATACTCAGAATATGGACCTTAGTAAAATAATGCTTATAGTGGAGAGTCATTCATTCATTCAACCAATATTTACTGAGGAGTTACTAAGTGCCAAACATCAAAATGGGCATTAGGAATAGAATGCATAGGCATGGGACATAATTACTGTCCTTAAACCATATCAGCCTGGGAAGGAAATACACAAATAAAAGTGAAAAGAGACTATATATGAAAGTATTTCATAACTATAAATCACTGTACAAAGTATTTTTTTAATTATTATACTGTTCATTCAAATTTATTCACTAATAATGAACATTTACTAAGTGGGTACCTATGTTGTATGTGCTACTCTAAAAATGGAGGATACAAAAATGGATAAGAGCAATTAAAGGTAATGAACTCTATCTGTATATCTCAACATGGTAGACTTCAAAACACAATGAACACTGAATAAAAAAAGACAAATTGCAGAATTGGCAAATAGAATATGGAAATTAAAAATATATAGTCATCATACAGTAACAGAGTAATCATACAGTGAACAGTACTATATATCATTCATGGATATAGATAAAGAAGTTCATAGATAGGCTGAGAGAATATGCCTTAAATTCTTGTTGGAGTTTGTTTCTGGGAAGAAAGAGAAAGAGAACAGGGGGTGGCGGTAAGGACAAAGTTTTCAGGGTTTTTTCAGCGTTTACTTAAAAAAAAAGAAAGAAAAATTAGCAACTGTCAATTTTTCATGATACAATTTTCCATGGTACAAATGTGCTTGTTATATTATTCTTTGAGCTTGTCTGATTTTAAAAAGTACGGAAACGAAGTCTCTGGTCTCAAAAGACTCCCACAGTCTGGTAGGGGAGACAGATATATGAAAGTCACAACGTAAGGTGATATGCATTTTACTAGACCACATCTCTCTCTGTGTCTTAGGCAAAGTTTCATGGGCAGATGCCAGTTAAAAGAAATAGTGAAAGGAATTCTTCAGCTATGTCTCCTGCTTGTCCCCTTTCTCTCTACACAGTGGCCTCACTTCCACTGCCTCAGAAAAGCAAACTTTTCTTTGCTTATGTTTCCTCCCCTGTTCACATTTCATCTCCATGCATTCTTCATGAGTCTCAAGAACTTGCTCTTTTCCTTGGACTGAGGAAGATTCTAATCCCTCCTCTGCTGTTCTAGAGCCAATGATTCACTTTCCTTTGACCTTGTCTACAACTTTGTTCCTTCAATTGTCCCATCTCGCCCTCTCCAGTTTTCCAGCCCTTCTTCTCCTTTCCCCTCTATGCATTTCACACATAGATAACTATCTTCACCTAGTTCCAGTCTTCCCACTGACTGATTCCCATCTGATCTCCTTTTCTTCATAATTGAACTCCCCAGAATATGTGACCTACACTTGAGGCTTCCATATACTGATAAGCTCCATGTGGGTTTTTTTTTTTTTTCATTTCTTTAAAAAAAAATTATCCTCAAGATAGCTAACCTACAGTGTAGTCTTGGGTTCAGGACTAGATTCCAGTGATTCATCACTTACATATAACACCCAGTGCTCATCCCAATAAGTGCCCTCCTTAATGCCCATCACCCATTTTCCCTACCCCTCAACCCCACCCCCATCAACCCTCAGTTTGTCTTTTGTATTTAAAAGTCTCTTATGGTTTGCCTCCCTCTCTATTTTTATCTTATTTTTCCTGCTCTTCCCCTGTGAACATCTGTTAAGTTTCTCAAATTTCACATATGAGTTAAATCATAGGATATCTGTATTTCTCTGACTTATTTCACTTAGCACAATATCCTCCAGTTCCATCCACATTGTTGCAAATGGCAAGATTTCATTCTTTTTCATTGCTGAGTAGTATTCCATTGTGTGTGTGTGTGTGTGTGTGTGTGTGTGTGTGTGTGTATACACCACATCTTCTTAATCCATTCATCAGTTGGACATTTGGGCTCTTTCCATAATTTAAGCCTATGTTCTTAAACTCTATAGTCTTGTTTCCAACTCCCTCCTTGATCACCATTACCACCACCATTCACCCTATTGAAATTACATCCTTGAAGGTCACTAATGATATTCTTATCACCAAATATCGTTGCCTTGCCCTTTTCTCTCCACATCTCCATATGTGGGTGACCTTACACTTCTCCCTGATCTAACTTCCAGGACTCCACCCTGTCCTCATTCTGTATTTACTATTTTGGATGTTCCATCTCTGACCACCAGGCTCTTTCTTTTCTCTCTGTTTCATACATGAGGATCTTTTAGATATTCCACAGAATTCTGTTCTTAACCTTCTGTTCTTCTCCTGGCACATACTCTCTACTGGATATTTTAGCTGCTCCCATGGAGCACCTCTCTACTGACAATCCCTAAGTTTATGTTTCCAACCATGGACTGTGAGCCTATGTTTGACTTCCTGATGAACATTTCTACTTTGATGTTCTACTATCATCTCAAACTCAGTGTATCTAAAAGCTGAGCTCTTTTCCTCTCTCTAGCCTAAAAACAAAACAAACAAAATCTTCCACATCACAAACAGTAAAAGTCATCCAAGTTCATCCTGCTAAATTAGTTGATTTCTGAGACTCTCCTTTATCCCAGTCATCATAACTTCAAATCCTCTCCCATTCTCCTCTCGGCTGGCAGCCACAGTTACTTTTTTCCTAGGGTTTCTTGAATATGCCCCTTCCTTTTCATTTTCATGACTATTCTCCTAGCTCAACCTATAACTACCTCAAATCTGGACCATTGAAAACAACTTCCGCAGGGTCTAGTCAAGCCTCCAGCTTCTTCTATCTCCAAACTATTAATTTTCCTAAGACATCAAATTTATCATTTCACTCTTCATTTACAGAAGGCATTTTAATTGTCAACTCTTGGACTCTAATGGAGTAGAACTCAAAGCCCTTTACCTGCCCTTCCTCAGATATTTTTAATACCATACTGTCTATTACTTTTCTAAAGTCTTACAGCTCAGGTAAATTTCTCTGTGTAAAATGTTGAACTTCAACTCTCTCATGTAAATAAGAATAATATGTTGTTGTGAGGATTGACCATGATAATATGTGTAAAGAACCTAACATAGTGTCTGGTTTATGGCTAACTGTATATCACAAATATGCTCTATGTTTTCTCAGTTCTCTGCTCACCTCAGCCTGGTCTTTTTATACAGAATGTCTTCCTTCCAGCTGAAATTCCTGCTTGACTTTTCCCAGCCCAACAGTGATCTCTATGTCCTCTGACTACCTATAAAAACTCACTGTCAGTACTATGCTAGTAATATGGTACATACATTGTGATCACTGTATTAGGGTATGTCTTAAACATTAGTTTGCATCAGACACATGCTTGATAAAGCACAAATAACCGGGCTCCACCCTGAATCTATGATTCAGTAAGAATGGGATGGGGCCTGAGAATCTACATTTCTTATAAGTTCCTCACTATTGCTATGGCTTCTGGTCCAGGGATCATACTTTTTTTTAAATTTTTTTTTAATGCTTATTTATTTTTGAGAGAGACAGAGACAGAGTGTGAATGGGGGAGGGGCAGAGAGAGAGGGAGACACTCAGAGAGGGAATCTGAAACAGGCTCCAGGCTCTGAGCTGTCACCACAGAGCCTGACGCGGGACTTGAACTCACAAGCCATGAGATCATGACCTGAGCTGAAGTCGGACTCCCAATGGACTGAGTCACCCAGGTGCCCCAAGGGATCACACTTTTAGGAGGACTGCTGTCTGTCATTCTCAGATTGTAAGCTCCTATAAAACAGAATTGCTACATTGTTCCTTTTTCCACTGACCCACCCTCTTTATTCTTTTCTCTCTTTTTAAGTTTACTTACTTATTTAATTTTGAGAGAGAGAGAGAGAGAGAGAGCATGCATGAGTGAGTAGGGGACAGAAAGAGAGGGAGAAGAAAATCCCAAGCAGGCTGACGCTGTCAGCATGGAACCTGACACAGGGCTCAAATTCACAAACCGTCAGATCACAACCTGAGTCGCAACCAAGAGTTGGACACTTAACTGACCGAGCCATCCAGGCACTCCGTCCTTTTTTTATATACTCCAGGTAGTACATTGGACAGTAATTTAACATGGAAGAAACGTGTTTTTTCAATGGAATTTAATGCAGACTCCATATTCACTAGCTGGTGTAATCAGTCTTAAACCATGTCCAACATTTTAAAATCTACTGAAATGGAATGACTTAGTCAATGACAGGTATTTGTTTATAAAGAAAAGCCCATTAGATATAAATACAGGCAGACAACCCTCAATTCTTCATGGTAGTGGAGAGGTATAAGAACTCTAAGAATTAAAAAAAAAAGAAAATTATTTGTATTTTCCTTGGAATGCATTTTAAAAGTTATGTTTTGGGATGGGCCTTACACTCCAGAAATTCATAGTGTTTTAAGTATTTTCCCCATGAAGGGATGTTTCTGTATCAAGGACCACTGTCTGCTTTCTCTAAAACAGATGATGGATGGGTGGGAAGGAAGATTAGGAGGCAAGTGCCAATAGCAAAATAGGACAGAGGAATGAAAATGGGGAAAACTTGCAGAAGACAATGAAAGGGTAATTCCGTCTCCAAACCCGGGGAAGATAATGGCTGGCCACTTAATCATGCCTAGTCTCCCTGTGGACTACCCACATCTCAGCTACTCCTGGGCTGAAGGCATATTATGTAAAGAGGTTCCTGCTGGATAGCTGACATTTTCAATGTTTAGAATTGACTAGTGGGGAAGGTCTATAAAGATTAACATAAGAAAGATCTAGAAAGGCATCCACTTTGCCTAGCTTGCCTTTGTTTTAATCTCACTTTTTCCAATCCAAGCTAGGGTGCAGGCTGTTTCCAGTTGAATTAATTTAAAACATGTCAAGCACAATTGTTCTGTGTCTACTTGTTTATTTGTTTGACTGAAAATTTTCATCAACCAAATTAAGCTGGATGACTTTAAAGACTTTTTTTTCAGTAGCTGAAACTCAAAAGAGAGAGAAAACTTTCAACCATCCTTTTGCTGGAACACTGACTGGCTCCTATAATATAATTAGAGGGGCACCTGCTTGGTTCATTTTAAGTGTCCGACTTTTTTTTTGGCTCAGGTCATGATCTCGTAGTTTGTGAGATCGAACCCCGCGTCGGGGTTCTGTGCTGATGGCATGGCGCCTGCTTGAGTTTCTCTCTCTCTCCCTCTTTCTCTCCCTCTCCCCTGCTCTCGTGCAAGGGTTCAGGTGTGCACTCTCTCTTTCTCTCTCTCAAATAAATAAACATTAAAAGAAAAAGAATAGTTAGCCACGGTGGTGAGGCCAACCAGCAGATAAAGTAAAAGGGAGAACCCTAAAGAAGCCACAAGCAATCTTTCAGCAAAGCTGCAACTGGAAAAGTGAAGTGCACGCCTTGGAGGATGAGCTGGCTTCCTCAGCTGTTTTGATGATGGTGTTAATGAGGGTACAGCCAGAGGTCTCCTCCCCATATGGACTTCACATTTGCAAATTCGGCTCCACATGACCAAAACCTTTGATCTCTAGATAAGACTGTTCATTATTGAGCACAGAGGCACTAAGCAAAAAACCTACTTGGGCAAAACAGGCCACATCCTTACTTTAAACATAATTTAAAGCATACCGCCTTCTGACCGAAAGTGTCGTCTTTATCACAAAGAGTAATACTGTGTAATATATCTATAGTTCTTTCCATAGCAAAGGTTGAAAATATGGTCATAATAAACCAGTTTTCCACATTTTCCTTAGGTTAGTGCTAAATGAAGAAGTTAAGCAAGATAATAACAATAGGCGTTCTTGAAGGTTTCACTTTATAATTACAATAACAAGTGTAAAGAAAGAAACCATTTTTATACTTGCTCAGCCTTCTAAATATGCGATGTGAAGATATAAGTGGTTGAACTCAATATTCCTAACCTTAAACTAGTTTGACCCAAACTCAGATATTATGTACATATATGGAGTCATGTACATTTCTGGAGATCGTATGTTTTTTTCATGGATGTTTATATAATTTGGGGGGGGGTTCCTTCTCCATTTTCTATTTCAATGTACACTGCCTGAGAAACTGGGCCATTGCCTGTCCCCCCAGGGCCACACACTCTAGTCATATTTAGTAGAAGACGCAATAAGAACACAAAGAATAATGATTGTGAGGGAGGAGAATGAGGGGAGGCCAGGAAACAGACTTTTATGTAATCTTAGAAAGCATTTTGCAAGTTTTCATCCCAAAAATATTGAGTTACCATGGGAGTACTTAAAAGCAAAGGTAGGCTTAAGCAGGCCCTTCTCTGCATGAAGTAGTAGTAACGGGGGGGGGGGGGGAGCCCTAGGGATCATTCTTGAACAGGTTTTATTTAACTACTTTTATTAAAAATATGAAACTAGATTACAATGAAATCTAAAATCCCAATCCAATGTTGGGTGGCTTCTTTCATTGTCATTTAGTCTAATTCCTTTATTTTGCAGATGGAAAGAAAAATCTATGACATCTTGGCAAGTTGACACAGAGAGAGAGAAGCATGTTCTGATTTCCAGACAGTGAGCCTTCCTCTGTCACCCTGTCCTGCCGTCATTATCAGATATTTTGACAATGACACTGTGCCAAGGGGATAGCTCAGCACTGCAGGGAGATTTCACAAAGGTCTCTGAGCTGAGCAAGCACATATATCAGATGAGATTCAGTGTGGGAAGTCTAAGCGAATGCTTTGAGGAAAACATAATCCAGTCATAAGTTTAGATGATCGACTATAGGGAATGTGTCCATATGTAATGCTTCCCATAACCATCAGCTCAATGTGCTACAGGTCTATTGAAGGGCCTTTGCTCCTCCTGTCTGGAAAAAAAAGGAGGAGGAAATAGAAAACATTATCCTACCATTTTACGAAACCAGGGTGTCCTCATGGAAAGTTGTGTTGAGTTTTCGGCATAACACTTAAAAAAGGATTGAACAGCTGGAAAGATTGACAGAATGGCAAATAAACTGGTCATGAGGAAGGAGGGACTTCAGGGGGAGGATTGACTAAAACAAATTTCGGATAGACGGGGGAAATATACAGTATGTCTCAGTCTCTTTAGGGTGTTATAATGGAATACCACAGACTTGGTGGCTTATAAACAACAGACCTTATTTCTTACAGTTCTAGAGCCTGGGAAGCCCAAGATCAAGGAATCTGCAGATTCAGCATCTGGTGAGAGCTCACTTTCTGGCGTATAGATGGTGATCTTCTCACTAAAACCTCAAATGGAAGAAGGGGTGATGGATCTCTCTTGGGTTTCTTTAATTAGGGCACTCATCCCATTCATGAGGCTCCATTCTCATGACCTAATCACCACCTAACGCTCTTGATTTCAGCTCAAGTCATGATCCCAGGGTCGTGGGATCAAGCCCCACATTGGGCTCCATGCTGAGCATGGAGCCTGCTTGAAATTTTCTCTCTCTCTCTCTCTCTCTCTCTTCTCTTTCTCCCTCTACTCCTCCCCAGCTCAGGTGTACTCTCTCTCTCTCTCTTTCTCTCTCTCTCTCAAAAAGAAAAAAAAAGAGATTGATAAGCGACTTGTACTCTCATCCATTACTGATGGGGGTGTAAATTGCTGTAAACCCTTTGGAAAACTCTATTGTAGTAGCTACTAAAGCTAAGCACATGTCTATCATATGACCTAGCATTTCTATTCCTAAGTATATACCCAAGAGAAATGAGTACAAATGTCCAAAGAAAAAATTTGCACAAGACGTTTATAGCATTGTTTGTAATATTTCAAATTAGGAATGACCCAAATGTCAATCAGCAGGAGAATGCATAAAAAAATAATGGCATATTTACACAATGGAATAGTATAATTCCATAAAAAAGAACACACTACTTATACTGCAACAACATATATGAATTTCACAGATATTATGTTGAGCAAAAAGGATAAATTGTGTATTAGTTCATTTATATAAAATGCAAGAACAGCAAAAAAAAATGAGGATGTTAGAAGTCAGAGTTGTGTGAACTCCCTGGGCTATAAGTATCAACAGATGAAGGTGTGAGGAAACCGGCTGTAGGTCTGGAAGTGTTCTATATCTTCATCTATATGATGGATTACAGGGGTGTATACATATGTCAAAGTATATCGGGCTGGACATCTATTATTACTGTTTGTTTGTTTGCCCACAATAGAAAAAGAAGAAAACTAATGGGATGGGAAGAACGTGATTTAAAGGAGGGTAGTTTTAGTACAAATAATAGGAAGGATTACTGCATTTGTTTTGTCATTTTTCCAATTGAGATTGACTGAATATGTTCCAGGCACTGTTTCCAGAGAGGAGACCCAAAGATAATACCACTTACTTCCCGTCCTTGAGAATTTCACAGTCACGTGAGAGGACAGACCCATCAATAACTCTAATAAACACGGTAAGTGCCATCATCATGTTATTCATAAGAACCACGGAAACATGGTGAATCAAATGTAGGAAATGAGAAGTCAAGGGATAGTTTCATGGAGGAAGAATATTTGAGTTGTGACTTTAAGAAAGAGAAGAAGTTCAACAAGCGGTGTAGGAGAAGGAAGGATATTCTAATATCTACATATATCTATATATCTATATCTATATCTGTATCTATATCTATCTATCTATATCTATATCTATATCTATATCTATATCTATATCTATATCTTATATATGAAAGCACAAAATTGCCCAGCAGGTTTGAGTTATCTAGTTGTCAGGCATGACGAGGAGTCTGGATAGGGGAGGGACGATGAGGCTGGAATAGGGCTAGGAAGACTGAGAAGGGCCAATAAGTAACTGAGCCAGAAGCAGGAAGTGCCACAGTCATAGTGGTACTACAGAAAGACAACCCAGGCGGCCACAGAGGGTACACAGAGGGGAGAAGAGGAGGTGCCGACAGTCACTGAACACACAACGCTCACTATGCCAACTTGGTGACTGAACTGAAATGCATGCTGGTTGGTAGACAGAATGAAAGTAACTGTGCTAAGTGGTAAAATTAAGAATGTAGAATCTATTGACTTGTTAGTACAAGCTGATCATTATAAGATGTTGCTATGATCATTGATAACTGGGCTTGCTGGCATTGTGACATCAAGGGGACTTTTGCAGCAGGCCTGTGGATCTGGGCTGTGTCACAGTAGACAGCAAGGCTACACTGCGTATCCTTTAGTAGAGCATCCTGGGCTTCTGGAGGATCCCTAGTGAATCATCACCCTAACCTCAAAGTATTGCTTTTGACTTGTTTCGTTTTTACTTTTATTTTCATTATAGTGAAATGCAATTCTGTGTGTGTAGTTTTTGATATAACATACACAATTATGGTAAATATTTTAAATAGAAACCCACAGTGAAGAGACTTCAAAGTCTGGATATGTTTCTAAAATTTCTTTTAAGTATCATGTACTCAGGTAAATATTCTGGATTTTCATGAGATCAAAGAAGAAAATAATAATCAACCCCAACCTGAGGCATGTTCTGATACTGTGCAAAAATCATTACAACATTAAAAATGTTTGCATTTCTAAAATGAAAACAACTTGATTCTTTCAACATAAAAATCTGATTAACTTATTATTACAAGTGATATAAATGTTGGATGGAAATAGAGCTCAAAGGTTGTATTGTTAAAAGTTGAACAGGCAAAACAGTTTTTTAAATCAAACTGCCTATCATGTTTTGTTAAAGGTCATGATTCCAATAAAGAAAATTTGTAATCACTAATGAAGGAAAAATTAAAGAACACAATAAATCAGTTTCATGCAATAAAGTGCTTCAAATAAAATCTTCTTTTAAATCAAGTGTGTCAATAAGGTAATTACTAAACATTTTTAAACATATAATCAGAACTTTTAATACAATCTATTACGTAGTTAAACATAAGTGAACATTTTTAGACATGAAATACTTAGTTGAACCTTGAAAAATAATTTGTATGGGCATATCATAGCAATGTAGCCTTATGATCTTGACTGTGGCAAAGCATTTATCTACTGAAATGATAGAGCAACCTTTTGGAAAACATATAAATCAGACTAGTAAAATTTTAATCATTATTGATAGAGCTGTAAAAGTTCCATGTAAAAGTATTTTAATAATACCTAATATGCAAAGTTCAAGATGCTGAAGGTAATTAGGTATTTTTTATTGATCTAGTGTAGCAAGACGGAAAAGCATTTGTGATATCTCAAACTATTTCAATGGGTACCAAGAAAAATGGTTTCACTGAGAAGTACTTACTTGAAAACGGTGCCAGAGTGGTAACATGCATAAAGTCTGGAGTTGCAGCCCACATTTTTTTTTTTTAAGTAGGCTTCACACCCAGTGTGGAGCCCAACAGGGGGCTTGAACTCAGCGCCCTGAGAACAAGAAAGGCCCTGAGATCAAGCTCAGTCTGAGCTGAGATCAAGAGTTGGACACTTAACCCACTGAGCCATCCAGGGACTCCAACAGCCCACAGTTTTGAAGAAAATTTCAGATGTTTTGTTTTCATCCCAACTCAGTATGTATTCAATATATTCAGCTGATACAATAAGAGATGTATATGAAGTCAATATTAGTACCTTCTTTATAAATTTTCCATTTGTTACCATAAGGGGTTTTAATACATATTTTTAAAATTTATTTACTTTTGAGAGAAAGAGAGAGACAGAATGTGAGCAGGGGAGGGGCAGAGAGAGAGGGAGACACAGAATCTGAAACAGGCTCCAGGCTCTGAGCTATCGGCACAGAGCCTGATGCAGGGCTTGAACTCATGAACCGTGAGATCATGACCTGAGCTGAAGTTGGACGCTTAACCAACTGAGCCACCCAGGAGCCCCTCTTTATTACCATATGTTAAACAAACACTAGAGATAATTAAATAATATATCTGAAGAGAGCTCAAGATTGGACATTAGAGAAATATTAGAACCCAGCTGGGCAACACATAGTGCTAGCATTGCACCGAGAAGAAATCATGCCAAGACTTTGTGTTCATTTTAATGTAAATCTGAAGTGGGAGTAGTTAAACATTTGAAAAGTGCAACTAACTTTTAGGGATTTGGCTTTAGTGAAATATTCTACTATGAATTTCAATACTTTCTTTAGCTTTGTCAGAGAGAAATGAAAACATTTTGCCCATATAAAATTAATAAAGTGAACCATAAAAGAGATGTAGAAGATATATAGAAACAAATGAATAAAGAGTACAACTTGAAACAAAGCAAAGTAATCAATTATAAAGAAAAATAGTTTTTTGTTTAATAAATTATACAGAAATGGGTTTATTATTTTATGACAAAAATGCAGAGCACGATGAATTATTAACCTCTTTCAATTTATTCAATCTTAAACTTTAGCACAGTATGCAATGTTAACCAAGTAGATTTAGGGTGATCAAAAATTTATAAAATTAAGTCAACTAATTGAATGTGACATTCCAAGAAATGGTTTTGTGAATTAATTGATCATAAATAAATTAAATATAAAAAAAACTCACACAATATTATGAAGGCTAGAAAAAATTTCAACATAATTATTTGCGGTTCAAAGGCTGGAATTATAAGAAATCCAAAAGTGTAATTTACTTTTACTATGACAAATGATACTGTTGATATTGAGAGAAATCTTCTACATACAGAGAACTACAAATTGCATAACGACTACCATTTTAAAAGGAAAGTCACAGAAGAGCCTATGCACATTTCTTCATGTTACCTCATGGCTCAGACAAGGGCAACTTTTAGGAAGTGAAACCCATCAACCAAAGGCTGCACCAACACTTCTGAAAACCAACAAATGATTTGGAAATCATCGGAAAAATGTGATGACTGATAAGGACGAAAAACTATACCATCTGGCAAGGAGTTTCATAAGGTACACATAATTGAGTTTATATAAAGAATAAAAAGTAATTTAATTGTAAAAAAAAAAAAGGAAAGAAAAAGTAATTTAACTGTTAAATTTATATGTTGATTTCCATGTAATTGTGCCAGTTAACATATTTTTAATTTTCCCTCCTGGATGAAGGCAGGCAAGAAGAAGTTGAGAAGGTGATCGTAATGGTGTTGGAAGTTACGAGGCGTGAAAAAGAAGGAAGTGAACTAGAGAGGCCACAGTAATAAGATTTGCTGACCAATTTGTTATGAGAAGAGATGGGGCTAGGGTGTTTCTAACTTCAATGAACAGGATAGTTAGTACCAGTTCTGAACACACTGAGTTTGAAGACATGTGTAACGACCAGGTGAAAATATATAAAAGAGTAATAACAGCAATAATTAGTATATTATCCTATAATAACATAATAATGATTATTATTATAAATATTTATACTGGGCTACATAGTGTTCCACGTTCCTTCAGATACTTTATTTGATTTTCATGCTGCTCCAGTAAATATAGTCACACTATTATTACCAGGAGCTCCTCCTTATTGAGGTGCTACTATTCCTGCATTCAGCAATGCTATTTGAGCCCCTCTATAGGCCAGGGGTTGGTGATGTATCAGTCAGTAAGATGAATCCCTGCCCTCATGGAGCGGACGTTCTCATGGAGGAAAATAGACAATAATGAAATATATGTAAAGTAGAAGGTCAGGAACAGAGTCAGGGTTAAGTGGATGGAATGTGATGGTGTAATTTAAATAGGATGGTCGGGGAAGGAGATATTTGGACAGAATCCTAAAGGAAGGGAAAGAGCGACTCACGTGATTATTTTGGGAAGGGTCATTCTGGGAAGAGGGCACAGTAAGAGCAAAGATGGCAATGTGTTTTTGATGGGTCTGAAGATCAGCAAAAAGGCCAGTGTGGCTACCATGGACTGAGTGAAGGGGAGAGTCACAGAAGATTTGAGATGAAGTCAAAGTAGTTAGCAGAAGACACACACACACACACACACACACACACACACACACACACACGGTCTTTAAAGCCCACGGTAGACCACTCGGGATTTTACTCAAAGTCTTGTGTATTAAGAGAAACACTCTGACTGCTATATGGTGACAAGACTCTCCGTCAGCAAGAATGGAAGTAAGAAACCAAGTTCTAAAGCTCTTGAGCTACCTGTAGCTTAGGCAGGTGATGATGATGGCTTAGAATAGGATGTAACAGTGGAGTTGAGACCAACAGGACAGATTTTAGAAACATTTCAAAGGTGGAACCAACAGGATTCACTAAAAATTAATTATAGAGTGCAGAAAAGAGGAAGAAAACAACAATTGCAAGATTTTTGGCCCTAGTGACTCACTGGGTGAATGGCGAATCCACTCAATGAGATGAAGACGTAGGAGGAACAGGTTTGAAGGGGGAAAATACGGGATTTGGGTTTGGAGTCTGAGATATTACATGTTAGATGCCTTTAAATCCTCTCAACAATTGCTTTCATATCTGTAATGGAGGTATGACCACTGTCCCTCTTTTATGGTTGTAAAAACTAAGGCTTTGAGATTTTCTTCAATTTAAGTTCTTATAGCCAATGGGTTGAGACTAATCCTAGAGCTCAAAGGAGAAAATAGGCCAGGAGGCTGACACAGTAAAATCCAATCAATGAATTTGATTCAAAAGTATTTCTTGAAGATCACTATGTACTTACTTAGCACTCTTAGGTGCTGTGATCAGGAAGGAAGGAATCACACGTTCCTTCTGCTACCTTTCAGGAATTTGCAATGTTGTAAGGGAATTGAGATACAATAGATGACTCTGCAATTGTTGGACCACAGCTCAAAATAGGATCGCATTAAAGATAATCACTGGAGGGGCGCCTGGGTGGCGCAGTCGGTTAAGCGTCCGACTTCAGCCAGGTCACGATCTCGCGGTCCGTGAGTTCGAGCCCCGCGTCAGGCCGCGTCAGGCTGTGGGCTGATGGCTCAGAGCCTGGAGCCTGTTTCCGATTCTGTGTCTCCCTCTCTCTCTGCCCCTCCCCCGTTCATGCTCTGTCTCTCTCTGTCCCAAAAATAAATAAACGTTGAAAAAAAAAAAAAAGATAATCACTGGAGTAGCTCGGTAGAAGGAGAAAAGTCAGTGATGGGCAGAACTATGTGACTTGAGCTCCTTTCTGGAAGATACGAGGGAGGATTTTAATGAAAAGGAGTTGGATGATCTTCAGGCCAGGAACCTGCATGGGTATAGTCAGTCAGTACGTGCCTGGGAATACCACGGAGACCATTCAACTGGAGTAGACAGAGAAAAAGATGGATGGACAGAGAAAGGCCAAATTAGGCAGCGCTGTGAAAGCCAGGGAGAACATCTTGGATTTTATCCCATGGGTAACTGGGAGCCAATGATGGTTTCTAAGGCTAGAGTTGAAACATGGTCAACATTCACCATTTCTTAACTAACATTTTCCTAGGGTGTTGCCAAACTCACATTGGCAACACTTACATTTTACTTATATTTAATATTTTTCATTTGTAATAAAAGTGATCACATATAACATCTAGGTAGATATTTTGACATGCTAATTCCTTTCAGTTCCAAACTCATTCAAATAATACATTTTTGTCCAGAAAAGAGAAATTATAATGTGAGGTTACGAAAAGTCCATTTCCCTCTTAACATTCTTCCTAGCAACTCAGTTGTTTTCGTTGGCTTTTATTAAAACAACCTTTGTGTGAACTGGCAATTTGTTTTGTAAATATCAATGAAAGCATATTTCAGAAAATATAGTAATAAAAACCAACCCAATTTCAGAAATATGCTCGCTGCCAGACATCAGTCTTCAGCTCATATTATGAGTATTTCCAGTAAGTCTTAAATACACATTAACATGAGAAATAGCTCACTGTTTAAGATCAAAAAAGTTGAAAAATCCTTCACTGCCTCTCAAAAACTGCTCAAGGATTCTGCCTAATAAAATGTATTTCCCTTTTTGATAAAGTGCATTCGTAATGGTTCAAGCGCTTCATTTCAGTTGAACATTTCCCCCCAAAACTGACTTAAACTCAGTTTATTATAATTCTAACATCTATGTGTTTTACAACTGTGTTTGTTTAAGAGGTCTGGGATATTAACATTTCAGCAATACCTATCTTGAACCCTTATCCACATTATTAAACCTTTACAAGAACTATAAACTTTGTCCAAGACTCTAAGGAACTCTATTATTATTTTTCAAATGTGCACAACTCAGCTATTGTCACTAAGCTACAGTTAATAAGAGAAAAAAAAATCTTCTGCAACTGAAGTATAATAAGGAGACACTACTAACTAAATATTCTGAAGAACTTTCACTTGAATACCTCCTGGCTGGCAGCTGAAATACCTGAGAAGTTTTGAAATGGTATCATTGCATAGTTATTTTCTGGACACTGTCATAATCATGCTATGTACCTGCTGGGATGCTCTTTTATGTGAATGAATGTTTTCTGTCCCTTCCTCTTCTCTTAGAATACATCTCTTTGGTCTACTCATTGTCCTGATTTCCACAATATATAGTTCTTCATATTTCAAAGTAGATCAGTGAATTAATTCCATTAATACAGCTTGAGTGTTGTGCTTAGAACCATGCAAGTCATTATGGGGTAGGTACAAGAAGTATCAAGATATGATTTTGCTACGAAGCAGCTCATATTATACTTGTGTTCTACAAAACATGAATTGGTAGCACATAATTCAAGGCATTCTGTAAATACTAAGTTATAAGATAAAGCCTAGAGCCAAAGCGAGGGAAGATAAATCACTGAATGTCTCGACCTTGCCATGCTTAGATCCTCAGTGGTATGAAAGGGGCGGGTTAGCCCAGATACCCAAGGAGTCTCCACCTCTGGGTGAACACAGGAAAGGATGGCACTACCATGTATGTCCTCAGCTTGTGTCTTTGATGCCAATATTATTACTTACTTGAAAGGTATCATGAATTTCTTCTTTTTTTTTTTTAATGTTTATTTATTTTTGAGAGACAGAGCATGAGTGGGGGAGGCACAGAGAGAAAGAGGGACCAAAGATCTAAAACAGGCTCCATGCTAACAGCAGTGGACCCGATGCAGGGCTCAAACTCATGAACCTTGAGATCATGACCTGACCTGAAGTTGGAGGCTCAACTGACTGAGTCACCCAGGTGCCCTGCATCATACATTTCAATGTGTAAAAACATACATTGAAAATGAAAATACAGAAATTGGAAGCAAGACCTCCTGAGTCTCAGTAAGGACCTCAACATATTATGGTAGATGTTCCCAAATATATTTTTTAAGTTTATTTATTTATTTTGAGAGAGCGAGCAAGTAGAGGAGGGGCAGGGAGACACACACACACACACACACACACACGGAGAGAGAGAGAGAGAGAGAGAGAGAGAGAGAGAGAGAATATCTCAAGCAAGCTCTGCACTATCAGCGTGGGCTCGAATTCACAAACCATGAGATCATGACCTCAGTGGAAATCAAGAGTTGGGCACCGAACTGACTGAGCCACCCAGGCACCCCCCAAAATATTTTTAAGTATGTAAGTAATCATATTAAATAAGAATTGAAGTATTAATCAAGAAGTAAAATCTTAATGATAAATGTAAGGCAAATGACAAGAAGTATTGAGTCCCTTAAGTTGGGCGTTAGGGAACTAAAATCATAATTACAAAATGAAATCAGTGAATTACAATAGCAAAGCTGACTGGGTTAAGGGGTATGTGAATTGCCATAAACTTTTTTTCTGTTTTTTGTTTGTTTGTTTGTTTGTTTTTGTGGTGGGTCACAGTAAGCAAATGGAATAGTTGCTATGCCAAAAGATGGTCTCTTGAGTTGAAGCTGCCTTTTTACTACACATAAAAATGAAACCTTAGGGGCACCTGGGTGCCTCAGTTGATTCAGCATCCAACTCTCAAATAAAAAAAAAATTTGTGTTTATTTAAGACAGA
Source organism: Leopardus geoffroyi (assembly GCF_018350155.1). Classification (NCBI taxonomy): domain Eukaryota; kingdom Metazoa; phylum Chordata; class Mammalia; order Carnivora; family Felidae; genus Leopardus; species Leopardus geoffroyi. The sequence continues at coordinate 101,217,049 of NC_059328.1, forward strand.
AACAGAGCATGAGTTGGGGGGGGGGGCAGACAGAGAGAGAAGGAGACACAGAATCTGACGCAGGTTCCAGGCTCTGAGCTGTCAGTACAGAGCCCAACATGGAGCTCAAACTCAAGAACCATGAGATCATGACCTGAGCCAAAGTCAGACGCTTAACCAACTGAGCCACACAGGTGCCCCCAGAGTCCAACTCTTGATCTCAGCTCAGGTCATGATCTCATGGTTCATGAGACTGAGCCCTGCATCAGGCTCTGCACTGATAGTATGGAACCTACTTGGGATTCTATCTCTCTCCCTCTCTGTGTTCCTCTCTGGCATGCGCGCACACACTCTCTCTCTCTCTCTCTCTCTCTCTCTCTCTCTCTCTCTCTCTCTTGCTCTGTCAAAAATAAATAAAAACAAACTTAAAAAATTTGAGACCTTAAACCAGGAACAAATGAAAAGAAATAAACATCCTCAGATAATCTGAAAATATGAATTTATTTAACAATTAAAATTAGCAAAATCTCCAGAATTCTACCTGTGAGATATCTAAATCAACCCAAACAACTTTTGCGGAACCTGGAACTGTGAAGAACATGTTTGAGACACATGTTCATAACATCTTAAAGAAAAAAAAAAAGGATTTGTATCTGACTTCTGAATATTTCCTGTAGTGTTATCATGTTGTCACTTAACATAGAAAACATTGCGAGATTCTTTTATCCCATAGTGGCACCAAAGCTTGGACCAAAACACAAAAGTCCAATTGAAACATGTAGCCCACTCATTCTGAAGCTACATGACATTACCCAGAGGCAGGTCTTGTGCAATCTGTAAGCTCCTAGAGGGAATGGATATATTGTTTGGACAATTGTGAAAAATTTTCCTAAGTTGTCATGAACAAAGCTTCTACTAATCTCCACTTTCTCAGCATCACCTGTCCTATAATAGGCTTGGAAGACATGGGAAGATCATAATTGATTACAAGTTCTCTTAGACCACAGTGACATCAAAAAAATGGCAGACTAGGCAGTTACACGCCTCTGCGTCCCCTGGAAACATTAGAAAAACAACTTGAAACTGGCTGAAATTACTTTATAGGAGCACTGAAACCAGTCAAAGATCTAAAGCACCAAACAATGCCCAATCAAGAAAAAGCCACATTCAATAAGGTAGGAAATGTTTTGGCTCTTGTACTTTCCCTTGCCCCACCCTTTCTCCATGAGAAGGGACAGCCTTTTCAACAATTGGTGCTGGGAAAACTAGATATCCGCATGCACATGTGGATATCCACATGTGGATATATACACACACACACACACACATGCATAATACATGTATGTGATATACATGTGTATATTACATGTATACATACGTGTATACGCACACACATATGTATATGTAGATATATATACATAAATATGTATACATATGTATGGGTATATACATGTATATACATGTGTGTATATATATAATGTTGGACCATAATCTCACACCATACACAAAAATTAACTCAAAATAGACCATGCATCTAAATTCAATACTAAAACCATAAAAATCTTAGAGGAAAACATAGGGGAAAAGCATCATGACACTGGGTTTGGTAGTGATTTCTTGCATAGGCAAGAAAGAAAAGAAAAACTAGATAAATTGAACATCATCAAAACTAAACTCTTTGTGCATCAAAGGACACTGCCAACAGAATACAGAGGAAACCCATGGGAATAAGAGAAAGTATTTGCAAATCACATACCTCATAAAGGGTTAGTAGCCAGAATATATAAATTAGTCCTACAATTCAACAGTAATAAAACCCCAACAACTCCATTAAAAATGTGGGCAAAAGAAGATATACAAATGGCCAAGAAGTACATAAAAAGATGCTTGATATCATTAATCATTAGGGAAATGCAAATTAAAACTACACTAAAATACCACTTCCCATTCATTGGGATGGCTGAATCTATCTATCTATCTATCTATCTATCTATCTATCTATCTATCTATCATCTATCTACCTATCTCTCCCCAGAATTTTAAAAGTACTGGTAAGGATGTGGAGAAATTGGAACACTTTTGCATTGTTGGTGGGAATATAAAATGGTATAGCCACTGTGGAAAACGTTATGGTGGTTCATCAAAAAATTAAACATACAATTACCATAGTATCCAGCAATTCTCACGTCTAGTTATATACTAAGAAAATTGAAAGTAGGGACTCAAGCAGATGTTTGGACGCTCGTATTCTTTTTGTAAAATGGGTCCACTCCTATTAATCACAGCATTATTCACAATAACTAAGAATTAGAAGTGCCCATTGATGGATGAGTGGATAAATAAAACGTACCCTGTACATATGATGGAATATTATTCAGCCTTAAAAACAAGGCAATTTTAATACATGCTCCAACATGAATGAATCTTGAGGACATCATGCTAAGTGAAATAAGCCGGTCACTGGAAGACAAGTACTAGATGATTACATTTACAATGAAATATTTAGTTAAATTCACAGATACAAAAACTAGAATGGTGGTTGCCGGGAGCTGGGGGGAGGGAGGTATAGGGAATTCTTTAATGGGTATAGTTTCAGTCAGGGAACATGAAAGAGTTCTGGAGAGGGATGGTGGTGATGGTTAAACAACAAGAATGTACTTAATGCCACCAACGGTACATTTAAAAATCGTGGATGGGGCGCCTGGGTGGTTCAGTCGGTTAAGCGTCCGACTTCAGCTCAGGTCACGATCTTGCAGTCCGTGAGTTCGAGCCCTGCGTCTAGCTCTGGGCTGATGACTCAGAGCCTGGAGCCTGCTTCGGATTCTGTGTCTCCCTCTCTCTCTGCCCCTCCCCCGTTCATGCTCTGTCTCTCTCTGTCTCAAAAATAAATAAACTTAAAAAAATGGTGGAAATGGCAAATTTCGTTATTATATTTTACTATGATAAAACAGTACAAATAAAAAGATCTTAGACCAGAAGTTCTCCAAATAGTGCCTTCAGTCACCAAGTGTTTAGGTTAATACCTTTTCCTCTCACTGTGGCCAGTAGAGGCGGCCTTGACAGTTGCATTAAGATTTTAATTTATCTTGTTTTTTTTTCTTTTTTTAATATGCAATTTATTGTCAAATTGGTATCCATACAACACCCAGTGCTCATCCCAACAAGTGCCCTCCTCAATACCCATCGCCCACCCTTCCCTTCCTCCCACCCCCCATCAGCCCTCAGTTTATTCTCAGTTTTTAAGAGTCTCTTATGGTTTGGCTCCCTCCCTAACTTTTTTTTTTTTTAAAGCATCTTTAACTCCCTAATGCTGCTGGATATCATAAATATAATGTCTATGTCACATACAAGCCCACACTAAGATATTTTTATTATCTTATTGCCAATGTGCCTAAATATTTTTATCGAATTTGAGGTGTGATATTTCACATATATTAATAAGATAAATGTTTCAATGCCTGGATAGCAAAATTAGTAAATGACTTTTTGATTGGCGGGATTATTTTAGGAGCAATGTACCCCAGAAGCAGTCTAATCCACATTTCTCTTTCAATTTAAATGTCCCAGATTTATTTAAGGCCTATATTGGTCTCCTTACGTAAAATAATCATCCTCCTTCATTCTACCAGCTCAAATTCTACCCATTCTTTAGGGCCTAGCTAAAGGCAAGTAATTTTGTAAAACATTTCCTGACAATCCCAGCCCACATTCATCTTCCTAACCTCTAGTTAGTCATTTAATGCTTAGTCTAGTCTCTATCTACTCGTTTAGAGTTTAGTAACAGACTACCTTGTATCATTTGCTATCATTTTGTGCTTTAGGACCACCTAAAACGTTCGGAAAAATTAGCAATTATTCCAGCCTGAAAGGACAGCCCAAAATACCGATACAAGGTAACTTCACTGAAACCAGATTGTGGATTTACTGATTCTCATTAAAGTCTAGTACAGCTCCACATGTGCACGAGTTCAGAATCATTACTGATGTGACTCTTGAATCCGTTAATTCTAAAAAACTAGCTTATGGAATGCTGAAACTTTTCCTTTCTCACCCCCCCCCCCCACGCATATACACACACATACACACACACACTCAACTATACATACTGGCACACAATATTTCCTTGAGTAGCAACTGTACAGAGAGAAATTTTGGGTGCCAAAGCAAAACATTTTTTGAGCACCTACTATGTGCAAAGCACTTTGCTAAACCCTATGAATCAGGAATTCACACCTCTAGAAGTTCTCTTTAACCCCACTCCAGAATCTATTACATTGGTGGTTAAGTCATGCCTCTGAACATTGGACTGCTGGGTTAAGTAATCTGGGAATTTTCCTCTTGGAGCAGAAATGAACTCAAACTGAGAAAATAAAAATTAGGAGAGGAGGTAGGGGGAAGTTGTCTTCCCCTGCTGTCAAAACGCGTGTATTCCAACAAACTGAAGAAGTTCAGCCTTTGTTTTTAAAACTACATATTACTTTGGGTTCAAATTCTTTCTCTTAATAAATAAGATTTATTGAAATTATACTGTTTGAGCAGAACTGAGAAAGCTGAGTATTATTTCAGGTTTTCGAGCCATAAGGAAAAATAGTGTCTTTAGGTTTTCCATTCAACTAGGAAAATTATAGCTTCATATTTGCAACACTAAAGCTAATGCAGTGTCAGCACCCCCATCAAATTCTGTTGTTCAGCACTTTATAATTCAAGCAGAAAGGTTCACTCCAAGCCCAAACTTGGCCTACACAATCTCAAAGAAAATGGAGAAAAAGTTATTTTGGCCAGTGCTGACTTATAAAAGCAAAAGAGAGGGGGCTTTTAACAGAGTATTTTGAAAAACATCTTTGAGAATTTGAGAATGTAACTGAGAACTACTGAGCTGACATCCTTCATTCTTAAAAGTTATAGAAATAACCCCAAATTCCATGATGTCATGTCAGCATCAGCAGTGTCTTAACCACTTTCATGAAATTCTTCATCAGGTAGAATTCCTTATCAGACAGAATACCATTCTTAGAGAAAAAAAAAACAATTACAGTAGAAAATAAGGACACATAAGTACGAATTTCTCATGAGGGTATCATAAGACTTTAGGTATATTTTTCCTTTAAGTACTGATTCTCTAGTGCACTGTATGTACACATGGAAAATGAAAAAAAAATGTTTTTCTAGTTTTTAAAGTACTTTGGAATTAATGGCAGGCCAGAATTCCCAGAATTAACCTTTCTCCATCCAAATGTCATCTTGGATTTAGAAGCAACTAAGTGTAGCAGTGGATTTCCAGGAGCAGGTGACAAGAGTTATTGGGCTCCCCAACCAACTAAGTGTTGGTGGGTATGAGTGGGGTGGGGAGCTGGTCTGGTTGGGACGTGGTGCAATTTGAAGTCATGTGGCAGGGGCGTTATAGATTGCCTGGTACCTTTTTGCTACGCTACGGATGAGTCCACCAGCCAACCTCTCAGTACTCTGATCTCTTACAGTACCTTCAAAATATATCAAAACTTTGGTGTTGTGGTATCAGGGCACTGCAGAAGAATCTCGTCTTTTCCTCTCTGCAGAAGGCTCACTTGAATTAAATACGTTGGTATCTTAACTACTCCATGTCTCTCTTCCTACAGCATTTAGTAAGCCTTACTTACCACAGGCCAGGCTACGGATGATTTAACAGGATGATTCCTTCAGATGTCCGCAGGAAGCAAACAGTTCATAAAGACAACTCCAGTGTAATTTTGGAGTGCCATCTAGGCGACTTCACTGAAAAGGATCTTGAGGAGTCAGAGCTACACCACCTCCCTTCCCCCTCACTCCGGTTTCTCCACCCTTTGAAATCGCACTGATTGACCGGCGCCCCCTTCCTTCTTCCTTTAACGCCCACTCTGCGCGGATGGGAGCGTGGGGCGTTTAGTGGGAGGAACTCCCGAAGCGTAGGACAGCGGAATCAAGAACAGTTTTCAGAAAGGGCGGCGGTGGCGTCTGGAAAAGAGGGCGAGCCTGGCTGCCTTTCCTGGAGGGTCTGGCGGCGCTTTGGCATTCCCGGGGTCAGAGAGGACTTTCAGGGCTCTGGGCTCACCTGATTGAAGTGTGCAGCGATGAGCGAGGGTTCCCATATCTTAGAACTGGTGCTTGGAGTCCCACCTTTCTCTTTCTTGGGTGCCATGCAAAGGACGGGAGGGGCATTGGCGTCTAAACTGGGCTTAGGCCCGCACTAAGCGTCCCCGCTGCCATAGTAACCGAAGCCACGCCCCATTCCCTGAACGTAGGTGGTGCCCCTCCCCCAAACCTGCCCTGAATCCTCCGGCCAACTGCTCCCGTCGCCATAGCAACCGAGCTTCCCAGCTCCATGCAATTCCGAGGCCGGACTCCCAGATTAAATTTTAGGATTTTCCAGTAGGGCAACTGTGCAAGATGGTGAGGTCAGGACGAGGCTAGCCTCGAGATTGTCTGGCTTCCTTTAACTCGCTTTGCCCCCACTCTGTTGCTTCTTGGAGACCCTGTGGTCCGAGGTATTGTCTAGAAACGCAGAATCCCTGGAATCCCGCCCACGATTTCAACACCTTTCAAAATTTCTTCGATCCTGGTTAACCTAAAATGGAGAACTGGCTCTCTCAAGAGACATCCCTTCTTCTCGCCATTTTCTTCTCCCTTCTACTCTGCCCCAAATACTTCCTTATGAGAAGTCAAATTTATCTCCCCGACTCACATCTTTTGCTTCCGTCTTGAGTCCTCCTCCCAGGGACTTCCTAAACCAGAGGGCTCACTTCTCCAAGAGATCCTTTATCTAACTGTAGTCGGGATTAATGTCTTTCTAAACCGTCTTCTCGGCCTAATCAGCCCCAGTTCTTTCAAATTGTCCTTCACTGGTAAGTGGAATCTTTTTTTTTTTTTTTCCCACCCCACAGTCACCACTATCTAAAAGATCGCGGTCAGAATCCCCCAAATAATAATGATAGTAATAACAATAATGGTAATAACAACAACTCCTGCTTCATGATCACTGGCTATATCTTGTACATAGTTATATCATTTTATTCTTACAACAGCCTTATTCCAAGGCCCCCAGTGTATGACTGATGGCACCAGAGTTAGAAGCCAGATTACCTGAATCTCAGATCCATCTTGTTCAATTAACCTCTACAACACCTGTTTTAGGACTGCCAAAACGAGAGATGCCCCTCTTGGGGGGGGGGGGGGGGGGAGAGGGCAGACTTACTTTTATTTATTTTTTTATTGCATTAAGACTAATTTCAGGACAGACAGGGGCAGAACTCAACCAGAGGTGTTTTGCTTTTAGTACCTATAAAATACAATGCTTAACTATTCCTCCCAAACCCTGCTCTTGCTGTGAGATGTTTCAATTATCCCAAAGGACCAGGGATGGCTAAGGTGATGCACGTGACCTGCAGCTTAATTTCATTCAGCACGGCCTGCCAGCTGACCTCCTATAGGTGGAGACGTTCTAACTCTTTTGATTGCTTTCTTTGGGGAAAAAAATGTGTGTGAGGGCCGTAGGGATATCCAGACCCTACGATTTTACTTCATTCCGGGGGGCAGGGAGCAGGTTTAAAAATGCTGCTGCTTCACAACTCCTGTTCATAATTTGGACCTACCAAGGGAAAGTTTCCCTGGCCACCCTAATTCTTTAATATAGATATTAAAGAGAAAGCACAATTTCCAGAAGCAGTCTTTTCACAGGCAATTTACAAAAACTGTTGACTTTCCTTTCTTGTTGCAATGTACGTATTTATCTTGTGGGAGAGACTAGATCCATGCAGCCTAGTCACAAGTCATATCTCCAAGCCCTCTCTTCTTGGCATGATAATAAAATGTCTGATGCATAGTGAATCCAGAGGACTCATGCCAGGAAGAGATTTTCCTGAGAGTCTCCATAGCAACCACCTAGGCTGCCACTGATACATTATCATAGAAATTTTTCCAAAATTTTGTCCTTCATTAAAATTTTCTTTATAAGATGAAACTGTCTCTGGATTGCAGCTTGAATATAAAGATGAATTGCTTACAGACTAAAAAGTAAGTAATCATTGATGACATCATTCTTCATTTTGATCATAATTCTTCCCATAGCTTTAAACCATTTGGGAAAAGAGTCTTGTGTTTGTATTAGAAAAGCAGTGAAGAGTTTGTTGGCCTTCCAGTTAGATTTTATAAAAAAAAATTAACTAGATGTTTATGCATGTCATACTACGTTACTCATTTTCTTTCTTCTTCAATGTGAATACAGATTTCAAAATAAAACATTATGGACAATCAGTTCAGCCAAATCACCGGCAGATGATTAATAAAGTAGGTTGCAGATAAGAGAAATGAAGGAAAAATGGAATAAGGAGAAAAAAGTAAAATTAAGTGTTTTTAACATTGCAGAGAAAATGTCACTAGCTTTGTCTTACAAGTGACAGCTGTCTAACCCCAATTTTTGCAGCAACAAAATTTTTGTGACATATATTGTGGAAAAAAGTGACTAGCTGTTCATCAAACATTTCATTTTCTTTCCTCCTACTATGAGAGTCAGACATTTTTCATCCCTCTTTATCCTTAGATGGCAACTTGTGACTGAGTTCTAGGCATGGGACATGAGCAGAGTGATAAATCACCACATCCAAGCCTGGCCCTTAAAAATATCTCCCAATATTATTCATGTGCTTCCCGATCTGCCTGGATATTGGGGTGCCGCTGAAAGCTTTGAATTTCTGAATGACTGCTGTGGCACAGAGGTTCCAAAGTCTCCTTTACCCCTGAGCTTCACCCCACTTTCTCCACCAAAGGTATTGCTTGGGACTACTAAATGCATGAAAAATAGACTTATTTTCTTAAGCTGCTGAAATACTGGAGTTTGCTATAGCAGCTGGAGCTATCCTAACTACTCTAACATTTTTGATAATTTTCATTTGAGAGTCAGCTTTTAATAAACCTGACAGGGGCGCCTGGGTGGCGCAGTCGGTTAAGCGTCCGACTTCAGCCAGGTCACGATCTCGCGGTCCGTGAGTTCGAGCCCCGCGTCGGGCTCTGGGCTGATGGCTCAGAGCCTGGAGCCTGTTTCCGATTCTGTGTCTCCCTCTCTGTCTGCCCCTCCCCCGTTCATGCTCTGTCTCTCTCTGTCCCAAAAATAAATAAACGTTGAAAAAAAAATTAAAAAAAAAAAAAAAATAAACCTGACAGTAGCCAGCCTTCCCACAATAGGCTGAGAAAACAACTTGGTTACTTTCAAGTAGTCTACAACGCTTGGCTACAATCTAATCTTTGCTCTTAGGTTAGTCCCTGGAAGGGAGGAAGAGGGAGACTGCATCTAGTATTACTAACCCACTTGCACCCTTCACCTTGCCTTCCACCCCCTTATACAGTACATTCTTTCACTTTATCAATTAATAAGCTTTTAACTTTAAAGAAGTGGTTTGCATATTAAAGTAATCCAATAAATTAGCCTGCTTACGATCACATACACCTATGGAAAGTTTTGCTCATTTTTCAGAAAATGAACCATGTCACTAAGACATCTATGAACATAAATCATAATTTAGCAAATGATTTAAAGGAATGGTGCATGGTTTAAATGTCAAAAATAAAGATTTCAGGATGTTAGAATGTACTTGCCAGATAATCTTTGATGGTTTCCTTTGTAAAAGTCCTAACAGAATGGAAGATTTTATAGAAGATTTTTTTACGTAGAAAAATTTTTAAAACTGATTTAGAGAATTTGAAATGAAAGTTTTATGCCTTTTGCCTACTTTGGGTCTATTTCATTATTCTAGGGAAGGTGGCACTCTAGATAATTTACGATACAAAATGGGGAGACATTATACAGGAACCAAATTTATAGGATGTTTCATCATAGAATTGGTCTGTTTAATTTCAGAAAATAGGTGTGAATAACAATGTTCATAGTTTTAAGAAGTGAGAGCCAGTTCAGCTAAAAAGGGACCTTGCCAAGAATAGGAAAAAAAAAAAGCATTGCCATCTGTCATACATTTATGCTTTTTTTTTTGTATAATAAATTGTTTCCCCAACTAAATATAAGTTGAAACTTTATAAGCATAAACTTTACTACATAAATTTTCCCATATGTCAGTGGCTAAAACAAAACTAGACTATGTGGAGAATTTTCTTTCACATTGGCAGGGTTACTCCTGGCTTGTTTAGTTTGATTTTTGCATTTAATATTGTTTAGTTCACCAAGGACTGTCTACTTCTAGGGATGTTCTGTTTCTTTAGGATACTATGATCACTGAATAAGTTACTTTTTAAAGTTTTCTATTTCAATCTCATAGTGTTTCGTGAACTCTTATTTAGGCATGCAGCCTAAGCATTATTTCTCATACCTGAAAGGGTCTAGCCAGCTGTAGATGCATCCAGCATTCTCACTGTTGTCAGGTAACATCAGGAGCTCTGGACCAATCCAATTCTAGGCCAACATTTCAGGTATTCAAAGTACATTTAGCTCCAACGATCTGCTTGCCTTTGGCTAAGAAGGCCTCACAGGTGTTCACTGACTTCTCAGATTGGCATTCTACATCTAAGAACACTTCCCACAATCTGTTTGTGTTATTTACCATCATGATCTCTGTGCTGCTAACCTTCAAAATGCAACGTTATAATGCACTGTCCTTGAGTTTTTATTGCGTGTGATGCAGAGGGCTTGATCTCTTTCAGCTACAAGTTTCAAAACATATGGAGAATATTACACCTGCAGCCTATGGTCAGCATTAGCCGCCTATTCCGTCGTGAGTGCAATTTAAAGTGTTGACTTTAATCTTTAAAGCCCTTCATTGTTTAGAAGCCACTTACTCCAGATGTCACATCTCTCTCTATGCATCATCGTGACAATTAAAATCACCTGCAGTGCTTCAGGTCCTAATCCCCAGTGAACTGTGGGGCGTTTGGGAGTAGATCACTTTCTAAAGAAGAACTTCCCTAAGAACCCTATGTTTCTGTGAATGATAAAAATACTCGAAGGTTACAGTTTGAGCCTTGAATGTCTTGTCTCTTAGAACTGTAGGTCTCTGGAGCTGTAATTAAGTGATGTTGATTTAATTTTTATTTTACTTTATGTTATTTGTGGCCAAGAGTGTAGAACGCCAAGTCTATTTTTTAATGAATCCGAAAAATAACGGTTGTATATATTAAAAATAGAAAAAGCTAAAATTCATCTGTTTCATATTTGTTAGTGTGGGAGTTTCCACACCAGCGTGCTCTCACTCAAATTTTTCTTTGAATCTAATTTTAAACGTCTTCAGTGAAGGGATTTGCTGTAAATCCTTTGGGGACTATTTCAGAATCCATAACTCATGGTAAGTCATTTCTCTAAATGCTTAACTAAATGTTTGATTTCTTAATGTTTTATCAGATGTCCGTCACTTATAAATTTGTGCTATGTGAAATAATAGCTTTCTTTTTACTGTGTACAAGTTTCAAAAGCTATGGGCGAGGTGAGCCTACGCTAAATCATGTGCCAGACCACGGAACGATCTTTTGGGAAGAAAAGATTTTATATGTCTCTCTGTGTCTATATCTGTATCTCTATCCGTATCTTTATCTATCTATTCTGTTGTTGATGTTTCCCTGGAGAACACTGACTAAGTACACTGATCTTTAAGAGCGCATTTTTAAAAAATTACATTTCCTATAGTTTGATATGTGGTGAATTCTTTGAAAAATCACATTTATTACAACACAGTTCTTATCATATATATTTTATTTGACATCTTTGTCTCGATATTGATCAGCGTTGGCTTCTATGTGAAATATAAAGAAATATTCATGACACTGGCATCTTTTATGTGTTTAAGAAGGTTAAGAGGAGATTTCATTGAAATGTAAAGAATCTTACTAGTAACAATGTAATAGGAAGGAAACCTTCTCATTGAAACCTGTTTTGTGAACATGTCAGTCTGAAAAAGGAGGAGGGATTTGTTAATATTAAGGAAAATCTCTGTCCTTTTCTGAATGCACAGTCTCCGATGAAAGCTCACCTTATGGCTGATACAAATGGAAATAAGGAAAGAAGACGAGGGAAGAGAAAACACTTGAAGTCCAATATTAGGAAGAAAAGGAAGATTATAAGAAAATGCTCGTTGAAACAGGAAATAATTTCAGCCAGTGCACAAGTCAATCAGCAGAACAAATGCTGCTTCCAAAGGTCCTATTAGAGGCTGCTTTCCCTGCCTCACCCCATTTCTGAATGAATCTATTCACGTCTTCCACCATTTCCTTTACAGGAGCCAACCGTTTCTAGGTTTGCCTACCAAAATAATGGCTTCATTGACTCTTTCTTATATTTCAACTCTCTACCATATTAAACAAAATAAAACCTCATTCTTTGTTATGCTTTGTTGCACTTTTCTCTTATGCATAGCAGGGCTTTCTTTATGCTCTCAAAAGTTTTTTTTTCCCCCTTCCTCTGGCTATAATCTCTAGGCTTCTACTTTTGTTCATAATCAAGTTATACAATTTGACAATCATCCACATTTTAAAACTTTTATGATTATTTTCACGTAACGGTATGCACTCTACCTGAGCCAGCTGTCTTAATCCTTTAGAGTGTGGCCATTTTCCCTACTGTACTTCTGGGTCATAACCATTGCCAATTCATCCCACGAAGTAAATTCCTCACTTTATTGAAATTGTTTTTATAAAGCTTAAGTTACTCACATATATACCCATAATCTCTCTCCCTCCCCCTTTACTCCGGTAAGAGTTTGAAACCCTATTAATCTATTTGTTACCATAGTTTCCAAAAATGCCTCAATATTAGTTTTGTTTTGTTTTTTTTAAACTTGCCATGTACTCCTTCCTCAATGCAACAGATCTTTTAAAAACCAGAGAATCAAATCATGGTGCTAAGAGACATTATATTAGAGATCATCTTATACATTCTTTCTCCTAGGCCCCATTCCCCTCGCCAGCCCTTGTAGGCTGTGTGACAGCCTTGAACAAACTACTTAGCCCCTCTTTGCTTCAGTTTCTTTATGAAATGGGATAATCATGTGTGCATTATAGGGTTGTCGTGAAGATTAAAGTACTTAGTAGCCAACTACTTAAAACACTTGGCATATGCAGTGCCCTCAGGAAATGTTAGCTACTATTTTTCTTTAAATAAAGTTTTTATTTTAGAGTAGTTTGGCTTTACAGAAAAGTTGCAAAGACAGCATCCAGAAGCCTCATTTACTCTGTCCAGCTTCCCCTATTGTTAACATCTTAAATTAGTATGGTAAATTTGCGACAACTAATGAACCAATATTGATATGCTATCATTAACTAATAGTTTTTACCTACTTCTTTGTTCCAAGATCGTATCCAGGATACCGCATTACACTTAGATATCTTGTCTCTTTGGGTTCCTCTAAACTGTGATAATTTCTCAAACTTTCCTTGTTTTTGATGACTTTGACAGTTTCAAGTGGTAAGAGATTTTATAGAATATCCCTCAATTTTTATTTGCCTGGTTTCCTTATGCTTAGACTGGAGTTACAGGATTGAGGAGAAAGAATAAAGGCATAAAGTGCCAGTTAAGAGTAGGACATCACATGATACCAAGGGTACATGCTATCAACATGACTTCTCATTGATGATGTTAACCTCAAACACCTGGCTAAGGTAGTGGTTGGTAGAGTTCTCCACTATAAAGTACCCCCCTCTACACCACCTTTTGATGATTTGATGCTTCCTTTCTTTGAAAGGAAGTCACTACGTGTAGCCCACACTTAAGGTTTAAGGAGTTATGCTCCGCCTCCCTGAGGGGGGCAGTATCTAGGTAAGTATTTGGAATTCTTCTGTATCAGAAATCTACTCTCTCCCATCTATTTATTCAATCATTTCTTTGTGTCAGTAAGGAGTCGTGAGTATTTTTGATCTTTCAGGTTCTAATCCAATAGTACCATATTTATTGAGTGCTTAGCTTAGTTGTTCCAGTTTTGACCATAGGGAGTTCCTTCGGTTGACTCCTGGGTCCCCTTGACATATTCTTCCCTCATTGTTCTGTCTTTCCTTTTCTCCTCTCTCTCTCTTTTATCCCCCCTTTACTTTCTGGCACTCCCAGCTGCTCCAGTCTCGTATTGCACATTCCCTGCCCCAGCCCTAGAATCTCCAGAGCCCTGCTTCTTTTTTTATTGGAGAATAGGTTTAAAACCCCAGATTTGGGTGCTGGGAATGCTTGTAGCTACCAGAGTGGTACCTGTTTCCGGGGCCGTCACTAGGCAGAATTAAGAACTAACGCGTGTATATACACATATACACAATAATTATCTCTATCTGCCCATTTGGGTAAACATAAATTCATGCAGATGTGTACCACTCTAATCCAATACCACATGGTTCCTTCTACCCTGCTAATATTTTATTAGCTATGCATTCATTCACACACCCATTCATGCAACAGAATATGCTGAGTATCATACACCAGGACCTATGCTTAGAACATGGTAGATGCTCTTCCTACTCTCATGTGGCTTAGAATTCAGTTACCAGCATAATTCTTTTACCTTACTTTTTTGGTACTACCAAGAACTGACACCATTCACACTCATAGTAGTCTGTTTTCACATCTGTTTTTGCCCACCACACTCCATGTCCCCACTTTCAAAACTGTACCATCGCCATTGACCATCCTTTTCCCTCTCTACCCTCATTTCTCTTCCTACAACTCCTTGTTCTGTAGGGATTTTCACCTCTCATTAAAACACACTCAACATGTTACTACTCCCCATTTGTATGGCACATTCTTAACCTTCTTCTCATCTCATTTTTGACTGCAGAGTTCCTTAAAGAATGATCAGATTATTACTAAGGTGTTTGTCCATAGTGGCGTCTTATGATTACTACAGACCTGTATGAATTTGCACGGGATGCATCAGAGAGGAGGCCCCACATGGTCTATTCACCCGACTCCCGCTGTCAGGAATTGGAGGCCATGCATCACTCATCCATGCAGATACAGAATCTCTACTGGTGCGAAACTCTAGGGTTTCCAGTTTTAGTACTTTTATTTGCTGCTCGATGAAAAGAAAATTTCTTGATATTTTCTTATATTGTTACAGTTTGTAAATATTTTTATTACTGTAAGTTGAATTCAAGCCAATCCTTCTCATTGCTTGAGGGGAATTAAAACTATCTCTGTCCACAAAAGAAATTCACTTGTAATTTTCTTTTTCATACTGCCCTAGTTTTGTTTTGATAACAAAATTATATTAGTCTATAAAATGGATTGGGAAGTATTCTTTTTCTGTTTGCTGATAGAGTTTGAGTAAGTCTAGAATGATCAGTCCCTAGATTGTTTGGAGTAGATCACTTATACAACTGTACGGGCCTGGTGACGTCTTTTGTGTTTGTTTGTTTTATGTATTTGGCCTCTGATTTGATTTCCTTAATGGTTTTAACACTATTTAGGTTTTCTAGTTGTTCTTGAGTTAGTTTCAAGAAGTTACACTTTTCTTAAAAAATTTGCGTTTTTTGTTTTACAATTAATGATACGAAGTTGTTATAATCTCTCATTATTTTTATAATTGAAGGGAACTATATCTCTATATCTCTTCCTTCATTCTGAAGGTTATGTATATCTACCTCCATTCTTTTTTCTTGAATAATCTTTCCAGAGATTTGCTCATTTTATTAGTCTTTTCTAAAAATTACAGGGCTTTCTGATACTCTGTACTGAATGTTTGTCTCTTATTTTATTATTTTTTACTCTTACCTTTGTTTTTCCTTCTATTTACTGTGTTCTGTTATTTTTAAATTTATAAAGATGGATGTTTAGTACATTAGTTTTAGCCTTTTTTCTTTGCTAATCTAATCATTTAAGACTTCAGATTTTGCTGTAAGTACTATTTTAGCTTTATATCACAAGTTTTGATAAGCAGTATTTTATTATCGGTTGGTATTGCTTTGTAATTTCTTTTTGACCCATCAGTTACTAGAATTGTAATTTTATGTTTCCAAATGTGTGGATTTTTTCCCAGTTATCACTTTAATATTCATATTAAAAATTTTTAATGTTTACTTATTTATTTTTAATTTTTTAAGTTTATTTATTTTTGAGAGAGACAGAGAGAGTGAGAGGCTCTGTCAGCATGGATCCCGATATGGGGCTCGAGCTCACAAACCATAAGATCATGATCTGAGCTGAAACAAAGAGTTGGACACTCAACGGACTGAGCCACCCAGGCACCTCTTTTAATCTTCATTTTTAACTTAATTGTATTATGATTAATTTGTTCTGAATGATGTTTATTCTTTGAAATTTACTGACACACAATTTATGGAAACATCTGTGAGACATTTTTGTAAATGTTTTATGTGTACTTAAAATGGATAAGTATTCCCTAATTGATGGAAGCAGTGGCCTGTGTGAAGACCTATGATCGAGTACATATTATTCATTTTTTTTCAATATTACTACTGATTTATTGCCTGGTTAATCTATCAATTACTTAGAGAGGTGTTAAAATCTCTTTTCTTAAATTTAAATTTTTAAAACCATCCTTGAGATTTTATCAAATTTTATTCTGTATCTGTTGAAGCTGAGTCAGTTGATTCATACAAGTTCAGAATTATTATGTCTTATTAGTAATATGCAAGTTTCTATCATTGTATAGTGATTCTGTGGCTTCTAAAGAATGATTTTTGCCTTAAAGTCTATTATTTTTTATATACTGATTATCATTATTTCCAATTTATCTGAATTTATTTCCACTATATTATTTTATTATTTTGTAGTTTCTCTTTGTTCTGCTTTTCTAGCTGTGTTTTTGTCTTCTTTCTTGCTATTATTTTTTTTTTATTTGCCGAAACTTTTGTTTACTATTTCATTTTTAGCCTCTACTAGTTATAAGTTAAACACTCCATGTACATTCTTTTAAAGATTATCTTAGAAATCTTAACATGCATACTTATGTTATCAAAGTCTCCTCATAAACAAAACAAGAACTTTGGACTGCTTTAAATTCCACCAATCCCTTGTCATTTGTACACCACTGTTGGCCAGCATATCATTCCATTTTGATCTCTCCTCCAAAAGACACCCAGTGTTTGCTTAGATGCTTAGATTTACCCACAATTTGGGTTATTCTTTACTCATTATATCTTCTTCCATTTCAGACATTTCCTCTTATATAATTTCCTATCCTTGTGCAGTTCAACCCTTACAATTTATTTTAATGATTATGTGTTAGTGATAAATATTTTAGATTTCATTTGTATGAAAAAGCATTCAAAGATTGAATTGTCAAAGATCATTTCATTTGGTAGGGGCGCCTGGGTGGCTCAGCCAGTTAAGCGTCTGACTTCTACTCAGGTCATGATTTCACAGTTCATGAGTTTGACAGCTCAGAGCCTGGAGCCTGCTTCTGATTCTGTGTTTCTCTCTCTCTGCCCCTCCCCTGCTCATGCTTTGTCTCTCAAAAATAAATAAACATTAAAAAATTTAAAAACAAATTAAAAAAGATCATTTCATTTGGCATACAATTCTAAACTGATAATTTATTTCTTTCAGAATGTTGAAGAAATTATTTTCCAATTTTCTGGCTTCCATGGTTGCTGACAAGTCAGCAATAAGTTTAATTGTTGTTTCTTTATGTGTAGTCATTATGTCTCTGGTTTTATCAGGATCTTCCCTTCACCTTTGGTTTTCTATAGTTTCAGTATGATGTACCTAGTTATGGATTGTTTTTTATTTATGCAGCTTGGGATTCATTCTGCTTCCTGAATCTGCCAAGTAATATCTTTAATAAATTCTGGGAATTTTCTCAGCAGTTATGTCTTAACATATATCCTGTCTTCTATTTTTTTCTATTGTTTTCATTTGAAACTCCATGATTTATATTTCATCTTCCTACACTGTTCCTCACATTTATTAATTCTCTTGTATTTTCCATATTTTTGTTTCTCTGTACTGAGTTTTCTGAAATTCATTCAAACTTACTTTCTAACTCACTAATTCTCTCTTCATCCATGTCTAAATTGTTGTTAACATTTCTTTCTTTCTTTTTAATTTCAGCCCTAGTAGGTCTATGTGATTTCTTTTTTTTTTTTTTTCAAATCTGCCTGGTCATTTTCTTTGTTTCGAGTATCTTATTTCTTAACCTATTTGATATTCTTATTTTTTCTATTAACATAGTAAGCATACTTATTTTATATTCTTATGTGATAATTCTGTTGTTTGAAGTGTTAACTGTGTCTGAATATATCCTTGTTGGTTTTGTTCTCATTTATGGAGCACTGTTTTCTTGACACATTTTGTTACTATTTTCTCTGAGTTTATATTAATGAAATCTTTAAGGCATGAATTGAATGTGTCTTTCTCCCATAGGGATGTGGATACTAATTCTATATTTGAAGTTTTGTGGTCACAAACCTACAAATCTATGCGGGTGGGCTTGTCATTTTGCAGTCTCCAGAGAGAGTTAGCTTTTCCTCTCTACGGATGCTAGGGCAAGCTAGTTTCCTTGCTGTCACCCTTTCTGGAGTGGGATTTATATATGTATGTATTTAGGCCTTCTATTTCACCAAAGGTGTACTGCCCTGTAGTTTCAGTTTAAAAAAAAGTTTTTTTAAATGTTTATTTATTTATTTATTTATTTATTTTTTGAATATATGAAATTTATTGTCAAATTGGTTTCCATACAACACCCAGTGCTCATCCCAACAGGCGCCCTCCTCAATACCCATCACCCACACTCCCCTCCTTCCCACCCCCCATCAACCCTCAGTTTGTTCTCAGTTTTTGAGAGAGACAGAGCATGAGCAGGGGAGGGGCAGAGAGAGAGGGAGACACAGAATGTGAAGCAGACTCTAGGCTCTGAGCTTTCAGCACAGAACCCAATGCAGGGCTTAAACTCACAAACTGTGAGATCATGACCTGAGCCGAAATTAGACGCTTAGCCGACTGAGCCACCAAGGCATCCCTGTAGTTTCAGTTTTATGTGGGGGTAACTGCTGATAGCCCATCCACTCCTGGCAGAATTGATAGTACAAAAGTTCATGGTCACTTTGGTGTTTTCATACTTTTCTGGTTTCCTGCTTTTACTTTGTTTTTGGTCTTGGAGATTTCTTACATTCTGTTCAGCTCAATAGTATATTTTAATATTTTTTCAAATATAATTTTATTCAGAATGTTTTTATTTTTATTCTGAATGCGTATTCAGAAGTTTTTGGTAAGGAGCAAGTTGCTCATTGTATTTAAGGTAACACCCTGTCAGAAACATAAGTATTATAATCTATTTTTAACCGATGTCCATCCTAGACAAAGCAGCTTTCAAATTAAAACAACAAAATGATGGTGCAATAGGAAACATCTTTCTTTTTAAATTGATTATCTCCATATTTAAGAATTCCTGTCTGGCTGGTTGGTGGACATCCAATAATTCTGCTTCAACATATGCAGCCTCATGTGTATTTCTATCTTTTAGGAAGAATCATTTTTTCGTGTGAGTGAGCTTTATGAATGTATTTCCCTTAAACTGATACTTTCTCTTGCTTATATATACTGAAAATGAATGACATTTTCAGTATATATTCTGACATTGTCCAATGACAGGAACTCTTGAATGTAAGGGAGAGAACCTATGTAAGGTGGTAAAAATCTTAAAAAAAAATAAAATAAAATAACCATAGGAATATTCTTAGGAAGAGTCAAAGGTAGGCTCTTTCCTTCTAATTCCCCCAAAGACTTTGAAAACTAGTATAAGCCAAAAATGCAACAGAAGGATCTTCCAAGAGTGAGCCTGAATAAATCTTCTAAGCATCAGTAAGTGTCATTGCAATCAAAGACATTATCTACCACATGAGAGGGATACTGAGCACATAGGCAGTGCACAGGAAACCCTCCAGTCAAAGGTCACACGTTAATAGGCAACAAACTATACAAAATCACTTACTGGGGAAGAGCATAGATCTCAAATGCAGATTTGAATGAAACCACACCCTGGATTTACTCCTTCTTCCTGGTGTATGGGGCCCCATGTTGCCCTTGGGAAATGAACAATGCACTAAGAAGTATTAAGACGGAGCTTGGTGGATAGAAACAGATGGAGCAGGCTGCTGGCAGTATAATGACTCTGAATTGCATTTCTTGAGCATTTTGAAGTGGGAGAGAACAGAAGAGGAAAGTATGAAGAACAAGAGGAGGAAGGTACGGGGGCTGAGGTTTGCAGAACAGAAAGACTAGTTGTGGCAACCAGATGGAGAGACGTCTGGGGAACTTGTTTGAATATTCTCTGGTTCAATAAGGAAACCTGATTTTGGCTTGATTCAGAGCCCCTTTATGATTGCAACCCCCCCCCCCCACCGCCCGCCACACACACCACACTTATATCCAGTGACAATATGGAATGATGGAAGATTTTTGTATTCAACTTCCTGCTTAACTTCCTTAAACAAAAATATCTGATTTGTCTTCATAAATTGTATTTCCAACTCTGAAATGCTGATAGAAAGAGATCTGTTCTAAAATTAATCTACCTGAAAACCACAACTATAATAAGAGTAGTTTTATACTTAATAAATTCCATTTGGCAACACAGGAAAAGAGAAGGGGCAGATATCTCCCAAACCTCCCAAGTGAAAATTCAACATCTTTCCAGTATTACATGAAGTAGAATATGGTTTTTACTTTACTTACTTCTTTCATTCTCTTGGAGCCTTACTATGGCTATTTGTCTGAAAAGATGAACTGTACTTAACATAACCTAGTCCTTGCTGATTGGAATTCAAGAATTCAAGCTGAGGTAAGCATATGTGCTGAAACTTTGCTTTGCAGAAATTCAGAACACTGAAGTTCAGCTAAAATGTCCAATCCAGAATGTTTTGTGGCTCTGAAATCAAGAGTTAGTCACCCCTTCCCCAGGCATTGTGTATTGTCACCATAATTCTAATTAAAATAATAATTCTGATCATGGTTGAAAGTTACAATGAGAAGACGTTTTTGTAAGTTTGCAGAGAGATGCTGGCACAAAAAGGAGACAGAATTATTGATTCTTGCTTTGGCAATTATTCTCACAAATACTCTGAAAAATATCAGGTATTCCAGGGGCACCTGGGTGGCTCAGTTGGTTAAGCATCAGACTCTTGATTACAGCTCAGGTCAGGATCTCAGAATTTGTGAGATCGAGCCTTGTGTTGGGAGCCTGCTTGGGGCTCCCTCTTACTCTCTCAAAATAAATAAATACATATTGAAATTCTTTTTAATATCATGCATCCCAGGACACCAGCGGCAGGGTTTAAAAAGCCTCCGTAAAATCAACATTATCTCAGTGTTTGGCACATATAAGCATCAATAAATGGTAGCCATTATGTACTCTTTTTTTTTTTAATTTTTAATTTTAGAGAGAGAGTGGGGGAGAGGGGTAGACAGAGAGGGAGAGAGAGAATCTTTTTTTTTTTTTTTCAATATATGAAGTTTATTGTCACATTGGTTTCCATACAACACCCAGTGCTCATCCCAAAAGGTGCCCTCCTCAATACCCATCACCCACCCTCCCCTCCCTCCCACCCCCCATCAACCCTCAGTTTGTTCTCAGTTTTTAAGAGTCTCTTATGCTTTGGCTCTCTTCCACTCTAACCTCTTTTTTTCCTTCCCCTCCCCCATGGGTTTCTGTTAAGTTTCTCAGGATCCACATAAGAGTGAAACCATATGGTATCTGTCTTTCTCTGTATGGCTTATTTCACTTAGCATCACACTCTCCAGTTCCATCCGCATTGCTCCAAAGGGCCATATTTCGTTCTTTCTCATTGCCATGTAGTACTCCATTGTGCACATAAACCACAATTTCTTTATCCATTCAGCAGTTGATGGACATTTAGGCTCTTTCCATAATTTGGCTATTGTTGAGAGTGCTGCTATAAACATTGGGGTACATGTGCCCCTATGCATCAGTACTCCTGTATCCCTTGGGTAAATTCCTAGCAGTGCTATTGCTGGGTCATAGGGTAGGTCTATTTTTAATTTTTTGAGGAACCTCCACACTGTTTTCCAGAGTGGCTGCACCAATTTGCATTCCCACCAACAGTGCAAGAGGGTTCTTGTTTGAGAGAGAGAATCTTAAGCAGACTCCGTGCTGAGTGTGGAGCCTAATACAGGGTTTGATCCCATGATCCTGGGATCATGACCTGAGCCCAAATCCAGAGTTGGACACTCAATGAACTGTGCCACCCTGGTGCCCCAAATATTATTATGATTATTACTGACTTTATAAGTAGATTTTACTAGCAATTATAACCTGTTTGTGCTGACAGTCTCTGAAAAACAAACACCAACTCACATATATAAAATACCCATGTCTGTTTTCTCTATTATTTTATTCTGGCCACTAATGCCATATTGGATAGAAACCTCCCACATTCTATCTCTTCCCTTGACCTCTCACTCTCACTGGAGTCTTTATCTTATTTTTCTGCTGCTGATGCTGTCTCAATGTTAGGAAACAGAATTCTCTGCCTTCTTCAGCCCAGGAAAAGGGAAGGGATGAATATTTTCCAAATCTCCCCAAGTTGAAAATCAGAACGAATTTCCCTTAGAAACAAAGTCTAAGTGGAGGTAACCAAAATGAGTAAGTGACATTCAGGCCTATAAAATGTTCCCCAAGCCATGACAATAAAGAAGCTAATCAATGAGAGGACCAGGTGAAGCTGTGCTCTGTTTCAGAGAAAGGAACCCCCAAACCCGGGCAATTTCAGAGAAAAGCCGGAAAAGACTCGGAAGAAGAAAGAGAACATTATAGGTAAGAGAGTCAGTACAGGCAAAACCAACCACAACAGAAGTGTGTGTGCCTGTGTGTCTTTATGGTGCGTTGGTCAGCTGGGGTGAGTAGGTGGGGGTACAAAATGATGGGACCAGGATGATTGGAATCAAGAGTGTGTTACAATAAAGACCTGCAGGATAGAAGGTTGCAGCCAGTGTGAAGCCAGATTATAGAGCTTTCCCTTAGAAAATTTCAGAGATGTGCATGGAGATGTGTTTGACTCCTGGGTCTTGAGTCATACTAGATTTTCCCATAGATCAGCCTAATCTCCATCCATAGGCTCAGCTTTAACCCAGGTCAAGGGACAGACTGTCATGCTTCTGGAACTAGACTCATTTTGTATTCTGAGTTTAATCATCAAGCTTTTGCCTGGTCCCTGGGTATGAGGCCTGCCCCTGTGCCCTGATCCTAGTGTTTGAGTATCTATACTGTTTCCCCATTCCTGGGGTCTTACCTTGTCCAGATTCTAGAAAAACAGTGCCTTCCTCTTGTGCTAAAATCCTTCCTCCCTGTTTAACTTCTCCTGCCTCTTACCCTTTTATTGCCTTTCTGTCTGTATATTTTGGCTTCTTTTCATGAAAGCTAGTTCCTGTCACCTCACACCAGACCTCTTTCAGATTTGAACACGTTTCTTTTAGAAAATAGCCCCTGTAACCTGCCCTATGGACTATCCTAACAATGGGTGGGTCTGCAACATTTCTGTTGTCTCTTCATCTTCTCTGTTTGCTGGTTAAAAGATTATAGCTATGTGGAGATAAATTTTCTTTTTGTCTTCCCCGACTCAGGAAACTTTCATAACTCCCTATCATTTGCAATATGGAATCCACGTTCCCAAGACTGGGGGTGACTTCCTTTTGGAGAGAAGATAGCATGCTTTATTCATATTTATTTAGGCTGAGGGCTTGGCACATAGATGGCACTCAGTAAGTCTTTGTTAAAAGGATGGATTTTGATTGATTTCTAAGTCTTCTTCTATAATCTGGTCTCATTCTAACTTCCCTCCTCTTCTTCTTTTTAACACATACATTAGATTCCATTTAAACTTGTCTTTGGATAGCTCTTCCCATCCTCCACCTCTTCCCTCTACAACATCATTACGGATGCTAATAAATACAAATACCGTTATTTCCATGTCTTTGCTCATTACAATCAGCCACTAAATTATCCTTTCTCCTCTGTAAGTTTTTCTCAGATAAAGCCTTGCCTCCTTTAGGAAAGCTTCATTCATTATTCTTGCCAACACTAGAAACTCCATTTTTACCTAATTATTTTGTGTGCATTAGTAGGGTACATGCCTAGGGAAAGGATTCCTCAGACATATTTTATTTCTCTTTTTGTTTCCACCATGCCCACATTGGTGTTGGGTACACAGTAGAACTCTGTGCTTGCAGTCTTGTTATTGATTGCTGGAGGCCTGGGTCCCAAGTATAGAAAAGGCAGTTTCCTTCCTACTGGACTCTCACGCGCTCTCTCTACAGGCTCTGGTCTTTCATGTCTGCTTTGCTGGGCGGGTCTTGCACTTAGTAGGTGCCAGAGAATTCGGAGTCAAGAAGCCCCTGTCCAAATTCTGGCTACAGCCGTGTGTATTAGGGTTCTCCAGAGAAACAAAACCAAAGGATACAATCTACTTTACTCAGTCTACTGAGTTAGACTCGGTTTAACCTCTTTTGGAAACACTCTTACAGACACTTCCAGAAATAATATTTAACCAAGTATCTGGGCACTCCAAGACCCGATCAAGTTGACATAAAATTAACCATCACACTGTACCATCTTGGGTAAGCTGCCTAAATTCGTTAGCCTCAGTTAACTCACAAACAATAATTAAGTAATAATAATAATTGCCCCACAGGACTGAGGGGAAGACAAGATGTGTAATGTGTATGGACAGAGTTTTATAAACCATAAAGTGCTTGGTAAATATCAGGTAGTGTTAGGGGCTCAACAGAACTTGCTTGAATGACTGTGCCGGAGAATCTCTCATCATTCCATGTGTGGTGTCCAGATGAGGAGGTTCTGAAATTTATGACAACACGGTCTGACAGAAAACTCACAAGACCTCTCCTCTGTATTTGCTGTGCTCTTTTTAAAGGTCTTTCTTTGTTATTTTCTAAATGTTCTTCTTCATTTTAATGAGCTCAGAAAAGGTTTTCCAGCTATCCTCACCATCTTACTAGACACTAAAAACATGCTTTACTGTTTATTTTTTTTTTTTCTCACTTGGGTCCTTTTACATGGTCTCTCCATCCTAAGTGGGGTTCACCACTTTTGAAGGAGAGGCTTAGCTTATCCCCTCTCCTGAATCCTCCCTGGAGATGCCACGTAGGTTACTGGGGCAGGCTAGCTGTTAGGTATCCCTCTCACACGTCTCCTCCAGGAACTTTCTGCATCTCCTCTTCCCTGCTGTCGTTCCTATGATAGGAATACCAAATGGGAAGGGCCCCCATGTTGGTGAGACCAACTGCTGAACTGCAAATGATAACTCATTCTGATGTGGCGCTGACAGAGGAGAAAGGCTGAGGGAGGCATGCACCCAAGTGGCGGTGGTGGCGCTGGTCCAAGGAGAAGTATCTGGACAATCTTTGACAACAGCACATGCCTGGCTTAGGATATTTTTTTCTCCGTTTGTTTTGACCAGCTCTAAGAATAGGGAAGAACTTGGCAGAAAAGCGCCAGAGGGCAGGCTGTGCTCCTCAGCCTTTCTGACGATCAACCACTGAGATATATTCCCTTTACATGGAGCTACGCTGGAGGGTGTGGATGATGGATGTGTGGAAATGTCTTACCTCTTGGAACAGTGATTTCAATTCTAGGTTGTAAACAAGAAGTTAGTTATGGAATTGTTCAGCACAGTGCATTTATTTATAGTAGATTGGAAAATAATGTGAATTTCTATCAATAGGAAATTGATCAATTTCATCAATTTCGTTGATTGCCTCATTATGATGAAATATTATGTACTTATCATAATGATGTTTCAAAAAAGTATTAAATTACATGAAAACTCTTCAAGCTATTTCAACTATAAAAAAGCAAGTTACTGACACGGTTGGTTTTGTACAGTCTAATCTCAAGTTTTTATGTGTCTGTGAAGCCGTGTACCTTAGGGACTTAAAGCACGATGTCAGGAGTTAGGCAGCCTTGGTTCAAATGCCAGCTCTACCACTTAATATGTGTGTGGCCCCTGGAAAGTCTCCCTGTCTCTCCATGCCTCAGTTTCCTCATATGTTAAACGGACATAGTAATTGTGTCAATCTCATGAGACTCTTCTGAGGGTTAAAATTAATCCACATAGAGTGTACGCAACAATGTCAACTCACAGCATTTATGCAGCAGACATTAGCTATTTTTACATAATTATATATAGATATATATGATTATATATAGATATGCATGGATAAAAAAATATATATATACATATATCTATGCATAGATAAAAAGGAAGGATACATACCAAAACCAGAGTGATTATCTCTGCATGGTATGATTGTGGGTTATTTTTATTTTCTTCATTTTGCATATTTATACCTATGAAACTTATATAATAATTACATGTAATTATTATGTAATTATATAATGCTGTTACCGTATGAAAACATTTAGTGAAAGTGATTTAAAAGGGAAGTTTATCATTAAAATACAGAACACTGGTTTTGCTTTTTTGCCAGGAGGATTCTATAGACGGTGTAAAAATACATCCCACAAATAAATTAATCTGAAGTGCAAAAAGTTCTATTAGGTCATTCTTCTGGATTCAAGATCCTGTTCAATGCTACATATTTATTTGGAGAAGGCACTGTAAGCTATTGTCCTTGGTAATACCAGACTCTGATTTTTTGGGTTTTTTTGTTTTTGTTTTTGTTAGATGAACCCTATGACTTCTAAAGATCCAAACAGACAAACATAGAGAGAGAAGTTCAACGGAGAACTCTGGAAAATCCTAGAGGGAGCTACTTAGTGATAGGAGCAGAGCCAGATGGACTGCCTTGAGAGCCAGAGCAGAGAATTAAGCTTTTGTGCGTGTGTAAAAACAAGAAGGGACAATGAGCATGTAATCACATCTCTGACAGGGTGAGTAGCATCTTGGGTTGTGTATAGGATGGTAGAAGTCTTGTCTGTTTTAGAATCTGACGCATCTGGGTTCAGTCCTTAACATCTCCCCCTTGTTACCCTGACCCCTCTCCTTCCCGCCCCTCTCCTTTCCATTTCTTCATCCCTTCGTTCCTTCCACAAACTTTCTTGAACTCTACTTTGTTTTAGGTGTTATGTACGTTTTCCGGATAAAAGTTATACAGGATGTGTTCTGTGTCTTCAAGGAGGGTGGGGTCCGGTGGAGGCAGGAGCTAACCCGATAGACAATGACACTACGGCGTGGTCAGTGCTTTGGTCTAGAAGGTCAGAAGAGGGTGCAAGAGCAAAAGGACTGTTAATCACAATGGGTTTTGTGACAAGGTGGTTGGGAGTGGGCGTGTGGGAGCAGAGTGCTTGCCAGAAAAGGGGCCACCAGCTAAGCGGCAGGCAGTTGAACATAGGTAAAAATGGAGGAAAGGCTGCAGACAGGACTGAGACAGCAGTTGGCGGAGCCAAAAAGAGCTCCACATGATTGGAAAGATCAGTGTCAGCAGGGGAGCAGAAGGAAAGGCGGGCAGAAACCAGATCGCGATGGGCCTGGTGTGTTAAGATAAGGATTTGCTATTATTCGGAAAGCATATGGAAAGCTCCAAGGAGATTTTTATTCTTGAAAGTTAAGGAAAGTAACTGCTAGATTTAGGGCGTCAAGATCATTTCTGCATTTGGCTCTGTGAGCTTGGGCACCATAACCTTTATGAGCTACGTCCATAAAATCTGTAAGCAGACTCATCTAGAACCTTCCTTGCTGAGCCACTGTAAAAAGAAGACAGTGGCTATAGGGCACCTAGTACGGTATCTGGGCTTATAGTTATGATATGGGGGATATCTCCAAAAACAAAGAACCATGGCTTGGCAATCAGGGAGAATGCTGAACTGGAAATAAGGTCTGTCTTTAAATCTGGATGCTGCCGCGTCCTGGCTCTATGACCTTGAGCATGTCCCTTGACATCTCTGAGCAAACAAACGGTATCAACTTCACAAGGTTAAGTCAGGGTAGTGCCTGCGACAGAAAAAGTCTCTTTTTTCTTTTCCTTTTGGGGCTGCAGGGCTTTTGGACGTCAACCATCTGCTTTATGAGGAAGACCATCCTGGGGTGGGATACCATGCTCTGAAGAATAATCTCTGGAATCCTGATTAGCCAAGCAGCATATCAGGAGCACCATCTGGAGGTGAGGGAACACCTGGGGAAAGGAGGCGAGGTGCGGGCCTGCCTGTGAGGGAGCCAGAGCAAATGTGTGCACAGAGCACTTCTGGAGCACGACCTCGCCGAAACGCCTGCTGAGCCGTTACTTAAAGGCCTACACAGGTGTAGACCAAATTCCAGGCCTAAATCAAGGAAAAGTATTTCCATATGTTCCCATGCAGAGACCAGAGGCGCAAAAGCCGCTGTAGCCGGGGAGGAGGGTAGAGGCGGAAGTGAGGAACCAGCAGAGGAAGGGAGAAAAACAGAAGAGCTGCCAATGTAAAGAATTCATTAGAGGAGAGTCATGTTGTGACCTCCAAGACGAAGATGAGTGAAAATTCTTGTATGATTTAATATGCTGTGGAAATAGTCCAAACCACACACTCTCTGTGCAGGCTGAGGTCTTTTACCTTCATTTCAGGAAAGTCCTACTGCCCATTAGTCTGCGTATTACTTACTTGGTCTGAGCTTCTTTGTAACATGCTGGCAGGATCAGATGGGGAGGCTGCCCGCGGGCTGCAATTGGAGGGGCCTGGACAGCGGAAGTGTGGAAGATATGGAAGTGTGGCTACCAGTCTCCTTGAGGAGCATCCCAGCTGAGTGCCACGTGAGCCATCAGGGAGCCTTACTTCCCGGGACCGAATTGTTACCCCATGTTATCGTCTCCAGTGCTCTCATGCCATCAGATCAGTCCGGTAGTTTTTAAGCTTAAAAAAAACAAGAACATCACATTAGAAACATCTTCTTCTTAAGATGTTCTTCTGAAGCAATGACACCCCTTTGGAAAACAAGCCCCAAAATCTCTAAAATCAAATAAAAAAAATATATGCCTGCCCTGCTTGGAAATTAGAATGTTGTCCTGAGGTCTTACCCACTAGCTTCTCTCCCCATATGCAAATCCATCCCTGAGGGCTTCACAGAGCAAGAGTGAAAACTATAGCTCTAGTCCAACTCCTCCAATTTGTAGATGAGGAAACTAGGGATTAAGAGATTGTCCAAGGGTCAGTAATTAGTTAGGGATCGAGTTGGGACTGAAATCACATTCTTCTGGTCCTGATCTCAGTGCATTATCCTAGCCCTGGACTCACAGCTATTTGCTTTCAGAAGAGGGGTAGTTACAGTGATGTCGTGTCTCATGGGCTGGGAGATACAAGAAGCAGTGGGAGAATTTGAGGAACCTGATGCCCTCTCTTCTGTAGGAGCCCTAGTGGAAGCCTCCAGACCAGGTCCTTCCTGGGGGCAAAATACACATCTTTTGAATTGGGATGAAATGCTGTGGTTTCAGGCAAGAGTCTCAGGGAGCCCACAGTCTACCTACCCTCCACCTCCAGTGTGAGACATTCCCTGTGTCAACGAGAGTAGGACTCTGAGGAGCCGCCTTCCCCCAGGAATGTTCTATGCTTCTGGAAATGGTCTCTGAGCTTTTAGGCTCAGGCAGAAAAACCCCAAATTGCTAGTTTACTGTTTATACAAGCAAATTCATAATAACTTGCTGCATCTCTCAAGTGTAAAAGAGGACCAGAGCAAAGCCTGCTTGGGATGCTTGTTGAACTCTTAGGTTTCCCTCCCAAAGAACAACTCGTTTGGCACATTAATATTTATAACAGTAAAATAAAATAAAATAAAATAAAATAAAACATCATAACTTGAAGATTTTTCCTGAGCCTCTGGTTGTCCCAAAGCACTCAGTGAGGTCCTTCGTTTCTTCTTAACCTTACCGGGTCCCCTGTATGTGCAGTGTCCTGAACCATCAAGAAACAAAGTTGCCTGTTGAAATCATCACCGCTGTGACGAGACAGTGGTACTCCCCACACATTCCATCTGCTCCGTCGCACTTGCCAAATCCCTTGCATTTAGGGGGGGCCACGAGGCTAGTTCTGACTAATGAAATGTGAGCTGAGATGGTGAAAAGCCTATGTGCAAATCTCCAGGCTCTCACTGCCACCAGCACTTCCCAGATGGTGAAGCCCCCATCAGCCTAAGACCTGAGTGATTCTGATAAGCAAAGTACCATCCCACAATGGACCCGTGCTGGACATATATCATGAATGAAGCAGAAACCTTTGCTGTTTTAAGCCATTGAGATTTCACGGCTAATCTGTTATGTAGCATAACCTCGCTAATCGTGACAAATACCGAGGAATTTGAGTTCAAGGCAAGGAAGCCCGAGGACCTGCTCTGGCGGGAGCTACCCTGGTCGGTCCGGGCTTTCAAGCAGCGGTGTGCTGGAGCGGGCTCATGCCAGCCTTGAGCAGCCGATGGATCGCGCACACCTTGTCCCCACCTTGCATTCAGTGACGTTGCCCTGGTAACTTGTGATTGGCTCTGGCGGGAGTGGTCACTCCGCAGAAACCGGCAAAGGCTACAGGTCATGTCATTTCCCACCCACCCTGGCAAACTGGCTGCTATACATTTACCAGCATTCCACTGGTTTCAAGTCTCTGCAGAGAGAGTCAAGGTGGGGAGTAGGAAATGGGAAAGGAGGGCCTTTGGGAAATAAGAACCCCTTTCAGCCCTTAACTCTTTCTTACATTTTCTGTAAGAGAAAATTTGGTAGAGAGACACTCTGCAACTTGCGGTTTTCTCTACATGCTAGGATAAAGTGCTAGAATCCTGTCTTTGACAGCATATCCTAAACCTCAGGATTTGAGCTCATTTTATCTCAGCTGTTACCTTTGCACAGGATAGGAATGCCAGTGTCTCCTTCCACCGTGAGTCGGCAACCCCCAGCAGGGCCTCTGTGCCTTTCGGATTTTCAAGGGAGCAGCAGAAACTGGCTGCTTTCATTCTGACTTAGCTACTTGCATGCATTTCTTTCCCCTTTCTCACCACAATCCTTCGTGAATACAAACCAAACAGATTCGAGGTTGATTTGCTGGAAGTCTGATGTTAAATTTAAAAGCCTTGGGGCACCTGGGTTGTGCAGTTAAGCGTCCAATTCTTGATCTCGGCTCAGGTCATGATCTCACAGTTTGTGAGTTCAAGCCCCACATCGGGCTCTGCACTGATGGCGTGGAGCCTGCTTGGGATTCTGTCTCTCCTCCTTTCTGCCCCTCCCTGCTTGTGCTCTCTCTCTCTCTCTCTCTCTCTCTCTCTCTCAAAATAAATAATAAAAATAAACTTAAAAAAATGTCTAATGAATTACCATTTTATTAAATGATATTCAGTATAATTGTCTGAGGGCTCCAAATATGAAGGAGTTAATTCCTTCATATACCACCTATATCTTCACATACAGACATAAACACCATCTATGAGAAATGCCCTGCCTGGACTGCACACTCATGACAATCCCCACCTCTAATAGTTCTCAAGGCTCTGAGAACTTCACGGAGGAGAAGTTTCTAAGACACTAGAGACCTCCTCTGTCCTGTCCACTCCACAAGTTGAAGGAAACTTCTTGCTTAGCCACCCAGCATCACAAATTGGTAAACACTCTTCTTTCAAGTTGCATTTTTCCTTATTCTTTCTGGCATTTTCCCAGTTTCAACTGTGAAATGTGGGTGGTATTTGGAGCAGGGAGGTACTTACATACTGACTGAAGAAAAATATCTCAGAAAAACTTGCTTTATTTTATTTTAGAAGGAGCTATAAAATCATTTTGGTCGACAAATTACATTATTTGGCTTGAATATTCAATATCATCGGTGAATAGCTTATGTTTCATTGCAGTGGCAACTGATATCCGCTAAAAATAAGATACTAGGATGCTTTTCCAGCTTACGTCATTTTGAGAAACAGTCTTGTCCTGACCTTCTCGACCTCAGTTTCTTCATTTGTAAAATGCGAGGTTTGGCCTGATGATTTATGGGGTCCCTCCCAAGTCCAACTTTCTTAAATTCTACAGGTATGTCATCATGTATTCATTTATGCAATACACATTAACTGCCTACTGCATGTCAAGCACTATGACAAAGGTGGTAAATATATAAGGTCCCTGCCCTCAAAGAACTTACTGTTTAATAGGAAAGATAAACAAGTACAAAGACAATTACAATAGAGCGGAATAAATGCTACAGTGAGGGGAGGGACAGTGGGTACAAATGGGGGATGTGGGACAGGCACCTAACCTATTTTGAGGAAGAGAGACACCAGGGATCAGGAGGAAAGAGATATGAGGTATATGTGGGGCTGAAGCTAGGGGAGAGCAAGAGAGGCGGAGTTATAACAGGGGTACACTGGGTTGGGAACATGCACTCACCCTAGTCCTGGATCCTGAGTGTATAATTGGACAGTATGCATGAAGTTAGCCATAGGAAGACAATAGAAACAGGTGTAGGCAAAGAGAACGTCAGGTGCCAAAGGCTTAGGGGCAAGAGAGAACTTTAGGAACCCCAAGTGCCTTTGGGTGTCTACATTTGGGAGCAGAGTTAAGGCCATAGGTATGAAAGATGAAAGGTGAACAGGGCCAGCTCATGAAATGTCTTGTAAAATAAATTAGGGTATTTCAACTTTCTCCTTAGGCTAAAGGGTATGCATCAGGGTTTTTGTTTTTTGTTTTTTGTTTTTTTTTAAGTTTATTTTGATAAAGAGAGAGAGAGAGAGAGAGAATGTGCACATGCACATGCAGGGGAGGGGCAGAGAGAGAGAGGGAGAGAGAGAATTCCAAGCAGGCTCCCTGGGGGTTCTAGCCCAGGAACCATGAGATCATGACCTGAGCGGAAACCAAGAATCCGATGCTTACCTGACTGAGCCATCCAGGTGCCCCAGGGATTTTTCTTTCTTTCTTTCTTTAAAAGGCCGTGGTAGGACTAGACCTGTGTTTTAGAATATTCCCTCTGGCAGCCATGTGGAGACAGGGGTAGGGAATTAGATAGAGAAAGCGGAGGGGGGCAGACAGACCAGTTGGCAGTGGTGGAAGTGGAGGTGGAGAAAAGTAAAGCAAACAGCCTCTGGAAGTGTTAAGAGTTAGAACCGCCTGGAGCTGGTGATTACTTGCATAAGCTGGGTGTTAAGAAAGAGAGACAGAAGGATGCCCAGGGTTTCTGGTTTGAGAAAGTGAGTGGACAATGGTGCTGGTCACTGAAATACGAAACACTCCGGATTGAACAGGGTTGAGAGGGGAGGTGAGGAGCTCAGGCTTTGACTGTGG
Organism: Leopardus geoffroyi; assembly: GCF_018350155.1. Classification (NCBI taxonomy): domain Eukaryota; kingdom Metazoa; phylum Chordata; class Mammalia; order Carnivora; family Felidae; genus Leopardus; species Leopardus geoffroyi. The sequence continues at coordinate 101,250,170 of NC_059328.1, forward strand.
AGTGTGCGCTCTGAGGGAAGAGGTCTGTTAGGCGGCTGCTGTATGGTTGGTGCTCTGCAGAGAGATACGGGTGTGGCTGTGGTCAGCTTGGCCAGGCATCTGCCTGTAAATGCCGAGGACAGCAATGAGAAGGGATGCAACTGACCAGGGAGGGAAGGTACGGGGGACCAAAAGGCATAGGAGATATTGAGAGCCACCGCCACCAGTGAAACCATTACAAGAAAAAAGCCCATCTCTGGAGCCACCGCTGGGATGTGACGGAGGCGGGGGTAGTAAGCAGTTGTGTAGCTGTGCCTTTGCTGCAGTGGTCCCCCAAGGCACTAAAAGAACTTGTGTCAGCCTGTGGTTACAGAGTCTGCTGCAGCTGGTGACTTTGGACTCTGACTGCAAAGAAGGAGCACAGGGGCCCACTCGCCTTGTGGTTTTGGAGAGCATATCACTGCTCATTCCTGACGAGAGGGGAAAATCGGGCAGATTTAAATTTCTCTTTCCCTCTAAGTTGCAAAAGTAAAAAATTCGTGACTCTTTTGGATGCCCCCATCTAAATGTTCCCACTCGAGAGAAAACGGCTTTCCCCAGGAAGTAAGTAATAAATCTCTCTCACTAGTGGAAGTTGCTACATCCTGAAACAACAATCATCAGCTGAAGAGGAGAAAAAAAAATAAAACAAAGAAAAAAAATAAAACATTCCTTTCCTCCACGAAACTCTCTTTCTCTTAACGTTTGTCCCTATCGGACTATACAGAGCACCATTATGCAGACAACTCGGACTTCTTCAGGCCGTGCCCAGAAATATAACTGGCTGTGACCAAATGACCATGGCAAACTGCCCAGGGTGTGAAAATGTTTAGTTAGGGTCATTGCTGGAGGGCTCTGCAGTGTAAGGCAGGTTAAATGAGCAACCCAGGCCAGGCTCACACAGATGTGGCCAAGGTTTATTGTGAAGAGGAAGACAGAGGCGGGGTGGTGGGTAGTGAATGAGATATTTGGACATGTGCCTTTTAAATCTTTTACATCTTCATTTTGCAAGCTGTGTGTGTGTGTGTGTGTGTGTGTGTGTGAAATGGCCGAGTGTGTTACTTCTTACCCTTTATTCAGACTTTCTTTTTCTCTGCTTCTGGTCTTTCTTCTTTCATATCCATCTTCCAAACTGTCAGTAGAATGAAATGCGCCCCAGAACCTGCTTCAGACTTTTCAAGGGCTTCCCTGCTCCTACAGCTGTGGGTCTACATACCCTGAATGCAGAGCAAGGAGCTGCCTGACCTCCAGGACACCTGGCTGGAGCCATTCTCCCAGAAAGAGGAGGCTTCTGGAAATCTCACTTTTCATTTAAAAATTCGAGTAAATTTGTCTTGATCTTTTCCATAATATAACCATTGTTTTCATAAAAAATTATCATTTTAAACTACTTATTGTTGAGGAAAAATTAACGCTCCAGGAGGATACACTGCTTTGTCCCAAGGGTGTGTGCTGTAAGCCTGAGAAACTGGGCCCTGGGGAACCCGTCCCTGCTCCTATCCAAGTCTCCATCAGCTGGCCTCCCTCCACCTGAAATTCTACAAATGAACCGAAAGCAACTTCCTGCCTGGAGGGGTTGTAAGGTACTTATTTTGTGATTGCGTCTATTAACGAATGTCTGATTTGTAGATAAAATCATTCTATGTGATGCGATAGCACAGAAGTTAGGAGAGAGCTGGGCGGTTCTAGGCTTGATTCCTTGCTCTGTGAAACCAACAATATAATCACATGGTTTCCTCATCTGTGAGATGGCAATTGCCTCATGGAGTTGTGAGGATTCAACAAAATGTTTGTAAAGCAGACAGCATGTGTCTGTCACATAGTAAGTGTTCCGTACATATAAACTGTTGGAGTTACTTGCTATGGAAATAATTTTAGAGGTGATTCAGATACAGTTATAGGTACTAAATGATCACAGATGGATACGATTGAGTTGGCCACACCAGACAATTTGCAAAAAAGAAACAATTAAAAAAAGACCACTTTGCACTATGCCAGTGGACACTTCAATAATGAATCAAGAAAGGATTTTAGAGCTCATTATAAGTATGCATTCAAGAAAATTCTAGAATCATATCGCTTTTAGTTGACTGGGGTAGTTAGGTTTAATTCTGGTGACCACACTATTTTGACATTCTGTGCAGTATAGTTTATTGTACTAATATGTCTTTCCCCAGAGCAGAAGTATCTCAAAAACGTAAGCAAAGAATATAAATAAATACGAACATCTGGAGAGGGGCTGAAGCAGATGTGCAGACTGAGGTACATCAAAGAAATGCACATTATTATCTTGATGACGGGCTAGTGCTGCATAATATAACATAAACAACTTATAGAAGTGGAAATTAATAGTACAGAGGTGCCCGTGCATATAAAAAGATACCCTGAAAGCAAGAAAAATATTATTTAAACGATACATGGTTACAACGTATATAGTTAATGCTCATACTATAAAAGGAATCAATAGATGATGGACTTAAGGCACAGAAATACCAATATTTGGCTCTGTCTGCTGGAGAATGGTTTCCTTAAACGTGGAGATAAGAGCTTCTTTCTGAGATTTTCTCACACGGCATTGCACACAGTGGACAGACTATTGTTCCTGAGCTGATAAGTTACATGTGGTGATAAACTGACACTAATGTGTATGTACACACATCTACGTGCTCGTGGGACCACAGAGTTAGAATGATCATGTGACATGACATTTTTAATGCAGGGAGCAGTGAAATGGCCTTATTCCCAGAATGATTCTGTCTGATGTCATGTAAGTTATAGTTACAGACCTTCAAGTTTGAGGTCAAGAATTGGGCAGAAAAATAACTTTAGATTTATTGGTAATAAATCCAAATATATTAGTTTCCTTTGACACAGTGCAAGACAAAAAGGGGTACTGTGCCTGCTGCTGCAAGTTTTTTCTCCAATATCTTATTGATGACTTTCATAGATTCTTTCTGAAATCCTTACAGGCAAGTTATGCAACAAGCACGCAGGTGTGATGTCTTTCTTCTGATGATTTTAAAGGTCCAATCAAACCCTGAACTCTGGGTAGGTTGAAAATTACCTTCAAATGCACTGAGTCTTCACAGTAGTGGGAAAACTAAAAAACAGCCCTTCGTTGTGAATCCTGCGAGCTGAGGTTCATGAAGTTGGCAAAAAGAGTCCAACACGCCTTCTTCAAATGTCACAATCTGACTGGGAATGCTAAGCACAGTCCTGGGAAGTATTAAATAATATAGGAGTGATCCAAGTAAATCTGGGTTCCTAGCGGCTCTGTGAAGTATCCCTAAATGTTACAAATATGACTCCGTACAGCCCTGAAATATAATAAAAAGTTTTTACTAGGGGCACTTGGGTGGCTCAGTCATTTAGGCTGACTCTTGATTTCGGCTCAGGTCTCGATCTCACGGCTCATGGGTTCAAGCCCCATGTCGGGCTCTGCACCCTCAGTGCTCTTTCTGTCTCTCTCCCAGCTCATTCTCTCTCTCTCTCTCTCTCTCTCTCTCTGTCTCAAAATAAATAAATAAACAGGTAAATATTAAACAAAAATAAAAGCTGTTACTAAACTTCTCTTGACCAAGTAGCAAAGGAGAAATTTTTTTTAATTCAGAAAAATTCCTGAAATTTCCCTTATGTCTCTCAACAAAACTCTAGACCAACTGGCTCTCCTATTTAATTCATCACTGGTGGGGCGCCTGGGTGGCGCAGTCGGTTAAGCGTCCGACTTCAGCCAGGTCACGATCTCGCGGTCTGTGAGTTCGAGCCCCGCGTCGGGCTCTGGGCTGATGGCTCAGAGCCTGGAGCCTGTTTCCGATTCTGTGTCTCCCTCTCTCTCTGCCCCTCCCCCGTTCATGCTCTGTCTCTCTCTGTCCCAAAAATAAATAAACGTTGAAAAAAAAATTTTTTTTAATTCATCACTGGTCCCTTTTACTCTCTTGTCCCCACTTTCTGGATCTTTTTTTTTTTTTTTTAGGTTTATTTATTTATTTTTAATTTTTTTAATGTTTACTTATTTTTGAGAGAGAGAAAGACAGAGCATGAGTGGGGGAGGGGCAGAGAGAGAAAGAGAGAGAGGGAGACACAGGATCTGAAACAGGCTCCAGGCTCTGAGCTGTCAGCACAGACCCGGACACGGGGCTCAAACCCACAAGCCTTGAGATCATGTCCTGAGCCGAAGTCAGACGCTTAACTCACTAAGCCACCAGGTGCCCCAAGGTTTATTTATTTTTTGAGAGAGAGAGGGAGAGAAAGAGTACATGCTTGTGGGGAGGGGCGGAGAGAGAGAGAGAGAGGGAGGGAGAGAAAACCGAGCAGGCTTCAGGCTGTCAGTGCAGAGCCCCATGAGGGGCTTGATCCCACAAACCATGAGATCATGACCTGAGCCAAAACTGAGAGTCGGATGCTTAACCAACCAAGTCACCCAGGTGCCTCTATGCTTTTTCTAACATAGCATGACTTATAGCATTCTCTGTGCTTCTTAAATTCTGCATTTTGGCTTGTGACGGTGCTTAGGACCATAAGGGCTCAACAGTCAAGCAATGCAGCATAAGATCCTCCCTGGAAGGTGAGAGAAGGAAAAATTAGGGTGTTGTGTTTGTGTGTGTGTGTGTGTGTGCGTGCTCACCAGCAACATTACAATGCCATTTACTAAAGCAACAGAGGAATTGCCACATAGTCCTATATAATAACTGCTAAATGGGTCACCTAAGGCAGGCAGTCAGGGAAGGAACTCTACTTTTGGCCAAGGTGAGCAAGAAAGAATTGATGGGGGAGGTGAACAGGAAGTGAGGAGAATTTGGACTGGGGAGGAGAAAAGACTCAAAGGACTTGGTAGGTAGGTAATCAAATATTTTGAGAATGTATCCTAAGTGATAAGAATGTAAGCTCCTGGAAGGCAAAGGAATTTGAAAAATTCCTGGTGCTTACGGGAGAAAAAAAATATTTGTGGAATGAATGTCACCTGCCTTTGTGGAATATGGAATAGATTATGTGTGTGTGGAATGCATAATTTGAATATAATCTTAAGAATTAAGAGATACCCTCTAGAGCAGTATTTTCCAAACTTCTTGGACTACCGTCATAGTAAGAAATGCATTTTTAATTTGTACCTATAGCCTGTGTTTGCATATGGAGGCATGCATGCCCGTACATGTAATATGCACCCGTATGTGTACACAAGGTGAAAGTTCATAAAACAGGTTTACCTTCCACACCTGTGCTGCACTGCTAATTTCTACTCTGTTATAGCTGGTGAGAAATAGTGGCCATCCCAGACCCACTGAATACACTTCCCCGTGTCTAATGAATGGAGACGGACAGTTTAAGAAATGAACTGCTGTAGCGTATAGACCAAAATGGAAACAGAATAAAACAAAACAAAAACGCACACAGAAGCCAAACGGTTACTGTGAGTGTGTGAATTTGCTGGTAGTGCGGTAGCTGGCCTGCGGATAAACTGATATGGGGCACAACCTTTCAAGGGCATTTAAAAAGTTTCAAAAAGAGGAACAACAATGACTACAGCAAAGCAAATGCAAAGTAAAACAAAATGTATCCTGTAAGCCAAATAAAGGTGGCCTAGGCCTGACCGGACACACTGTCCTTGGTTTGTTACTTCTGCTCTGGAGGGAAGAAGGCAAAATCAACCAATTGTAAACAAATCCAAATGTCTTAAATAGGAGGGCTTTGGGGCGCCTGGGTGGCAGAGTCGATTGAGCGTCCGACTTCAGCTCAGGTCATGATCTCGCGGTCCTTGAGTTTGAGCCCCGCATCAGGCTCTGGGCTGATGGCTCAGAGCCTGGAGCCTGCTTTGGATTCTGTGTCTCCCTCTGTCTCTGCCCCTCCCCCATTCATGCTCTGTCTCTCTCTGTCTCAAAAATAAATAAATGTTAAAAAAATTTTTTTTTTTTTAAAAATAGGAGGGCTTCATTGCACTCAAAGTCATTGAGTTTCTTCACCTACCTTCAATTTCTTCTCTCTTTGAGCACCTTAACGGTAATTGAAGGAACTGGACCTTTTAATAAAATCAACACAATTACGTTCAATTTAAAATGAGATGCAGGGCGCCTGGGTGGCTCAAGTCATGATCTCGCAGTTTGTAAGTTCCAGCCCGAGACAGGCTCTGTGCTGACAGCTCGGAGCCTGGAGCCTGCTTCGGATTCTGTGTCTCCCTCTCTCTCTGCCCCTCCCCTGCTCATGCTCGGTCTCTCTCTCTCTCAAAAATAAACATTAAAAAATTTAAAAAAATAAAATGAGATGCACCGATCAGTTTATCCAATTAAAAGCTACTCACTGACAACAACCTTCCCATTCAGGGGTATGTGTGTGTAACCGTCACTGTCATTATTGTCCTTATTTTGTACACAACCCATGTTTGAAAATATTTGAAATTTCAATATTTGACTTTTTACTTAGGATATAAAAATATCTTTCCTTTCTTTCAGTGTTCAGTTAGGTCTATACATGACCTTAAACTATGCTTTCTTGTCCCACATCTACATCCAGAGACTGGTTTTTATTTTACACAGAAATAAATTTTAGCTTAAAATAATTTCCACACCTACTTTGTTTAAAGAAGAGCTACGAAACATTAAATTTAATTTATGAAGCCCTCTATTTGTGTTCCAGTCCCCTGCACATACACACTGTGGTAATGCTGTGTCTCTATATGCCAATGACATTAGAGTTTCTGGCAAAATTCAATATGTAATCAATTATCACCTGTCATGAATGACTTTTAAGATCCAGCCAGATATTTTAAAAATACCGCTTAGCTCCACTGAGCAGGGAAATCCCCCTCTGAAAGTGGGGATGGCCTTCGTCCTTAAATCTCTTATTCAAAGCAGTTTGGACAAGTTTCAGCTTTAGTCAATATGAAATAGAGTCCAGCAACGTACATCTCCAAAGACAGAGAATTTTAGCTATTTCAAAACTTCAAGAGTATTCTCGTTGCTTAGAAAAGAAATGATAACAAATCTTTAATCTTTCCTTTTTTTCCTCTGTAGGGAGCAAGAATCTTACATGCACTGGTTACAGTCCAGCACCTCTTTTTTCCTTCACTTTTATGCTTGTTTTGATTTCAAACCACCAGTTGAGAAGGACTGGACTCTGCCTCCTAGAATTCCAATAAGTATTGTACTTTCTTTTTCTTAATTGATTCTCTCAGAGAAAATAAAAATCTATCATTATCCTCCCAGCCAGAGAATATCATTAATATCCCAACATAATAGCTTTTCTAGGCTTAGACACGTAATTTTATTTTCTCAACTATTATTGGATGGCTTTATGATCTGCTTTTCTCCTAGTTAGTAACATTGTGATCACCTCTTTGTATCACATTTAATTCACTTCTGACTATATCAAGAGAAGGAAGCTGTAATGCAATTCCCCCCAAACTGCAGTTTCAAAGGTAAGGAGATAACTCAGGGTGTTCCATACTCATCAACATTTACTCTCTCGGTCTCGAACGCTCATTGCTACATATTCGGCAAGTGCCCAGCCCGGTGAGGATCACACACAGTTGGGGCCCAGTGTGTATAGTCTGGGGAAACCAGTGCTAATGGATTGAAATTAGAGACACAAAAAGCACAGCCTGTTACTTGGCAACACTGGCATTTGCCTGCTTCAAGAGAGGTCAGAGGATTACTGCTTTTAAGCACAATCATTGCCACAGCACCAGAAAGTGGAGAAGCTACTTCGAATCATTTATTTCCAGGATTTAGGTATTTGGGGATTAAAGGATTAGCTACTATGATCAGGAAACAGATAACTAATGGATAATGTTAAGCTCATCGTCTTATCTGCAGTAGACGTCCAGGAAGTGCCATCAAGACATGATCTGCCTGAACAATCTGGACATTGATAAGATAAACTTGAAGCCATTTCTTCCCAGTCTTAAACTGCAGTTAAGTTCCCCAGTGAGGAATTTACAGTGTGTCCTACCTCCTGGCATTGCTGGGCAGAATCCCTGAAAATGATTGCATCTGTGTGAGTTCATTCCACCAATGTTGAGGCCTCACTGTCCTCTTTGTGACGGGCCTGGGCTAGACGGTCGGATGAATTGTTCCAGATTCGGTATCTGTACTGCCTCTCCTAGATTCTCTGGCCTGCCTTTAAGGAAACAGGCTTTCTTAGACCTCCAGGGGGCAGCCCCATACCAGCTGTTATGAAGGACAGGGTCAGATTATTGGGAGGAAGAGAGTAGGACTTCTGTTCCTTGCTCAGGCAGACAGCCGCACCCAACAAAGAGTTGCTGACAGACACCTGCACAGCACCTCAACGTGGGGTGGGGCAGAGATGAGCCATCTTTATTGGTGGCTAAATAGTCAAGGCTCATAGTTGTGGGCCTCAGTTCTGACACTTTTAGAGATTTTCAGTGAGTTCCAGAGAAGTGTGGGAGCTTGTGTCCACAAAGTGACCACATGTGAGTGATCCTGCCATAACAGGCTTTGAGGGCATAAAAAGCATACATATTCATTGTATATTCATGCTTAATAGCCACAGTTTTTCAATAGGAGATTCTAGAATCTATAGGAGCCAGTGGTTTGTGAGAAATTAACCCTTGGTTTGGTCCATTTTTGGCTCTATAGATTTGCACTCCTTTCTTTAAGACGATAAGATCAGAAATGATTCTCTATAGATCACATTTTAAAGTGAATTAATTGGCAGAAATATTTGTGAAGCATTCCCTGTGGGAGTTTCGAAAACACTGAATCTCTTTTGCTTTCGATGAGTTTATATTTTAGCAGGATATCTAGGAACACAAAATAAGCACCCAAATCACTGAATCACTCCCCTTTTGGGGGGAGAAGTATTGAATGCCTGGGAGTCTTGCAAGATGTAGCTACACTGAGAGTCCTGTCCCAGATCATAATGGTGGAGGAAAAATCAAAGCTTTCCCCAGTTCCCAGTTATAGGAGAAAAATGTCAAGTGGTGGATAGTAATCACTATAAAACCACCTCTATATGGAAGCAACCCTGTGCTGTGCTGATAGCTTAAGGTGAGGCCAAGGTTGAATTATCATTTATGAGCATTTCCCTGGGAAGCGCTTTTTATCAGTGTGCTCTCATTTATGAGTTCCCAGGGCTGCGTGAGCAGTAGTTGTCTGTATATATGTTTCACACGGAAACACACACACACACACACACACACACACACACACATGCACAACAAATTGCTAAGGTGGTCCCACTCAAGGAATTCAACTGCAGGGAAGCACCTGGTTGATGCTACCTTAAAAAAACAAAACAAAACAAAACAACTAAGACGTTCATTATTGCACATCTAGCAAGAAGTCTAGAGGCAGGTCAGTTCTTAGCAGGGGCCTCTCTTGGAGATGCCTCAGAAGAGCAGCTTAAATTCTAATATTAATAAATTCCAAGTTACTTAACACATATATATACCCCCTGACTGCCCTCTCCTAGATGGAAGCAGATCTGACTTGTCTTGGAGGTCTCCCCAGATGGGGGACTTAGCAGTGGGTTCCCAGGCTGAGCAAAGTGAGGTTTAACCTCTCAACTATTCTGTCCATTTCTTCCTTTTTTTTTTTTTTTAACAATTTTATTATTTATTTTTTTGAAGGCTTCAGTTTTTAAATTTTTTTAAAAAATTTACATCCAACTTAGTTAGTATATAGTGCAACAATGATTTCAGGAGTAGATTCCTTAATGTCCTTTACCTATTTAGTCCATCCCCCCTCCCACAACCCCTCCAGCAACCCAGTTTATTCTCCATATTTAAGAGTCTCTTATGTTTTGTCCCTCTCCCTGTTTTTATATTATTTTTGCTTCCCTTCCCTCGTGTTCATCTGTTTTGTCTCTTAAAGTCCTCATAGGAGTGAAGTCATATGATTTTTGTCTTTCTCTGACTAATTTCACTTAGCATAATACCCTCCCGTTCCATCCACACAGTTGCAAATGGCAAGATTTCATTCTTTTTGATTGCTGAGTAATACTCCATTGTATATCTATACCACACCTTCTTTATCCTTTCATCCATCGATGGACACTCGGGCTCTTTCCATACTTTGGCTATTGTTGATAGTGCTGCTATAGACATGGGGGTGCATGTGTCCCTTCGAAACAGCACACCAGTATCCCGTGGATAAACGCCTAGTAGTGCAATTGCTGGGTCGTAGGGTAGTTCTATTTTTAGTTTTTTGAGGAACCTCCATACTGTTTTCTAGAGTGACTGCACCAGCTTGCATTCTCATATTCTGTCCATTTCTAAGCTGAAAGCACATGCATCTATGATGTTGTGTCATAACATCATTTTAATAACAATACTTAACACGTAGCATTATATGAATTACCACCATGTACTCACAACTACCCTGTTGTGATGATACCATTAACTCTATTTTCCGGAATAGTAAACTAGAGCTCAGAGTATTTAAATTGCTTGCCCTGTGCCTGACAGGTGGACAGGGACAAAACCTGACCTTGAGCTCAGGTGCTCTGCACAGTAAATCTCATGGTTTTTTTCTCCGGCATTGTCCTAGATGCCCATAGGCCTGTCTTGGGTAGAATTTCCTGGTAGGCTATCATAATGTGTACTTAAAATTCAGACAAAGAAGGGCCATATAATATGATTGATCAAACAAGCACATTAAAAACCATCCTCACCACTACATTGTCACAGCTACACACACACTCTTGGGAGCTGTTTTCTATGCTTAGTAGGATTGTAGCTTCCTGTTTGTATACTGAATACAGTGATTCCGTGAGGAGTAAGACTGAACATTCCCTGCCTCCTCCCACTTTCTCTGCCATAGGTTCTCTGGCCCCTAATGGCAGGACTTTGTATCTCCAGCACCTGACTCTGCTGCCCACACCCCTTCTTAGGAGAGCAGCCAAGTGGCAATCGCCACATCACCCTTAGCCTGCCTGCACAGCCTGTCCCTGTGAAAGGCTCCTGTCTTCCACCTCAAACACTGCCACCCTGACCTGGGGATTAGAGACTGTCAAGATTTATCCCTTATACCCCCCTGTCCCTGTATCTCAGGCAGACAGAAAGCCCAAGACTCCCAGCTCATTCCTTGCCACCAAACTCTCCTCCCCTAAACTGAGCCATAGGCTCAGCCCCCTTCAATCCCAGGCACACGCACCATAGCCTCTGGAACTCACTGTCCATCTCAGGCAAAAATCCTCTGATCCTCAACCCCTTCCCTCTCTTATCTCAATTCAAGCCTAGCTCTTCTCTAAGGATACTTTTCCATAGCCCTCTCAGGCCATGTGCATTTCCTTTCCTATGCCCAGGGTGCCTGAGTTGGTCTCCTTACTCTTCCTTCATTACTCTTCACTGGCTCTTCTGGACCATTCTCCTTTCCCTCTTCCCCTGCCTCCCTCACCCAGCTCACTGGAAGTTTGGGCTCGCAGGCTCTGCTGTCTGCTACCGTTTCCTGTGGCTCCTCCAGATCTCACTTCAAGTATTCCTCTTCGTAATTGGCCCTTCCCATCTACTTAACTCATTCCATCTAACCTCCTATCTCCAACAGTCCCCAACTCCACAAGAAGCTTTTGGTTCTACTCCGTTTGCACTGTCACTCATATTTTCTTATCTCCTCTTTTCCTACTCCCTTGGATTCTGTGGTTCAACATTACAATCCGACCTTATACACATACTCAACCTTCTGGTTCCCCTCTCCCTCCACCGTACTCATCTAGCAAAACCACAACTCTAATTAAATCAGAATCTGTCTACTCCGTATCATTCCCCAAAGGCTAAACATAGCCGGGGGAAAAAACACTCAACTTTATAGGCTGATGTCTCATTTGAGGCACGAGCACACATAGCAGGTGGGCCCCAGTGCTGCCCAGCGAGTCTACAGTCCATTTCCCCTCACCAGGCACTCCACCGCTCTCCCCTGTGACTGTGCTACCTCTTCTCTATTCTTCTGAAGCCTCCAGCATCTCCTCCCACTCCCCTCTCGGCCATTATCTGCTTTCTTATTCCATGATGAAAACATTAATACTAGGACATTTCATACACCTGTTTCTATATTTTCCTTCTTCCATTCTCTTATTATGGATGTGCTAAAACCATGCACTAGAGTCAATCCCCTCTCCTACCCCAGGGCATCTCTTGTGGGATGAACTGTGCCCCTCCAAAGTTTGTATGTTGCAGTCTTAACCTCCAGGATCTCAGAATGTGACTATATTTAGAAATAAGGTCTTTAAAGATGCAATTAAGATTAAATAATGTACCAAGGATGAGCTTTAATCCAGTGTGACTGCTGTCCTTATAAGAGGAGAAGATTACGACACAGAGAGGCACACAGAGAGGTCACAGGAAGACAGCAGAAGACAGTCATCTACAAGCCAAGAAGAGAGGCCTTCAGCAGGAACTGACCCTGCTGATACCTTATCTGGGACTTCTTGTCTCCAAAACACACAATACATTTCTGTTGTTTTAGCCACACAGTCTGTGGCACTTTGTTATGGCAGCCCTGGAAAACTAATGCAGCTTCTGTCTTCAAATTCTTCATATTTTTCTTGTATTAGCACATTTTTCCTTTCAACTGAACTATTAATATCAGCATAAAAACAAGCTATATACTTACTGTCTTCTGTTGTTAAAACAAAACAAAACAAAATTCTGCCTTGGCCTCACATTGCCTTCCAGCTCTGCTCCCTTTACAGGAAAACCCCTCTTCTAGGAATTGTCTCTATTCATGGTCTCCATTCATTCTCCTCTCGGACTCCTCTGAGCCAACCCTAGGTGGGCTTTCAGCGCTACCACTCCATCAACACAGCCTTTTCTAAATTCAGCAGTGACCTAGGCAAAGTGGACTTTCCTCAGTGCTCATCTTACTCAGAATATCTGATATGGTTTCTTTTGAAAGACTTCTCTTGGCTTCTGGGCCTCCTCTTTTTGGTTTGGTTACTCTGGTCCCTGTCTAGTCACTCCATTCCTGTTTCTTGCTTGTTTCTCCTCATTTCTGCTACCTCTTTTAATGGTGGAGTTCCACGGGCTCAGTCCTTAGACTTCTTCTCTGACTACACTCTCTTGGAGGTAATCTCAGTCTAGTGTCTTGGCCTCACAAGCTATCTCTATGCTGATGACTCCCAAGTTTGTGGCTTTAATTCCAAGTGTCCCCTGAACCACCGACTTCTCTATCTGCAGGCCAATAAAGATTTTGAGATTGACTTGCTCAAAACTGAACTCTTGGTTTTCTGAACTGCCCTCCAACTTTGCACTTCTTATATTATTCCTCATTTCATAAATATTGTTCCAGTTTCTCAGGATAAAGCTTTGGAATAGAGTTTATCCCTTCTATTTCAATCACACCTCATGTCCAATTCAAATCAATGCCCTGAAGATTCTTCCTTCAATATAACTAGAATCCAATCACATCTCAGCACCTCCCTGGCATCCCTTCTGGTCCAAGCCACCATCCTCTGTCCTTTGGACTAGTGCTGTAGCCTTCTAGCAGCTTACTTCTTCCATCCTTGCCCTGAATGATCAATTCTGCAGCCAGCCAAAGTGATGCTTTTCAAACTTGTCAGTCTATGTCTCCCCTGTGTCCATAAATCCTTAACTAGCATCCTATCTTACTCTGAGAAAATCCCAAATTTTTACCACAACCCAAAGGGGTGATGTGATATGGCCCCGTGACACCTCTCTGGCCTCCCAGTCTCCCATGCTCCCCTTGCCTACTGGGTCCCCTTTGCCCAGGCTTCTCTCTGTTCCTACAACATGCCACATGCCTTCCTGCCACAGGGCCTTTACAGGTGCCATTTTCTCTCTCTCTCTAAAGCTCTTTAAGGATTATCTTCATCATTCTTTCTCTCATGTCTTTGAGGGCTTTGTTTCTCAGCTGTCTCTTTACAAGAGTGCTTCCCAGTACTCTGTGTCTACAATTGCTTCTCTCTCCTCTCTACTCTCTCCCTCGCCCCCTCCCAAATCTGTTCCGTCTTCACAGAGCATCATCCTCTTTTTATATTTATATTTGTTGAATGAATGATGAGAAAAATACAGATATGTGCATAAAGAATTTTAGTATGTTTCAGATGATCTTATTTAAAAAAAAAACATAAAATTTTCCTGTAATTTCATGTCCCTTAATTAGTGATTGTTGAGAATTTTGTTGCTTAGTAAAATAGCCTTTGATGTAATCCCCAACTTTAGTAAAAAACATTATTTTGAAATACCAAGGGGACACAGCCCCTTCTTTTTGAGGAAAACTCCTACATACTTAACACTATCTTCAATGACTTGGAATGTAAATCTAAAGGCTTATGTTCTTATAGAAATCAGGCCAAGCTTAATGACATTCAGGAACAACTGAAAATATTTAGACTTTTATTTAGTCTATAGTGAAAACGAAATGTGTCAGGTAATGTCGATCAGACCTTATCCTGCTGCTCAAAGTTTTCTAGGCTACTTTCGAGGTCCTTGTGGATTTATTGTACTATGAATCTGTGATCATAGGGAATGTTTTGTAGATGGATGCTTGCTTTTATTAGATTCTCAAAAAAAAAAAAGTGGAAAAAGAAGTAGAAATCAGTAATAATAATGAGAGGAAGTGACACAGGTGAACGTAAGGAAGGCCAAAACAAAATTCATGGTGTATGCACCATTTCTGCAGGCATGGTGAAAACTCTCTGCCAAGTGGACTCACAAAAACATTTTATATTCGGGAGCTCATAACAAAATAAAGACGTTACTAAGTAAAAGAGCAAAATACTTGTTGAGGAAATTCGACATACTTTCCTAAGAGGTATCTCTCAAAACCTACTGTTAATGGAAACAAAATTCATACAGATTTGTCAACTTTATCTTTAGAGAAGAAATGTGCATTCTTTATGTATTTCATAAATATTGGTGATGATGAAGCCCAGGGAGTTAACCACCATCAGTCAGCCTTACTCTCTTTTCACTGCAAAACCAAACTGAACTCTTTTCTAGTGACCATTTTTTCCCAAAGTTGTACGCACATGTCCAAACACATCAAATTGTATTCATTAAAGACGTACAGTTTTTGTATATCAATTATACTTCAATAAGCTGTACTTAAAATGAAGGGGCACCTGGGTGGCTCAGTTGGTTAAGCGGCCAACTTCGGCTCAGGTCATGATCTCACAGTCCGTGAGTTCGAGCCCCGCATCGGGTTCTGTGCTGACAGCTCAGAGCCTGGAGCCTGTTTCAGATTCTGTGTCTCTCTCTCTCTGACCCTCCCCCGTTCATGCTCTGTCTATCTCTATCTCAAAAATAAATAAACGTTAAAATAAGTAAATAAGTAAGTAAGTAAATAAATAAATAAATAAAATAAAAAATAAAATGAAAAAACCTGAGGTTTGCATGTCCCCCTCCCTTTTTTTTTTTAAACGTTAATATTAACCAATCTACTGAACTCCATTTAAAACCCAATAGAGTAGAAAAAAGCTCTGGTTCATAAAGAAAATGTTTGATGACTGATTGTTCTTTGTTGTTAAAGGACTTCTGCTACTTTAAAAATTTGGATTTGGAGCCATCTTTTCCTTGTGAATAACAAGCTTTGAGAATTATTTGTAGGGGCGCCTGGGTGGCTCAGTTGGTTAAGCATCCAACTTCAGCTCAGGTCATGATCTCATGGTTCCTGGGTTGGGGCCCCTGCATCAGGCTCTGTGCTGACAGCACAGAGCCTGGAGCCTGATTCAGATCCCGTGTCTCCCTCTCTCTCTGCCCGCCCACCCCCCAACTTGTGCTCTGTCTCTCAAAAATGAATAAACATTAAAAAAAATTAAAAAATTTTAATGCATAAATAATGTTTTCTCCATCACTTCACCAACAACACAAAAATATTTTCTATCTCTTCCTCCAAATGCTCTACTGGATCAAAGAAAATAATTGGTTTTCCTCGGTTTCTCTGAGCGCTGCGGAGACTACAATAGTTCCTCTTTCTTGGACATAATAACAGTAGAAACTTGAAAAAAAAATATATTCCTTAAAAATGTACTCTCCTACAAGTCCTCTGCATAA
Source organism: Leopardus geoffroyi (assembly GCF_018350155.1). Taxonomy (NCBI): domain Eukaryota; kingdom Metazoa; phylum Chordata; class Mammalia; order Carnivora; family Felidae; genus Leopardus; species Leopardus geoffroyi. The sequence goes on from NC_059328.1 coordinate 101,266,149, forward strand.
TAAATAATCATCATAAATAGCTATAAAATGTAAGAATAATAATACATGGCTTACATCTATAGATTACTCTGTAATTTACAAAGCCCATCATTAACTTTTTTGTCAATTTATCCTGATAATAATTATTGTTTAGATACACTTGATAGATGACAATATTTACATTTAGAGAGCTGAAGCTACTTGGTAGAGACACACAACTAAGCAGGACAAAGTTAAGGTCCACACTGGTCCTGTTTCTCTGCTGTTTGTGCCTCTTTAATTTTCCCACCTAGAATAAAGTAATTTAAGAAGGTAGAAGACGAAGCACGTGCCACCATCACTGTTTTCAGGGCAGGCCGGAAGCGGAAGGAAAAGAAAGACTATATTCCTGAGACCGGCAGCCCAGATGGGAACTCCAAATCCCCGGGATGGTAGCAGCATGCATGAGAGCACAGAAGACATTTAAAGACAGGCATTTGCTCCCCGAAATGCTTGATTTTTAGACTTGACCTCAAAAGCAAAGGAAAACCATTCCTCAGAACCTGTCTTTCACCAGGTTTCTGGTCTCCGTGATCAACAACCGCAGGGCTCCTTCCACTTCTAGTCTGAGGTATTGCATGAATAGTCATTTAGAACTGCCACCTCCCTCTGACAAACTCATGGATGAAGTGTAAAACCGAGACTCCGGCCTTTTGTGCTTATTAAAGGCCCCGTGGTACCTTTTAGAGGAATTGGGTGATTAACATTCACAGTCTTGGCCTGTTTCCAACCAGAGGAAAGGAACTGAGCGTCAGCACTGCCCGCTTGCCCCTGTAGTTGCCACGGGGTGGATGGCGGTGCAGAAACACAGCGCGGGGACGGAGGCCCTGGTGGACTGGTCAGGGAAGAGTTGTGAAAATCCCGTCCTCACTAGGTTTTGATTTAGGACATCTGAGGACCACCTGGATGCAGGAAAGCAAATTTACTCCTATCTTCAAAGGAGTGGAGAAGCAAGGCTTTAGGAGTAATTTCCTTCAATCAATTTCAACTTCACTTCCCTGGGCTGTTTTGTGGAAGCAACACCTCTCCCCTCACTGTGAAAGAACTGGCCCTCGGCAACGAGCAGATGCGTTTTCCAGAGCACCTGGCAGGCACCCACTGACAGTGGTGGCTTTGCTCGAGGTTCTGAATGGTGGTTTTAAGGCTCGAAAGTCACACCGATATAGTCACTTGGGGGTAGGTGGCACAAAATAAACAGACTCAGAATTCTAAGCTTATACTAATTGAGGGACTTGAGAGTTAAGTGTAAATGGACCTTTCAAATGATCCAAGGTACACAAATGAAGGGAAAACACTATGGAGAGGACCTAAAACATTCCTAGGATAAAGCAACCCCTTGGCTATAGTAAGTAAAATGTTAACAAAAAAGCACACACAACCCTGAGGTTTTGACTTTGGAAAGTAAGTAGCCACTGGAAAGCATTTTGATTTGATGGACAGTAACACGAAGGACTGATGGTGATTAGTCATGGGATTAACTCCCTGGGCTTTTTCATCACTAATATCGATAAAATACATACAGAATGCACGTTTCTTCTCAAAAGATAACAGAAGGGGACAAACCTACATTGCGTAAAGTCTTAAAACACGTTTGGGTATAAGACTACAGAAAGAAGGCAGAGACAAATGTTTGGAAACTTAAGGGAAATAAGGGGGGGAGGTGGAGAACAGGTTTGAGGATTAAGCCATTGCCACCCATGTTTCTTTGGCCTATTTATTTTAGGATGAGGCCTAGCTATTCTTGATTCTCTGAGGGGATTCTATTTCCTTTTATTTTCCAATCACAGGCGCTGCTTAACACCACTTAAGCCAGTAACTCTCTAGATCTTACCCCATGGGCCCAACTTCTGGCAAAGTCCAATCGTGCCTCTCTTCTGCTAGTCCACAGGTCATTTTTAGCTATTTCAAAGGCCAGAAGAGGTTGTAAATGTGTGACGAGTCATTAATTATTCAGGGATTGGTTGTCATTATAGAAGCAAAAAAACAAAAACAAAACAAAACAGGCCCCCAAAAGTAGATTTGGTAATGGAACATGCATGGGAAAATTTGAGTAGACATAGTTATAGGCTGGACAATATTAAAATGTTTTTCACACTACTCCTTTCCTCATGTTCCTACATTCTGGCAAAAGGGCCCAGGGAAATGTTGGTTGGAAAAGTGAAGGGGCATCTCTCTCGTGTGCCAGAGAATGACCACTTCCTACTAAAGCTCTACTTTTGGTGGCTTAATTAATTTATCAAACAGATATTTACTAAGCAAATAGCAGGCCCTACATTCAACGCTAGGGATATAATGAAAAGCAAAGACAAGACACAGGACACTAAAGAAAGAACCTCTCGCGATAGGCATGGGCCACTAGGCAGATCAGAAACAATCTCAAAGAAGGTCAGCAGAGAGCTGAAAGTAAGAAAACAGGATTTTACCCTGCACTTTCCTGCAACAACAGCTGTGGCCTCTTGCAAAGCAATTAAGCCTGTGGGTAGGATTCCAGTCCCATCTCATCTCAGCAGCCCCGAGGTCTTGGAAAGTTCTTGAAGGGAGACTTAATCGATTGCATTCCTTTGTTTTTGCCTTGGCATCTCAGATGGTGGCATTCCCAAGGCTGATTAGCTTGAAGTTCCTTCCCTGTGAAGCCAAAGCCACCATGTAATTTCCATTAGACCTAAAAATGATCCTGATTTAAGGCATAGATGGAGTCCATAAGCCACCATCTAATCATACTTAAGAATTAGCTGGCCCGAGCTATATGTTCTTCATTTCTTTAGTAGTAAAACCATTCGTAAAAATACGCCACTCTTTGTGGACAATCAAATAAACACGATGACAGCCTAGTTTAGAACTGAGTAGGCCACTAAATGTCGGAACTCTGATGCTGAATGGGGTGACTTCGGGTAAGCCACTTAAGTTTCCTCCTTTTGTTTTTGCTTTTCTGTCCTTCCAGTATCTTTGATGGGCCCATCTTTAACACTGGATTTAGAATGGAGGAGACAGTAGGTGGGTGGGGAGGGGAAGTGTCGACAAAGATAAAGAAGACCTGCCCCCTACTCTGGAGAAAAGCAGACTACTGAGGAAGTAGACTTCTAAAGCCAATGATTAGAAAACCACCAGATAGGACTGTCACGAAGGGGTGTGCAGGGTGCTGTGGGAGTACACAGGAAGAAGACTCATTGCTTCCAGGAGACTACATGGGGAATTTGACAAGGCATCCTAGAGGCAGTTTTGCAATGAGCTGAATTCTGGGAAATGAAGAATTCCCTGGGTAGGGAAGGAGAAAAGACATGCCCAGTTGTTCCGTCCTTAAAAAGGTACAATTCTACTTACCTCTCAGAAATATATTAAGAACAGATACATGAAACACAGTAGACTTGGGAGTTTAACTCCTCCATGAGTGCCAAAGCACTCAAGCCCCACCAGAAAAATGATGCCACATTAGTCTTAGAACTTCTGATGGCTTTTCTACCCCGTGCCAGGGAATGCTTGTTAATCTTTTTTCCCTTGGCAAATGGGAGGAGAAGACCCGCTCACAGCTGGCTTCTTTATCCCATCCTGGCTCATGCTGATGCTGGGACTGCACAGCTTGTGGCAATGAGGGCTCTCAGAGCTGCTGTGGGAGAGACTTGTGTAGTGCCCGAAGGGTAAGCAGCCCCCTCCCCGCCTCCCTGGAGTGAGGCTGGGGTCCGCCTTGTCCCACCATTTCAGTGGGAGGCCTTTCTTACACAGCTGTCTAGGAGACATGAGCTCAGTTGCTCAGTTACTCTAAACAGTGTTACAAGTAAGAGTCTCCTTATAGTCACCAGGAGCTTATAGCCACCAAGACATTCGTTGGCTCTGTATGGGCAGAGCTGCCCTGAGGTTCGAGGGCATACAGGTATAGTGGGAAAAGAACAGGCAGACATTTCTAAGGCAGCCCGAAGCCTCAGACTTACAGAGATTTTGTATCTAATCAGTCAATGGTGAAAAGGACAAATAATGCCAGCCAGGCCCTGCGTTGGTGCTCAGACTTATTCTGAACACCGTACTTCCCATGAAAAGTCTTGCAAATGAGAAATAGGAATGCTGGCCATATTGGATCTCATGCCATGTGAAATCCCTGGGCCTCTGTTTCCTTATGATACGGTAAGAAGGGCAGAATTTAGATCCTATGGTTCTTCACAGCTAGACTTAGTAGCCTGTGATCCTCTGACTTCAACTGTACTTAAGATTCTCACTCTTAAACCAGGATACTACACATATTATATGGGAGTGGGGATTTTAAAGAGTGATTTAGGGGCACCTGGGTGACTCAATCAGTTAAGTACCTGACTCCAGATTTGAGAGACACAGAAATTAAGGCCTGTCATGATCTCATGGTTTGTGAGCTCGAGCCCTGCACCAGGCTCTGCTCTGTCAGCACAGAGCCTGCTTGGGAGTCTCTCTCTCTGCCCCCCACCCCACTCATGTGTGTGCTCTCTCTCAAAAATAAATAAATAAACTTTAAAAAAAGAGAGTGATTTAATAGTACCTGTTTCTAAGAAAGCATTATATAATAAGACAGATGTCATATTTACTAGGCTGCATTTGTGAGTACTCTAGTCATCTTTATGGATAGTAGTATATTAACAACTTTATCGCATAAAAGTAGGAAAAAGAGTCATGGGTAGAGTACAACGTGCATTATTCAAAATGGTATAATTCTCCTTCCTGCCCACCATGAACACCATAGTAGTTTCAAGAATAAGCATCAAAGAATATATAGGAGGCAGCTGGTTGGAAGATACAGTTGGTTATGAGGCAGGATGGCCACGTGTTAGCCTTTTTCTCCCCCTTTTTGTTTTGTTACCTACAGCACGTTGCCATTATTGTTAGGGCCTTCATTTCTGTGTCTCTCAAATTAGGGGTAGCAATGCTGGTCTCATATTGATGTCTCAGGGACAATTTAAGAATAATGACAGGTGTGCATTTGAGACTTTCCTGTGATAAGAGGTGCAAAAAGGCGGTCCGTGTTCTCTGCCGAAGTGCTGGGGGGGGGGGCGGTCTATATGTTTGGCTGGAGTTAACACATTTCCCTACATGAAACCTGTGTGAATGCATTCAGGGCTTAGTGCTTGTATAAGATCGTCAGTCTTCCACTATTTTTTCAACCCAAATGGTGAACAGCCTCCCTCTTTCTTGTCTGTCACCCCAACTCATGCTGCCTGAGGATACTAGAGCATAGGAACCGGGCTCAGCTCAGCTTAGTTATTCACCAGGACAGGCGTTTCTCCTCCTCCCCATCTCCCCTCAATTCACCTATTCACCTAACAGGTATTTATGATGCACATCCTGTGTGGTCGGCACTGTTCTGAGCATGTAGTCCCTGTTGCTTTGGGACTCACACTAGCAACGGGAAGACGGGAAACCGGTAAATAGATGTTATCATTTCAGATACTGGTTTATGTGCAAAGGAGAACATCAATGGGATGGCGCAAGACAAAGTGATGGGGGAGGTGAACTACCCTAGCTTCAGACTCTGGAGGCCTGGGGCGGGGTCCAGGAATCTCTGCTGTCAACCAGAAGGTTCAGTGGATCCCACTGCAGCTGGCCCCTGGGCAGTCCATCTAGCACTACTGCTGTATGGAATGTTCTAAGTGTGTGACCCTAAGGGTCGTGGTCTCCTTTACGAGTGTTGGGACTAGAGTGGGGTGTGTTTCAGGGTGAAGGTTAATTGCTCTGTGCAGATTCCCACCTGAAGCTCCTTCTTCCTGGCACCCTTTCTCACTCTCCGCAGCTGCCTTCTGTGCAGGGATGGGCCTTGCCACCTGTTGGCTATAGCTTCACATTCAGAGGATTAATATGTTCTTCTCTGAAATGACAGAGAGGGGAAGAGGGGGAAACAAAATTGTTAACATGGTTCTCCTTATCTCTCCTCTCCCGGATCCTTTTCTGACCCCTCCCTCTCCCGGATCCCCCCCCCGCCCCCACCCTCTCAAATCCACTGTGAGCAGCTGCGGGCCCCCTGGCCCATGAGCCTCCCAGCCAGCTGCCTGACGTCACACATCAACCTTCCATCTTTACTGCAAATCTCTACCGATCACATTTCACATTTCCAGGACTCTGGCCATGAAGCCCCTTTCTCTGGTATAATTAGTAATTAGAGGAAAAATGTTAGCCAACAGACACTCAATCCCCATCTGTCAAGTGAGGAAATTCCCATTCAAGCGGAGGCCTGACCGCTCTATCCAGGTGATAGACCACTTGTGGTCTGCTCTTCTGAACTAAGTGGTCCTAATGGAATGTGAGAGCTTTGTTTCCAAGTGTCTATTTGGCTGTACTCATGTCTCTCTGTATCTGTATAATCTAATTCATAATGGAAAAATCACCTCTTTTCTCATCTTCTCTCCCACACTGCTGCTAATATTAATTCAATGGGAACATCATTAGAAGAAGTTCCTCTTGGGGTTTCTGGGTGGTCAGTCGGTTGAGTGTCTGACTTCAGCTCAGGTCATGATATCGCAGCTTGTGAGTTTGAGCCCCATGTTGGGCTCTGTGCTGAGAGCTCGGAGCCTTGGGCCTGCTTCGGATTCTGTGCTTCCCTCTCTCCCTGCCCCAACCCACTCGCATTCTGTCTCTGTCTCTCTCAAAAATAAATAAACATTTAAAAAAAAAATTTAGAAGAAGTTCCTCTTACTAAAGCGTACTTCCTGGGCTATCACTGGTACCTCCTCATGATTACCTCCTGGGAAGGCTGGCTACAGCTGCCAGCTGGTCAATGAAAGGTCACAACTGTGAAGACAGGAGGTAGGAAATGGCTTATGCGACACTTGCAGACTTAGCCTGAGTGGGGACATTTTTCGTTGAGGGCAGTCTTTGCTTATTGTTTCTGTCACTTATAAAAGGATCCCCTGAACGATTCCTCAAACCCATGCTTTGTAGTGATTTAGTTATTATTTAGCTAAACGTGGGCCAATGGCACAATATGGATACCCCAAACAAACACAAAAATGAAACTCCCCAAATCCAATGTGTGTCTAGAAAGGCCACAGTTTGCTGTTTTTAGAGTCAGTTGAGCCATGTCAGGCTGGTTGGATATTTCCAAGACCTAAATTTAATGAGGACATTGAGTCATGGAGGTGGTTCAGAGGCCAACCATCAAGAAGGTAAAAGAATTTTAGACCTTGTCATTTGAAGAGCAGTTGAAGAATTCGAACATTCAGAGCAGAGAGGGCTCAGAAAGAATGTTCACTGTTTTCAGATAAAGGGTTCACATGCTGTAAGAGGCTAGACTCATTTTGTAGCACCCAGAGGTCCACATGGGGTGACAATTATAGGGAGTGGGGTTTTAGCTTGATATGCAGGACACTGGGTTCACAAGGTCTTGGACCGAATTCTGCTTCTGCCACTTCTTAGCAGTCTGATGATGGGCAAATTTCTTAACCTCTCTATACCTCGCTTTTCTCATCTGTAAAGTGGGGATAATAATTGTACTTTGTGGGGCTGTGAGAATTACATGAGTTAATACGTAGAAAGTGTTGCACCAGTGTCTGCCACACAGCGAGCACTGGCTATTCTTATTACTGCAAGAAGATGAGGCAGGGCCACCTGCGAGGAAGCTCAATGTATCTCGAAGTAATTTCCACAAAAGATGCCTTCCTAAAGATGCCACGTGAGGAAAGAGTTCTGAAACTAAATTGGTTGATCCCCAGCCTTGAGATGCGTTGATACACGGACCAGTAAAAGAATACAAGTTACTTTTATGTCTTAAACCCAACATTTCCCATTTCTTTCCCCGTGGAATCCTCCTTCAGTGGTGAAATATATCTCTAAATAGAGGGTTATACAAAACCTACCTGTGCAAGGGCTGAGTGACAAAACTGGCCAATCAGTTGTGCTGGCAGGAGGGTGGTTCCATTTTGGGTGTTTTAGAAGACTTGACTTCTGGAAAGGACTTCTGCTGATACAGGGGAAAGCGTGTGAGGGGAACAAGTGATGTTGCTCTTAGACACCAATCACATGGATTCCTTCCCCAAATCTCCCTGCCTTGAAACAAATGTATAGGAAGTGAGTGATGGAGAGAACACAGAATATTTCATTCATTGAACATTCATGCAAAAGATAGTTGTTTATGTCAGGCCTTGTGGCTCAGAAGCAGTGCTATGAAAGCATGAGCTGAGCACACCGGCTTGCAGGGCACTGTGTGATCACCGTCCTAGAGGAAGCTTAGAAAGCAAAGGCCTAAGAGAATAGGCAGGAGGGACAACTGGTAATTCTGATTGAAGGAAAGAGGTTTCTGAAGGAGAAGGTGGCTCCCTCCCAGATCTGCCCTGTGGGATGAAGAAGAAATCCACGTATTTACAGGTGGAAACACAGGTGAGGAGGAGATACTCACTAGAGAAAGGAAGACCAGGGAGAGGGACCCGAGGGAAAGATGCCAGAACAAAGACAGAATGAATTTTTTGCTCAAAGACAAGAAGACATCAAAAGTGATGCCACATTCAGAGATTATCCGGCTAAGGGCTTAATAACCAAGAGGCCCTGAGGTTTCATATTTACTGCTATTGCTTGAGACAACACTTTAACCAACTATAGCCTTTTTTGAACTATTTGAGTCTTGGCTTCATTTGCAAAATGGAGGAGGAATGGAGTAGGTTTCTAAAACCACCTCCTTCTCTAACAGTCTCTAATCCCATGACAGATTAAAGTGGGATTCTCAATGCTCTATGTTCCTACCACAGCCCGATACCAGCCAGCCCACTCTGTGAAATTGTAAAATCTTCCCCTCAAGTCAATGATCTTTAACTACCTAATTATTAGTTTTGTACTTTCCTGACCTCTTCATTTTTCTTTCCCGGCCCTTAGTTTCCAAAGGAGAGATTTGAACTCGGAATTCTAAGTGTGGCCTCCCCTAGGCGTGCAGAGATAATCCAATTCACTGGCATGATGATTATGTCTCCAGCTAATTCTGTTGCCACATAGCAGCACAAGCTCATATGTTTTTGGTTACTTGCTTCCAAATGCATTACTTTGCATTTTTCCAAGTTGAATCCTGTCTCATTCTTTCCCACCCATACTTCTATAATCTCTTAATATCATTCATGTGTTCAATGCTTGCCCACACTGGGGTCTGCTTCTTCTAACCTGGTACCATTGGCATAGCTCCATTAATCTTTTTTAAAGCACACCGGGCCTAAAACTTTTCCTCCTGTCTCTTTGCCTATTACCTCACAGCCCAATGCCTGTCCTTAAGGATGGCATTCGGATCCTAGTGCTTAGTAAGAAACATCACTTTGTGAATGCATTTAAACGTTCCAAGTGCTGGTGCTTTGTCTAATAATTGCTTCGTTCTTATGGATTTTAACATCCTGCAGTTGGGTACTGTCATTAAAGTAATATTTTCCAATACTCCCATGAAGGAACAGGCCCAGAGAATTTAAGTGTACAATTGTGAGGGTGCGGTATGGAAGAAACCAACATTTAGGTTTCCCGTCTTCCAGACCCAGGAATGGAGAGGGTATATAGGAGCCTCACTAACCTGGAAGTGATGTAGGAAGGACCAGGAGAGGGGGGAAATGAAGAACGGATAATGTTATGAATTTCCTTGCTCTGAGAAGAGCTGCACAACTATGGCACCAATTTAATTATCAAGCCTTAAGAGTCTCATTGCCCCTAATGCATTCACCATATACATCCTAAACCCTTTCCCCTTCATGAGCCTGTAAGAGGTCTGCAAGGAGGTGGGACTCATCTATCCTCAATAGCTAAAGAGCCATGTTCTAATGAGGAATACTGTTCAAAATCCCTTTCTTCCCTTCCCTGCTTGGTCTATGGTATTTATTATTAGCTAGATTCCTGAGATTCTTCTCCAATTTTCATTAGCCTTCAAAAAGATACATGGTTTCTTCCCTACACTTTTTCACGCTCCACACTGTAGCTTATTGTCTTCTGCCAATCTCGGTGCATTCAGGATTTCCAAATATATGTGCTAAAATGCTTCGCAGTTCTTCTTACATTGTACCATTTTCATGGCTTCCTAGTTTACCAATCATTTGCCCGAATTGTGCAAGAAGTCTTAAAAACTTAGTTCATTATCTTCTGTTGCCTGGTCATTATTCGCAGACTTACTTAGAAGAAATTTTTTCCCAGTGTCTTCTCGCATCATGACAATCATAAACAAAAAAAAATATTTATTCTTTTTAGACTGTTATGCTTGCATTAAGTCATTCTGTTTTTTTTTCTGCCAAGTTTTTTCCTCCAAGTCTTGACTGAGGCTGGGCCTCCATGACACCAAAACATCCAAATGAAAAAGAAAAATTCAGTGGAACCACTCAGATGTTTCTCCACCAAATCCAGATGTTTGGCAAGTATGGATGATACTTCTGGATAATGAATGATTCCTCCTACCATCAACATTTTCGTCTCACTGCCCTGATTGATAAAGACACAGCTCAACTGTGTGCGCTCTGTAAAGAATGGTAGTTTCTGGGAGATTGAATCCCAGTGTGAAAAGAACCTCTGACTCACTAGTCTGACCAAGGTTGGTGCAGCGGCTTGTCCTGGGTGGATGTGATGGGTTGTTACCATGCAGAACTGTGGGTTAGGAAGTGGGTATCATTCCCAGCATAAGTAGATCCAGATGCAAAAAAGTTCAAGGGAATAAGAATCGGGAACTTGAATCGTCCTTGGCTGCAGAATTGTGGTAAATATTTCAAAATATCCACACTATCCAATTCATTCAGTTTGCATAATTTCCCTAACTTGCCCCTTAATATAATTAAATGAAAAACACATAGTTTGCATTGAGACACTAATTGCCATTATGAAAGACTTGAAGTACTGAACACATGATGCCTTTTATATTCTTTCAATATTCCAGTGAAAAGAGTTTTATCATCTAAATTTATCAAATGACTAGGGTGAGGTAGACCGTTTTACATAAAAGGTAGAAAACATTTTAAGAGTAGACCTGAGTTAAGATTTTTAGATTTGAGGGAGTTGAAAGGTCTTTTAAGGAAAATCCTCATCTGGATGCCCATTTGGCACATTTGTTGAGTGGATATCCAAGCAGTTCCGGAGACAGGGAATGGCCTTATTATTTTTAAAATTTACCTAAGAATCTACCTCTCTTTCCATTTGCTGAACCCTGACTTCCCCATTGGCCCCACAGAACAAGTCAGGCTGTCTTTTGGTATGTGAAATAACTTGTCACATCCGTCACCCCTCACCACCCACTTGTCCTGAAATTTCAGCCAAGACTTCCCTAGTCACTTCTGTCCTTCCCATCCTAAGATCTGAGGTCCTTCCCCGAATGTGTTCCAGTTTGTTTGTTCCTCTTAAAGCAGTAGATTCTGGGAAGGCCGTGCTTCCTTGAGGCTCCCCTCCCTTGAGCCTCTGACTTTGCCTTGAGTCTGGCTGCATACCACCAAGGTGGACCAGAGCAAGATGGCTTCTACCCTGGGCTCTGCTTCACCTCTGAGTTCATCCTCACCTCAGAGGCCTGATTTTCTGACAATGAATAGAAACTTGAGTAATGCCTCCTTCCAACACAGCAAACTGCTTCTCACAGCAGCAGCAACTACCACCCACCTTCTTCCTGGCAGGGCTCCAAGATAAGGTGAGGGCTCTGAAACTTTTACACAGCGCTAAATAGGTCGGGGACTCTGACAGGTACCCTGGACCACCTAATGACGGAAAGTTTGACCTAGCAGGCAGTTAATCAACAGCAGTGATTCTAGTGCTTAGGGCAGAGGTGAGGAGCAAAAAAAAGCATGCTCCCTCTTTGTGCCAGAGGATTGCCCTCTTTTCTCACCTGAGCTCTGCTGAGGCTCCCACACATCTGTAGTCTCTTTATGGCTTCTGGCAGCCATTCTTGAGGCCCCAGAGGTGACTCCCCTGGTAAGAACAACTGAATTTTCCTCCCACCTTTTGCCTTTCTCCAGATACAACATTAACATTCATTGCCTGGTCCAGAATTTAAACTTCTTTGAATTGTGGTTTGTACCACTAGCACCTTGGGTTTATAAAAGAAGGGTAAAATTTCTGCCTTGCATTGTGACTATAAAAACCCTTAACCTAATTTTCCAGCTGAGCCAATTTCAAATTAAATAACTTCATGTCAGGAACATCTGGACAAGACTCTAACAGATTCTGTGATAAATCAGCAGCTGCTGTGGGCGAAAGGTCACTCTAATTCCAGATTCTCTGCCTAGAAAACGCCGAGGCAATAAATAAAATTACCACACAGATTCTGTAAAAGCCGCAAGGGGTTCACACGGGAGAGAGAGTGGAGGCGAGTGGGATGGCCTTGGGTGGCAAAGTTGGCAAGCCCCGTGCAGTTGCTGTTAGCTTGAATGAGTTGCTGGTGGTGCAAACCAGAGGTGACTGGGCAGTCTCTGTGCCCCCTCAGTGCACAATCCGGCACGTCACTGCGTCCCCAAAACAGATCTGGCAAGTGATAAAAGACTCGACAGGGGAGGTGGCGGGGAAGAGGGTAAACATCACAGACTACCTGACAAAGCTTCATAAAATCCTGTTGCAACATCTCTGCCAAACCCCAAGAGTCCCTCTGTGGGCCTTTGCCACTTCTTCTTTCTTGTCTCCCCGGTTCTCCTGCTCAAGGCCGGTCTTTCTGTCTTCCTTTCCTCCTGGCCCCCCCCCCCCCCCCCCGCTCAGCTAAGGCTCCAGCCCTGCCCCCAGCCGAGCCAGGCTTCCTCTCCAACCTTTTCTTATACAGAGCCCTGTCCTCGTCACACCTTCCCGGCTTCTGATCAGCAACTCCACATGCATGGCTGTGCTCAGCAGGCTGAGGATTCTTCTTAGGGTCCCCTGGTCTTAGATGGCTGGGGAGGGGGGTGCAGGGAGGGGAGGGTTGTCACTAGCAAGACATTTTCCTAGTCAGACATAGTTTTTCCCTGACACGCAGGTAGATTATTTAGGACTGTGCCTGGTACATAGTATATGCACAAAAAAATACTTGCTTCTAGCATACTACTATGAAATAATGTCATTTTAGAGGGGGGGAAAAGGTCTAATATTCATCCATCTGTTCTCTTTGAACTTGAAATTTCCATCAATAGACACTGTTGATTTTCAATTTTAAGGATTTCAGTCCTTTGTGATTCCCAAACTTTGGTGTTCAAAATAACCTGGTGAGGGCTTCACAATGGCTCCATCAAGATTCTAATTCTATAGATTTGGTCAGGGGTCCAGGAATATGTATTTTGACAAGCTCTACAGATGATTCAAATGTAGGTGGTCTGTGGCCCTCCTTTGAGAATACTCTTAGGACTTCCAATTTCTTCCTACTACCAATATACTCCTTCCTCTCATCCCTGTTGCTAGACTGATTTTCTTGAAACCTTGATCGTTTCCATGCCCTAATGCTGTGTTCTTCCTTCTTGCTGTACCCTGCCATGGCCATCTTCTCTCTGAGTCTTACCTGAATCATCCCAAATCACTCAGTCACCCTCCCTGCTCCTTCCTCTATCTCCCTACGATGAATATTCAAAACAGTAGCCTCAGATGCCACAGAGGCATCCCTTAGTGATAAAATCCAGTATTTCTCCTCTGCTCAAAATTCTCCAATGGCTTCCTATCTCATTCAGAGTGAAAGTCTTTATAATTACTCCCCAGGCCCCTGGGATCTGCCCCCAACCATCTCTCTAACATCAATTCTTACCATTCTCCCTCCTTCACTCTGTCTCAGCCACAAAGGCCAGGCCAAAGCTGCCATGATTTCTGTTCCCTCTTTCTCCACGAACAGGGGAAGTGGACTTTGCCAACAAGAATGAGATTTCTGGGTGTGGAGCACCAGACGAGTGTCTGAGAAAGCCACGCGAAGGAAGGCTGTGTCAAGTCAAAGCCTGGCCCCAGAAACAGCTGTATGATCCTGATGGCTCTGGCTGAGTTTCTTCACTGCCCCTGCTGGCCTGTGAGCTTTCTAGCACTGATACCCTCACCCCATTCTTTTGTCCACCATTACCCTCCTCTTCTCAGCTTACGCACAACACAAGGGCTCAGTAAATGTTTGTTGAGGAAGCAAGGATTCTGTTGCTATATAAAGAGATTGCCTTGTTTTGTCTACCTTTGATAGATATGAATTCTATCTACACATGAAGCAGTTATTTGTGTCCTGTCCTTTGGACCCCAGCTTTTGTTTTCATGCCTTAGGGACCATGAGGCTTCAGAAGTCAGAGTAAGGGAGTGTGACTGGATTAGCAAAGCCCATTCCAATACAGATGGAAAAAAAATTCCTTTTGAGAACGGGGTAGCAGCATCCCACTTTTCATAGAATCACTGAAAAGTACCTTCAAATGCTATCCAGGTTTATTTTTTTTTACTGATACATAATTTCCTGACAAATGGCTGACCAGCCTCTGCCCAGATATCCTCTCCTTCTTTTTTTTTTTTTTTTTTTTTTTTTAAAGTTTATTTATTTTTGGGACAGAGAGAGACAGAGCATGAATGGGGGAGGGGCAGAGAGAGAGGGAGACACAGAATCGGAAACAGGCTCCAGGCTCTGAGCCATCAGCCCAGAGCCCGATGCGGGGCTCGAACTCACGGACCGCGAGATCATGACCTGGCTGAAGTCGGACGCTTAACCGACTGCGCCACCCAGGCGCCCCATATATCCTCTCCTTCTAAAGCAGCCCTTTGGCACCTTGAATTGTTTTTTAAAACACCCCTTATATGCAACCAAGGCCTACTTCCTGCCACTCAAGGTTCTAGTCCTGCTGTCTAGAATTATACATTTCTTATATTATGCAACATAGCCTTTACATAGGTGCTGGCACATATTAAATACTCAAATAATGATATTTTTCCCCACACAGTGGTCTCCACACTCATAGTCATTAAAGGGAATTATCAGTTTCTCTGTGGGAAGGTAATTCATAAAATAATTTTCTTTCAACAAGAGCCTTTCCTAATTGTATTCTGGATTCTACCATTTGGAGACTATTCTTTGGAGACAAAAAATAACAATCACTTGCCAGTTTATTTCCACTACACCAACACAATACCCCTTTTACTCTGTGTGACAAGAATATACCTCTGTCTGGAGAAAAGGCCAGAGTACTTTGTTGAGGTAGTAGTTTTGGGTTCCCAGGAAAACTTTAAGGAACTCAGCACTAACCAGAGTGATGGCTACATTGACTGTAGGAATTTAAGAATCAGCTATTGTTGGGGCGCCTGGGTGGCTCAGTCAGTTAAGTGCCAATTCAGCTCAGATCATGCTCTCATGGTTCATGAGTTCGAGCCCCATAGCGGGCTCTATGCTGACAGCTCAGAGCTCAGAGCCTGGAACCTGCTTCGGATCCTGTGTCTCCCTCTCTCGCTGCCCCTCCCCTGATCTCTCTCTCTCTCTCTCTCTCTCTCTTTCAAAAATAAACATTAAAAAAAGAAAACAATCAGTTACTGTTAAGACCTACCCCCTCACCTGTTCAAGTTGTGCATTTGGGTTTCACTGACTTTCTGGTTCCAATGATAATAACCAAGCTTTTGACCAAGCTTCTCTCTTCTTTTGGTATCAGATGAACAATGACCACAGCCTTGCTAGGTTTCAGTATGTTCTGCTGTTGTCTGGCTCCTTGAAACATTTACTCCTGGATGACACTGAGTAGCAGCTCTAGAAATATTTGTTGGATTGAAATTGTGAGGAGCAGGAGAAAGCCACTGGTCTCTCTAGTGGTTCTTTCTCACGGGCATATTCTGCCTATCGTCAGATTTCCATCAGGCCCAGACTCTGCTGCTGTGTTTCAATGTTCTTAAAGACATTACTGTCTATATCACTGCATCATGGAGGGTACTTCTTTATAGAATGCACAGAATAACATTTCTTAGGGCATACGAAGAGAGATGCTCCTCTTGGTCAGTTGGTTTGTTCTTGTCCTACAGACACTATGATTCCTGTAATTGACTATTTTCCCCTTTTTTTTTCCTGGTTTCTAGGAAGCTCCGAGTCTGATTTGCAGTATACCTACAGTACATAGACAGGGTTTAATGGCCTTCATGTTCTATATCAATCATTTTCTATATTAATCCTTAATCATCTTAATTGTCTTACATCTATTCTTCTCTTATATTAGTTTTTTCACTTTAAAAACATCTTTGTGCTATGTGTCTTTTTGTAATCTTCCTAAAGTTCTTTTGGAAAAGGGAAGAGTTTCGGTAAATAATAATCCTTTGCCGTAACATGTGTTCCCACTATGCTCATCACAACACCAGCCACTATCCGCAGAGAATCCAAAACATCCAAGGGCCTAGAGATACAGGACTTCCCTTATTGAGGGAACAAAGCACTTCTGCAGACTGTAGCTAACAAGTGGTACTAATGCCCAGAAGCCCACCCTGAAAGAAGCCTGAGAAATGTGAGTGGACTTCCCAGGGTCACAACTACTTAAGACAAACTCAGTTGTCAGTAAGACAAGTCTCACTCCTGCATGAGTGTTTTCATTCTGTGGATGCAGCTAGAAGCTCAGCTGGTCCCAACTGGTACAGCTGTCTGCAGCTGGGGACTTTAGTACCACATAAGCCAGCAGCTGGGGAGACGGAGGCACTGTAGTTTGTCTCTGTGCAGAAATGCCATCAGCCTTACACACCTCTTTGGCAGAGGGAGGTGTCCACACACTGTGGGTTCATTCATTCATTCATTCATTCATTGGCTTCCCGAACCATGAGTCAGGCATTGTGATAGAAGTCTCAGTAAGTAAGTACTGCAGGCAGAGAGAACTGTAAAAGCAAAGATAATTGGAAGCGGCTAAGTGCAGGATATGTTTGGAGAACAATAATTAGAGGTCGGTCCCTGGGGAAAGTTGAGTGAAGGGAAGAGGTGGTGGAGGATAAAGCTAAAGTGGCATTAATAGTGAGGTTGTGGTTTATGGGAACTGACCCCATAACGATGGTTGGATACCAGAGATGGAGATTCTAGCAAGGGAACTGCCATAATATTCTCAGCAAGAGATCACACTAGGAAAAAATGCTAGATATTTCAGAAGCAGTGTGGACACAGTGACTGTCAAAAAGACATTTTCAGTCTCTGCTTTATGCTACCTCTTCCCCATCTCTTTTTTTTAGGGGGGGGGGTTATAATTTTTTTATTAAATATTTTATTACTTTTTTAATATGATTTATTGTCATAATGGCTAACATACAGTGTGTATCTTCCCTATCTCTTCTGCACCGAAGTACTCTCTCACACAAATGCATAAGAAATTCCCACTGCTTGTAATCACCGACGAAGCTAGTTGCTTCTAGCCTACCAAACTTTCTTCCTTGGAAGGGATGGATATACCCAAAGTAAACTGCAGAGTCTAGGCAATTTGCAGGGTATATGCTGGAAAAGAAAACCTAAAGAGTTCAGGCCCATTTTTATTACTTTTTGATTTAAGTGGTTAATTATTTCAATTACTTTCTTCTTTACAGGAAGAGGTTGATGCTTGAAAGCAGGCCCTCCAGCATCCATGACAAAAATGTAACAGCAGCTCTGAGATGAATGAGCCTTTGAGCTCTTGTAGGAGGTCTGTTACCATTGAACTTGTGAAGGGGCTGTTTTCTTTCCAAGAGTTTATAGCCAAGTTGATTCTGGATTTCTCTCTTGATGGCATCACTGTTCTTCAGGACCAGGAAGCCTTGAGGATAACTGGAGTTCAGATCCTCAGAAAAGCAATTTAAATCTGAGTGGTGTCCCAAAGCAACTCTGATTTCCTCATGACTACGGGTGATTCAGATTCCCAAGCTTCAGCCAGCCTTACCCACAACGTCATTTCCTGCCATGCCTCCACCTTGTCCCCCTCATTCAGAATAACTTGCAGTTCCCCAAGCATCTGCTGTTTCTCTCATCTGTGCATTCATGTACATCATTTTCCCTGTGTGGAAGGTATTTTTCTGCCCTCCCCAACTTGCTGAGTTCTCCTTGCCCTTCCAGTTGAGCTCATTTGTCCCTTTCTTGAGTCACCATCTTCAATCTTCCATCTCATTTTTGCCCGTCCCCTGTGATACCAAATCCCCAGGCTTTACCTCTAGGGTAGCACTTCATTCAATTCTTAAGCTGATACCAGCTTCTAGGCTGGGTCCTGCATACACCAGAAGTAATGAGACAGACAAACACTCTGCCACTGTGTGTGTGTGTGTGTGTGTGTGTGGAGAGAGAGAGAGAGAGAGAGAGAGAGAGAGAACAAGCTACTAACAAATGGCGGTGAGACCCAAGACAGGGCAGAACAGTGAGCTGTACTCTGTTGGCTTTCTTTCCTCATTCTCCTGCTGTGCTGTGAGTTCCTTTAAGGCAAGGAATTAGCTCAGTAGTCTTTTATTTATCTAGTGCTTAATCAATGTTGAAAGAACAAATGGCAGTTGACTACTAGTGAAGGAGACTCCAGTTGTGTCAGGACTCAACCGCTCTAGACATCAGGTCTTGAAATTACAGTGAGGTGAGTAGTTGTCTGACTCAGCATCACTTGGGATTGGAAGTGACTTTAAAGGGAATCTGACTATACACCTGGTTTGCACGGAACGGTCCCAGTTGATACCTGTTGTTCTGGTATCCTGTCTGGGTTAGCATTTATTATAGATTTTTTTCAATAACATTTTGTTATTTATTATTAAAGTAAGCTAGGGTGAGTTTGGTAGACCTTTACTTCTTATTCCAGGATTTTTCCAAGGCTCATTTAGTAGTATGTAAGAAACATAGTTAATAAAAAGAGTTATCACTCTAATACATATTAAAATGTAAAAGACACTAGTGAGGACTAATGTGAAATGTTGGGGTTTTGGGAGTGAATGTTCAAGAAAGAATTCTTGAGGCATCTTTGGTGGAAAAGGTGGTTTTATTAAAGCACAGGGACAGGACATCTGGGCACAAAGAGCAGCACTGGTGTTGTGAGGGGTGAATGATTACATCCTTTTAAGTTGGGAGGGGGTCAGGGATAGCGTAAGACTCTAAGGAATTTAGAAGCAAGGTTTCCAGGACCTTGAGGAGTAAGCTGTTGTTAGGAAAAGATCATTTACTACTGTCTGGTAAACCCTTAGTCATGAGACCCATCAGATGTGTATCAGGGGGCCATGCTTAGAGGATGATTGCTAACATATAGCTTGAGGGGTGGGTAGAGATAAAGGAAGTTGCCAAAGGAATTTTTATATGTTTAAGGACACTTTCAGGATCCTGGAGGTCAGACTAATGTTAAGCATAAGTGGCCTTTTGCCCTTAGCAAAGTATTAACATCAAGGCAGTTGAGTTCCTAGAGGAAGGTCACTCTGCCTGTCTCAAGGACTTGTCAATGGGCTGTAAGTTATAAGGAAGTTTAATTTTTTTTTCTTTTGCCTTTTTCTCCACATCCATGACCTATCGTGTCTTTTCCTGAGCCTCCTTGTACAATGTAAGCAGCACTTTCCTTCCCTAGGACAGCATGCAAGGTGTTTATTGATAAACCCCATTGCACTCTGCCATGACTTAGGAGATGTGCAAGACCACTAGAAAATGACAGTAAGTCATCTTGAGTCATGTCCATACAAACATGGGAAATCACTGAGTAGGTGAAACTGAAATATATGCAAGAAATACAGGCCTGGCAGGCTTGTCATAGAATAGAGAGAGCAGTCTGAGTTCTTTTGCCATAGTGGTTTTGTTATTTATTGTAGGGCATAAATCTACAAGTATTATATTGTTTGGCGATACTTTTTTTTTATTTTGTAGGAAGCCCATCAGTAGCAGTTCAGCTCAAAAATGGAAGTGCAAGTTTAATGAAGTATTGAAACTGAATTTGTTTCTCAAGAACGTTGATGGTAAAATAGAAACAGTTTGCAGACAGTTCCTCTCCACCAGGGGGGATGGCAACCCACAAAAACAAGAAAATACAAATCTGCTAAAGAGGCACCGGCATCTACCTCGAAAATCTGTTGTTTTGAGACTGTACCCAAAGGTGACAATTTAATATTGTTTTACAAGTGCAAGTATATAGCATTCTGGGAGAGAGCTGAGAGAGATCAATGTAGACATTCTAATCTGCACATGCAACTAAGCCAGACCCAAGAAAGTGCAGTCAGCCAACAGGACAGTGAGAGTAAAGCAGTCACTCCCACCCCAGTTGTATGTGTAGGATTTCTACTCTTTCCTTAGTGTTTCTTGCATAGTATATGTGACTACCAGACATTTAGATCAAGCAAGGGTGCCATTATACTGGGATTTATAATAAGAAATATATATTTGATCTGTGTCCCCTCTCTTGGGGAGCTCCTAAAACCCTTGGTATTTTGTGGGATGAAAGCCGGAAAGGTGCCTTTTGTTATGTTAATGAAGTAACTTTAAGAAAGCAACTTAGGATGGGGGCTGGTTGTCCCTGGAGCCAACTCTGTGGTTAGAGGGTTGGAACTTTGAGTCCCACCCTCTGACCTCTTGGGGAGTGGAGAGGAGCTAGAGTTCAATCACCAAGAGCCAACAGATTTAATCAACCATGCTTAAGTAATGAAGCCTCCATAAAAACTCCAAACGACAGGGTTTGGAAGGGCTTCAGGACTGGTGAACACATGGAGGTGCTGGGAGAGTGATGCCCAGAACGGGCACGGAAGCCTGTGCCCCTTTGCATCTCTTCATCTGGCTGTTCCTGAGTTATATCCTTTTGTAAGGAACCAGTGATCTTGTGACTAAAATGTATCTCTGAGTTCTGTGAGTCACTCTAGTAAATTAAGTAAACATAAGGAGGGCTCCTTGGGGCCTCCACTTTATAAGTGGTAGGTCAGAAGCGCAAGTGGTAAGGCTGGGGGTGCAGTCTTGTAGAACTTGGCCCTTAACCTGCGGAATCTGATACTACGTCCATGCAGACAGCGTCAGAATTATGTTGAATTTCAGGATACCCAGCTGTGTCCTAAGTGTGGGAAAAACCCTCACACGTTGAAATCAGTACCAGAACTGTAAGTGCCAATATCAAAAAATATCTTAACTGTTAGCGAAGGATTTAAAAGATAAAAAATAATTATTTAGTAATAAAAAATAAATATGTAACGATAAATAATTATTTCGCTATGTTTCCTCACCTGTAACACGGGTATAATAATAGGCATCTATCTCATAGCATTTTTATGAGGCTTTAATGAGTTAAGCATTTAGAAGGGACCCTGGAGGCTGGTAAGTAGTAAGGTTTTATTTGTTCTTTTGGTTGCTTTATAATTATTGTTATTCAGCATATGTTTACTGAAATATCTGTGCCAAGTTCCACAGACACTTGGATGATGACTAAGATACCATGAAGAGACTGTCTTTTTCCCACTGGATATTCTTTCCTGCTTCATCAAAGATTAACTGACCATATAGTTATGCATTCATTTCTGGGTTTTCTATTCCATTCCATTGATCTATGTGTCTGTTTTTGTGCCAGCACCATACTGTCTTGATAGACCACAGCTCTGTAATACAACCTGAAGTCCAGAATTTGTGATGCCTCCAGTTTTGCTTTTCTTTTTCAAGGTTGCTTTGGATATTTGGAGTCTTTGTGGTACCACAACAATTTTAGGATTGCTCTTGCTCTGTGAAAAATGCTGTTGGTATTTTAATATGGGTTGCATTGAATATGTAGATTGCTTTGGGTAGTATAGACTTTTTTTAAGTTTATTTATTTATTTTGAGAGAGAGAGTGTGTGTATGTGAGTGGGGGAGGGGCAGAGAGAAAGAGAGGAAGAGAGAGAATCCCAAGAAGGCTCTGCACTGTCAGCACAGAGCCCAACACAGGGCTTAATACCATGACTGCGAGATCATGACCTGAGCTGACATCAACAGTTGGATGCTATACTACCCAGGTCTCTTGGGTAGTATAGACATTTCAGCAATATTTGTTCTTCCAATCTATAAGCATAAAATGTCTTTCCATTCCTGTATGTCTTCTTCAATTTCTTTCATCAGTATTTTATAGTTTTCAGAGTACAGATCTTTCACCTCTTCGGTAACGTTTATTCCGAGGTATCTTATTGTTTGTGGAGCAATTGTAAATGGGATAAATTCCTTGATTTCTCTTTCTGCTGCTTCATTATTAGTGTATATAAATGCAACAGATTTCTGTATGTTGATCTTGTATCCTATAACTTTACTGAATTTATTTATCAGTTCTAGTCGTTTTTTTTTGTAGAGTCTTTTGGGTTTTCTGTAGAGTATCATTCCATTTGCAGGAAAGAATATCCAGTGGGAAAAAGACAGTCTCTTCAACAAAGGATGTTGGGAAACTGGACAGCAACATGCAAAAGAATGTAACTCGACCACTTTCTGACACTATACACAAAAATAAAATTCAAAACGGATTGAAGATCTAAATGTGAGACCTGAAACCCTAACAATCCTAGAAGAAAATATAGGGAGTAACTTCTTTGACATCCATAGTAGCAACATCTTGTTAGATATGTCTCGGGAGGCAATGGAAACAAAAGCAAAAATAAACTATTGGGACTACATCAAAATAGAAAGCTTCTGCACAGTGAAGGAAACAATCAACAAAACTAAAAGGCAACCTATGGAATGGGACAAGATATTTGCAAATGAAAGATCCAATAAAGGGTTAGAATCCAAAATATATAAAGAAACAATACAACTCAACACCTAAAAAACAAACAATCCAATTAAAAATGGGCAGAAGACATGAACAGACATTTCTACAAAGAAGATATATAAATGGCCAACAGACACATGAAAAAATATTCATCATCATTCACCATCAGAGAAATGCAAATCAAAACTACAATGAGATTATCACCTCACACCTGTCAGAATGGCTAAAAATCAACAACACAAGAAACATCGGGTGTTGGCAAGGATATGGAGAAAGGAGAACTCTCTTGCACTGCTGGTGGGAATGCAAACTGGTGCAGCCAATCCAGAAAACAGTATGGAGGCTTCTCCAGAAGTTAAAAATAGAACTACCCTATGATCCAGCAATTGCACAACTAGGTATTTACCTAAAGAATACAAAAATACTAATTCAAAGGGATACACGCACCCCAATGTTTACAGCAGCAGTGTCTATAATAGCCAAATTATGGAAACAGCCCAAGTGTCCATCTACTGATGAATGGATAAGGAAGATGTGATATATGTATTTATACAAACACACACACACACACACACACACACACACAACTGGAATATAACTCAGCCATTAAAAAGAATGAACTATTGCCATTTGCAACAACATGGATGGAGCTAGAGAGTATTATCCTAAGTGATAATACTTAAGTCAGTCAGAGAAAGGCAAATACCATATTATTTCACTCATATGTGGAATTTAAATTTAAGAAACAAAAAATGAGCAAAGAGGATAAAAGAGAGAGAGGCAAACCAAGAAACATACTCTTAACTATAGAGAGTAAACTGATGATTATCAGAGGGAAGGAGGCTGGGGCGATGGGTGAAATATGTGATGGGGACCAAGGAGTGCACTTGTGATGAGCACTGGGTGGTGTACGGAAGTGTTGAATCACTATATTGTACACCTAAAACTAACATTACACTGTATGTTAACTAATTGGAATTTAAATAAAAACTTAAAAAAAAATACCATGAATAAAAGAAAAACCTGTAAAGAAATGACAACAATATCCTCTGGCTGTATGGGAGGACAAGCAACATTTTCACCTTTTACAGTTTGCATAAAAGCCTGGGCTGAGCAGTGTGGATGGAAAAGCTCTGGGCCCTGAGAATGCTGCAGAATTAGGTACTATTCCTGGCTCAGCCACCAACTAATCTAAATATACTCAACCAATAAAAATGAGATAACTGTACCCACTTTGCAAGATGATTGGGGGGAGATCGTATTGGATTATAGTGGTAAAGCAGCCAACATAGTGCCCAGAAAGTGAGGACACAAAGACATTTAAAATTCTGAACCCATGAAGTCCACTCATCTCACACCTAGACAAAACCAGTTTGGTCATTTCTGACATGGTCAGGCTGTTTGGCAGGAATAGCTGAGCGAGCAGTAAGGCCAGAGCTATAGTTCTTGATGGGCTTATGGTAGAGGCCATTCCAGGCAGATTTCTCCAGTCACCACAGCACCACGGGTTAAGGAGGAAGGAAAATATTGACGTTTTATTGAATTACTCCTATAGGTCAGATCATGTATCACTGCTGTGATCTAAACAATGAGGCGGTGCAGGAGGAATGCACAGCTGAGGCTGATGAGATAAGCCGTCCCCAGCCCTGACTTCTCCAAGACCCAGTAAATTGCTTCCTTTATTTAATTACAAATTAATTGAAAACACTCTCATGCTGATAAAACAATACTAGTCCCCGATTTGTTGATAATAGCCTAATCCTCCTGTAATAGTCCCATAGACACCATCGCATGATTATGTCATCAATTTTACACTTGCAGGGTCTGGAAAAACATGGCTGCCTGAGGTTCAGGAAAAGGATAAACACAGAGAGGAGTGCTTTAAGAAAGCCAATTTATAGGTAAGTTTGGTGTCAGATGGTTCTGGGTCAAATCCCAGTTCTGCCAGTCACTAGCTAGGAGGCATTTTAGTGCCCTTAGAGTTCTGGAAGATTAATAAATACATAAAAATGTCTAACACTACGCTTGTCACATCGTGCAGGATTCATTAATGTTAGCTGTGTTTTTGCTTTTCTTTTTTTCTGTCTCTCTTCCTCTGTGCAGTTTGGAGAATTCATGTTTTGTTTATCAGTTCAGAGGGTCATCTTAGTCCCAGGAGGTCAGAAACTATGATACCCTCTCCAGAGCGCCTTACCAGTCTGGTCCTCTGTATTTACCAGAGCACTTTGCCACCCATGGTCACTCCTTCCAGCTTACTATATGCTTGCTTATGCTTGATCACCAGACTGCCACATCTTTCCAGATTAGGTGAGGGATCCCATTGTGTGAGGTGGTCACCAACACTACTGGCTAGCAAGGCTCGTGTATTGGGGTGACTAGTCATTCCTGGGTAAGGCAGCTAGAAAAATGTTGCTGCAGTTAAGGGCAGATACACATAATAGAAAGTGAAGCCATATCTCAAAGCACAGAACTCATTTTAAAAAAGCGAGTAAGAATGAGTTAATATTAAAGCTTAAAGGACTCTGGAAGCCAGGCCATTTATTAGGACAAGATATATGGTCCTTTTTTTTTTTAATTTTTTTTTAATGCTTATTTATTTTTGAGACAGAGAGAGACAGGGCATGAATGGGGGAGGGTCAGAGAGAGGGAGACACAGAATCCGAAACAGGCTCCAGGCTCCGAGTTGTCAGCACAGAGCCCGACGCGGGGCTCGAACTCACGGACCGCGAGATCATGGCCTGAGCCGAAGTCGGCCGCTTAACCAACTAAGCCACCCAGGCGCCCCGGTCCTTTTTAAAATAAAAGTCATCACTCCATTAAGATTATCAGAATAAGATTTTACCAGGAAAGCCTATTTACTCTGAAGCACTTTTACATAGAGCAGGAAGGGGGATACTGTATCTTTACTGTTTCAGGGGCTGAATCTTTGAAAACAGGAGAAGAACATCAAATACTGGTTTTACCTGTGTTAAGAGAGAGGATGAGCTGGTCTGTCATAGTTTCCATGCTCAAGAAGAAAAAATGGACAGAACATGGGCACGTCCATAAAGCAGAGAGGGACGCTTCATGAGACTAGTCCAGGAAACACTAAGGATTCATAGTTTTACAGTTGTCAGACCACATTCTACTCTCTTCGAAACCCTGACGACCCCCATCTCTGGAAGAAGGCCAAAGAGAGCAAGGAAGGTCTTTTTCAAGACGGAATCACAATCCTTACTGAGCGTTCATGTCATTTTTTTGCAGGACTAATTTTTGAGATTGTCTACAGGAAACCAAGCTCAGTTTAATGGATATGCTGTGGGAAGATGGACAATATTTAAGTGAAACCTCGGTCAAAATTAAAAAATCATAAAGCGGGAATGAAAGGACTTCTGGAAAGCGTATCACATGAGGTCAAGAAGAATGGCTTGCTCTCTCCTCTGCAGCGTGAGGCTTATACGGCTATGCTTTCACATGGCGTGTATGACTCTCCTCTAGGCATGATGAGAGTTTTGAGGGCTGGTTGTGAGTCTTATTCATACTGACTTGCCTTCACCCACTGAATGGCTGACACAGCAGAGAATCAGTAACTATTTGCTTTATGAAATAAACTAGGGATAGAGGGGGGGAAACATAGGAAAAGAAAAAAAAACCAAAATTCTTTCAATAATAAAAATATGTTTGCTTCAAGTTTAATCAGAAAGTAAAAGCTGATTTTGCATGTATTATAACAAAAGACATAATGTTTTTGGATCTGAAAGCAGATAAGTCAGCATCACCTCATACAACTATTTCAGTTACACAAAGACATTGCTGGAGTCAGAGCCACAACAACTTGCACCATTGTGCAAACAACGGTTTCACCAAGGTGAAGATAAAGTAAACTTCTCAAACTCAAAGCATGTTTAGGCCAGGCCTATCACCCTGACCGAGGGACTAATTTGCTATATTGAATCAGATCATCTAACTGGCAAGACCAAGATTAAATACTGATGGCAGATTCTAGCAATCCAGATGTCTGCTAGGTCCCATCTTGCTAACACCAGAGAAAGCATCAGATACGTTTTTGATTTGTCTTGCTGATAATTTCAAAATTTTTAATGTATAGGAATCAATGATAGGACTTAGTCCAAAATTTCATTCGGACCAACCAAAAATAATGGGTTTATATCAAACAGCATGTGTTCAGCTGCAACTATCTTAATCTCTGTGTATTGTTGAAGGAAGTATATTAGCTCGCATGAATGGAAGAGAAAAAACCAGGCAGATTTCTGAGTTGGTTCACCCAATGGCTCAGAATTCTGGGCATTCTCTTCTGCTGAACTATCGGCCGAGTCAATTTCATCTTAAGTCAAGTTTCTTTCATGCCAATGGGATGGCTGCTGGTAGCAGTCGGGTCCACTTTCCTTTTTGCATCTAGTGGCAGAGACAAAGACCTCCAATCGCTTTCTTTTAAAATAGAAGAGAAAACCTTCACCAAACCTTCAATAAATTGCCCCTCACATCTTATAGAATTAGATAATATGTTAATTTCTGAATCCATCACTGGCAAGGGGAATGGGATTTCTCTAAGACTTATCAGGGCACATCCTTGAAGCTGAGGGTATGAACTGCTCTCTCTGAGTCTTATTAGCAGCATGGGTTCGTGGGTTCGAGCCCTGAGTTGGGCTCTGTGCTAACAGCTCGGAGCCTGAAGCCTGCTTTGGATTCTGTGTTTCCCTCTCTCTCTGCCCCTCCCCCACTTGCACTCTGTCTCTCTTGCAAAAAAAAAAAAAAAAAAAAAAAAAGAGAGAGAGAGAGAGAGAGACAAAGAGAGAAGAGAGTGAGGATAATGAATGCTGAGATGATGAACAAGAGTCATAAAAGGCAGAGCTGTATCCAATACACATTGTGACAGAATGCCAAATGGTCAGGAGTGAAAATAAATACCTGGCTAAAATCAAGGTTTATGTCAAATGTTGCCATTATAAAACCGGCTCTTGGGATAAGGATAAATTGAAACAATTCAAAACTTTTCATTACTACTTATTTATAATATTGTTGGTTCACATCCACAAGAAGATGAAGGGAGGATTACACTTGCTAGAAAGGTAGGTGCAGAAGGGTTGCCTCTCACTGTCCAAGTAGTGGCATGGAAGAAGGGGAAGTCTCCAAATCCTTAGAGTAGATGACAGAAAATTCAAAGCAACAAGATGAAGGGTGTTGTAACCACTTTATGCATGGATCAGGGCTGTCAATAAGCCATCAAACACCAGATTGTCAGAAACTTGCCACTGACTAAACAGCATTCTTCTAAGAAACGCTGCTTTTATATACTCTTGATGGCACGGGATATGGCACTGCCTTGAAAAATGTATATAAAAAAAAGTGATTTCGAGGATTTGGACTTGGAGTCATGGGTGACGATTTAGTTTGCTTATATTTTCCTTTTCATATACACAGGTGTGATTGTGATAAAACTATCTCTAAATTTCTCTAAAATTGATTCTAGTAAGCATAAATAAATATTCTAAATGGTAAGGAAAAAATGTTGGTAGTTAAATTTAAAAGTCTTTTAAAATTAACATTAAAAATTAAAAATTTTTAATTACAAAATTAAAAATTTTTAATTACAAAATTAAAATCAAATTTAAAAGCCTGACATTCTAAGAACAATCCATTCTTGGATATGTCAGCTGTTAGATTACCCCCAAATAATCACAAATAATATCGCTCACTTGTGACACTACATAGGTACCCACTGTTAACTAAGGTCAATGGAAAAGCAAAGTTATTTTTGGCAAGCTCCTGTTAGAAAAATGCTCTATCTTTTTAATAGTAACTAAGATGAAAATTTACTTTCTTTCTTTATCTCCTGAGCCTGGAGATTTGGCCAATGATTATGACACACAGTCTTTTCTTTTTTTATGTCAAAGTATAGTTGACATACAATGTTCTATTAGTTTCAAACATACAACATAGTTTATCAACAATTGTGTCCATTACAAGTGCTCACCACAATAAGCGTAGTTACCATCTGTCACCATACATTATCACAACAATATTGGCTACATTCCCAATGTTATACTTTTCATCCCAGTGACTTACTTATTTTATAACTGAAAGTTTGTGCCTCTTAATCCCCTTCATCTATTCTGCCCATCCATTCGCCCCTCCTCCCCTATGACAACCTCCTCCCCTATGACAATAAATACAGCTTCTTCTCTGTATTTATGAGTCTGTTTCTGTTTTTGTTTGCATTTTGTTTTTTTGATTCCACATATATGTAATGTCACAAATAAGTGGTATTTGTCTTTCTCTGTATGACTTATTTCACTTGGTATGATACCCTCTAGGCCATCCATGTTGTCAAAAATGGCAAGATTTGGGGCGCCTAGGTGGCTTAGTCAGTTGAGCGTCCGACTTCGGCTCAGGTCATGATCTCATGGTTCATGAGTTTGAGCCCCGTGTCGGGCTTTGTGCGGACAGCTCAGAGCCTGGAGCCTGCTTCGGATTCTGTGTCTCCCTCTCTCTCTCTGCCCCTCCCCAGCTTGCACTCTGTTTCTCCCTCTCTCAAAAATAAATAAACATTTTAAAAAAATGGCAAGATTTTATTCTTCTTTATGGCTGAGTAATATTCCATTATATATATTGAGAAAACATTTTCTTTTTCCATATCTTGGCTATTGTAAATAATGTTGCAGTAAATGTAAAGAGGCATATATCTATTTGAGTCAATGTTTTTGTTTTCTTTGGGTAAATACCCAACAATGGAATTACTGGATCATACGGTATTTCTATTTTTAATTTTTTGAGAACCCTCTGTAGTGTTTTCCATAGTGACTGCACCAATTTACATTATTACTGACAGTGTAT
Source organism: Leopardus geoffroyi (assembly GCF_018350155.1). NCBI lineage: Eukaryota > Metazoa > Chordata > Mammalia > Carnivora > Felidae > Leopardus > Leopardus geoffroyi. The sequence goes on from NC_059328.1 coordinate 101,295,476, forward strand.
GAGGTTCCCTTTCCTCCATAGTCTTGCCAACACTTATTATTTCTTATCTTGTTGATATTAGCTGTTCTGACTGAAGTGAGGTGATATCCCGTTGTGACTTTGATTTGAATTTTCTTGATGATTAGTGATGTTGAGCATCTTTTTGTGTGCTTGTCGGCCATCTGCAGGTCTTTGGAAAAGGTCTGCTCAGATCCTCTGACCATTTTTAAGAGGCCTACCATTATTACTATTATTTGCCATTGAGTTGTATGAGTTCCTTATATCTTTTGGATATTAACCCCTTATTAGATATATCACTTGCAAATATTTTCTTCCATTCACTAGGATTCCTTTTGTTTTATTGGTCGTTTCCTTCACTGCGCACAAGCTTTTTAGATGGCCTTTTGAAGCAATCCCCAACTGAAGATCTGTGTACTGCTTGAAGATACTTTCTGAATATTTTCAGAAGTAGACTTAATTTGTTCTTCTCATTTATTTTATCTAATACTTCTTCGATCACTGCTTTTCCCAATTGCTTGAGGTTTTTTCCGTTTGATCTATTATATTAATGTAGCACTGGGGTTATATAATTGGATTCAAGATAACTAAACTGCCTCTGTCTTTTCATTTATAGCTGCTTTCTTTGCATGCACACAAGTGTTAAAATAGCCATAGTTGGGTGATAAGGGGCTCTTACATACATGATTGTGAAATGCGGAACCTTCAAGGCATTTTAGTTGACTACTTTGCATCGGGCTCCAGCAAACTTTGTCTAAGCAACTGTTGTGTTTGTTAAATTCTGCTGTGTAAATACTATAATTTACAAGTTACAAAGCTCAGGCTTTTGTTGTTGTTGGAAGAAACTTAAAAAAAATTCTTTTTAATGTTTTATTCATTTTTGAGAGAGAGAGAGAGAGAATGAGCAGGGGAGGGGCAGAAAGAGAGACAGACAGAGAGAGAGAGAGAGAGAGAGAGAGAGAGACAGAATCTGAAGCAGGCGCCAGGCTCCGAGCCAGCACAGAGCCTCCGAGCCAGCACAGAGCCTGACTCGGGGCTTGAACTCATGAACCGCGAGATCATGACCTGAGCTGAAGTCAGCTGAAGACCTGAGCTTAATCAACTGAGCCACCTAGGCGCTCCTGGAAGAAACCTTTTAACTTACACTAGGTGTGATTTCGTTTTATTTTAACTTTTTTTTTTTTTTTTTTTTTTTTTTTTTTTATTATTACAAGGTACTTATCAAATCAACTGGCTGGTCACAGTGGATCACTGTCTTTCTGGGTCAGTCTGTGATTCTGTTATACTACGTTGCATCGCAATTTCTTTCTGAACACCTTGTAGAAGGACACGAATAAAACATCTTATGCTTATGACTGCTAAATTGCTTCACTTGATCGTTCCATTGTCAATGATGATTGTATGACATTTTCTCAATCTATAACTATTTCTTCAATGAGACTCACTATGTTGTTAGCTGTAGGAGACCCAGCAATTGCTTGGCAGAGGAATAAAGCAATAGTATGGCTTAGTTCATCTTTAATCTACCATTCTGTCAAAAGTTAAACAAGACCTTTGTTTGCTTTTGCAAACTGTCTATCGTGGTGTGGACAGTTATTATTAAAAGTGCTACTCCTTTATCATGTAACTAGATTTTTGTTTGACTAATATGTCAGAGTTTCCTGAACATTAGCGACATATTAAATAACAAACATATATCATATTATCCCTAAAGATAATTTAAAATATTATAGTATGTGTTGATTTACCTCACCATGTCTACATTAGATTGTAATCACTCCCAGGATTGAGAAAGTACTTCCACTGTGATGAGGAACAGTCTTTCTATCTTGAGCCAAGTGCGGCTTCATATCTGGGAAAGATCTGAGACAAGAATATAGGACCAGGGCAGTAAATATTTATGATTCTACTGGTGCCATACATGATCAAGAACAAACAACAGGACACCGTTTTATCATCGTGAGAGACTGGAAGTGACTGGATGCAAATACATGAGACCAAGTGGTAGTTACATTTTACGCAGAAATGAGACCAGGACAAAGGACCCTTATAGTACTTCATGCAAGATGATACTACAACAGGCTCTGATGGGCTGCTTGCTTTTCTTGATGGCTCCCAAGTCAACATATCCTTAGATGGGACAGGTTTCACATATCGAAGGTTCAATTTATTCTTCTCTGTGATTACTTTATAATCACAGTCAGTTTATTACCTGATTTAGGTGAACGGAATTCCAAACCCTCCAACCCAGACTGTTCCCAATATTTACTTCTTTAAAGTGCTCGAATTCTGCATTCTTTTCATCTTTTCAACCAGTTCTAGTCATAATTCCTAAGTCATTTTAATGTCTTTACATTTAGCTCTGGCCCAAACTCTAATGTCATGTCACTGAATCATGAGTTCTTGTACTTTGCCTGGCTCTCCAGCCACAACTTTAAAGACAGAAACCTTAAAAATCAAGAAAGCCTAATTTCTAAGCAAGAGAATGTTGCAAAATATTATATATTCTCTTCTCCTTTTGCAAATTCATAGCGTGTCTTCCAGAAGTGATACACAGGTTCTTACTGTACATTATGGAAAAACTATACTCTTTTTTATTATTAAAAAAGTTTTATGTTTATCTTGGGGAGGAGGGGCAGAGAGAGAGAGAGACTCACACACACACAGAATCCGAGGCAGCCTCCAGGCTCTGAGACATCAGCACAGAGCCTGATATGGGGCTCAAACTCATAAACTGCGAGATCATGACCTGAGATAAAGCCAGACAACCAACTGAGCCACCCAGGCAACCCAAACTATACTCTTTTTAAGTCATCTGTTTCCCTTGATAAAGGAAGGACGTTGATGTCTGGTAGGCAGTCTGTCAATTTAGCAAAAGACAGTTCCCTGAGAACCAATTTGCCAAATGGCTAATTCACAGAGTTGCTAACTAACTAGATTTACTTGTCTTAAAAAAAAACAAAAACAAAAACAAAACCTATAATGTCTAGTATCCTAACAGCTTTTTAAAATTTCTGTGAAGACGTTTTGATTGATTCTTATTTTGCATTTAAAGTGGTGCTCTGAGGAGTGTCAGATTTGTTCCTGGCCCTGGCCGTGTGCTGTAGCTGGAGGGAATATTCAGGGATCCTTTGCCATGAAAAAGACTGGTAAGAGAGCCTGCACACAGCCCAGATTGGGCTGGCAAGAAATACTAGAGAAAAGGGTACCTGAGGGAGAGATCATAGGGCAGGAAAAGAAGATGACAGAGGAACTAGTGTTGAATATTCCTTCAAATATATTCTTTTCCCCCTCATTTTTCAGCTTTGTTGAGGTATAACTGACATAATAAGAGGTGCGTATTTAAAATGTTCATTAGGGGTGCCTGGGTGGCTCAGTCGGTTGAGCATCCGACTTCCGCTCAGGTCATGATCTTGTGGTCTGTGGGTTCGAGCCCCGCGTCAGGCTCTGTGCTGACAGCTCAGAGCCTGGAGCCTGCTTTGGATTCTGTGTCTCCCTCTCTCTCTCTGCCCCACCCCTGCTTGTGCTCTCTCTCTCTCTGTCAAAAATAAATAAAACATTAAAAAAAAGTTTTTTAATAAACAGATAAATAAAAATAAAATGTTCATTAAAAAAAATTTGGTGTGGGGCGCCTGGGTGGCGCAGTCGGTTAAGCGTCCGACTTCAGCCAGGTCACCATCTCGCGGTCCGTGGGTTCGAGCCCCGCATCAGGCTGTGGGCTGATGGCTCAGAGCCAGGAGCCTGTTTCCGATTCTGTGTCTCCTTCTCTCTCTGCCCCTCCCCCGTTCATGCTCTGTCTCTCTCTGTCCCAAAAAAAAAAAAAAAAAAAAAAAAAAATTTGGTGTATGTCTACACCCCTGCAAATGTCACTACAATCAGGATGGTGAACACAGCCTTCACTCCCACGGTTTCCAATATTGTATCTATCTGTCTACCTGTCTCTATCTGTCTAGATCTATCTCTCTATCTCTCTATCTCTTTATCTCTCATCTATATATTTATCTATCTATACTATCTGAAGCCATTTGAAGAAGCCATTTTACCTACAGATCACTGATATTCTATTCATTTGTTTAATGTTTTTTGTTTGTTTTCTCTCTGGGTTTCATTCTGAGATAGAACGAGTAGAATATACCACCTGTGGCAATCACAGGGGTAAAGAATGAAATAAATAGATGAGGCTAAGGTAATTCCAAACTTTCCAGTCTGGAGGAATAGAAGAATGACGGGAGTGTTAAAAGAAATTAGAAGTCAAGAGAAGCAGGTCCAGATGATGACTTAACTCCCAAACGATTACGATTCTTTTCAGAAAGACTGAATCAGGGAAGTAGCCTGGCAAATGCAGTCATCGTGAGAGGTCAGGACTAGAGTCTGACTTGGGACACCATCAGCTCAAGAGTGTCATGGAGGTTAATTACGGTGAACTAGGCCTTGAGACTTGTGGGGAACTCATACATTTAGGGGGCATAAAATTGATGGAAGGTGTTTCAGTTTGTGATCCATCTAAAAATGAGAAGGATGCACATGAGAAAATGGGGTGGTAGCATGAAAAAATCACAGGCTGTGGAGCCAAGGTGGACAAGAGGGCTTGTGACTCCCAGCTGGCCTGTCACCAATAGTTCGGGCTCTTTCCCTGTTGTGGCTGTATTCATCCCCTGTGTCACCTTGGGCAGGTCTATTAATCTCTCAAGTTCTGTTTTTTCATTTTATTATAGAGATTATAATACCTAATCATAGAATTATTGTGAATATTAATTGAGATAATCAAGAAAAACCATGAACCCACTTGCCTTGTGAAATACAAAATCAGAAAGCAAACCTTTCCCTGATTTTTTTTCCTCCTGTCCCTTTACCTTGAACCAGCGAGGCAAGTTTTTGCTCTTCCCCTTTCATGAAAACTTTAATAAATCCTATGCATTACTGTGCTAGTGAACTGCTGCTATAATAAATTACCTCCAACCTGGTGGCTGAAAACACTATTATCTTATTGTTCTGGAGGTCAGAAGTCCTAAAATGAGTTAGCAGGGCTGTGTTCCTTCTGGAAGCTCTAGGGGAAGATCTGTTTCCTCACTCTTTCTAGCTTCGAGAAGCCACCTGCATTCCTTGGCTCGTGGCCCCATCCTCTATCTTCAAAGCCAGCAAGCAGTGTAGCATCTTCCAAACTCTGTCTGTACCTCTATCTACTTCTATAATCACGTTGCCTTCTGGGTCTGTGACCCTCCTTCTTATGAGGACCCTTCCTATCACACTGGGCCAATCAGGAAACTCCAAGATAATATCATTTCAATATCCTTAATTTAATCACACCTATAGAGTCCCTTTTGCCATTTAAGGCAACGTATCCACAGGTTCCAGGGATTAGGATGTCATTACCTTTTAGGGGTGGGGGATGGGAGGCGATTACTCTATCATATCCCACACAGGTACTACATCCTTCAAAGTAACAGACATAGCTCCATTTCAAGAATTAAAAAACTGTACAGCTCCATGTAACAAGCAAAGCTAAACTTGAGGTTTCTACTCCTCTGCATCTAGTGCCTCTTTGAGCAGGAAGTGTGCAGTCAGCCCTGGAAAGAAGGTACAATTGGCTACTTTTCTCTTTCCTCGGTAGACTTTTCCTTTTCTAACCAGTGCTTCTGAGTTCCTCAGGGTCAGCGCAGAGGGGAGGAGGCAGAGGTAAGGGAATGGGAAATCTGAGATGTTCTAAAGGCAGCAGCCTGTGGACCTGACAGATATTTAAATGATTCTTTCTTTCCAGGGTTCTTCTGGGAATTCTTTGGTGACCCCACCCTCAGCCATCACTAGGGTCTCTCACCTAAAGCCCAGGTCCCAGGCATTAATTAACATTTGACTTTCTGCACAGTTTCTTAGCATCCACCAGAGGTCCACCTTCAGCTTCTCGGCTCTGACATCCTCTTGCCCCCACAGGAAGTTCTCTCCAACCATCTGGTCCACAGTAAATGCCCCAAGCTACGCCAGCCCTCTACTCTGTTCCACCCAGCCTCTGTCTGTTTACATTCCTCAGCTGTGGCTCAAACACCAAACCATTATGTCCCCCAAAGTTCATAGGACTTACAGTAAGATCTCATATCGGTCTCTTCCAATTCCCGCCCTATGGATTTGGGTTCGGGAGGTGGTACTCTTACCCCTCTCTCCCTCGGGGGGCAGGGTGGTAGACACACCAAAGAAAATCTCTTCCAATATATACCCATCGACCTTTTATATCCTTGACGTGGGTGAGGGAGTAAGTCCTGTGAGAGTTTCTTAACACTTCCTTTGCCAATCGTACAAACTGCAATTGGCTGTCTCTTGGTATCTCAGCATCAAGTTCTATTTTAGCATCCTGTTCCATTTGTCAAACAGCTACCACGATGTTTGGCAGGAGGGAAGCACTCAATAAATGTTCATTTCCTTCTCTCTGTGAAACCTAGTACAAAACATAATTACAGATATGTAATTAAATTAGCCAAATGTTTTGAGATTTTCCAGATGGAAATGCCAAATAAGGTGTAAAGCACTATTCTTAGAGAAATTTTCATCCTTTCTCTTCATTCTGGGCAGCTGGCATTCCTCTTGCATGGAGTGCTGACACATTCTGGTGTGCCTTTCTCTGGGACCAATTTTGATGACAGGCAAATACAATTTGATGTTATTCAGAGCTATAGAACTCCCCTCTTGTCAGGCAATAGGCACATCAAACTGAGCATCTCTGTTCCTCTGTGCCTTTTAAAAGTTTAAAAGTACAGGGGTACCCAGGTGGCTCAGTCGGATAAGCATCTGATTTCGGCTCAGGTTCATGATCTTGCGTTTATGAGTTCAAGCCCTGCGTCAGGTTCCTTGCTGTCAGTGTGGAGTCCGCTGTGAAACCTCTGTCTCCCTCTCTCTGCCCGTCTCACACACGTGTGCTCTCTCTCAAAGTAAATAAACATTAAAAAAAGAACTTTTAAAATTTTAGAAGTCCATCAGGTAAACTGAAGTTTTAGTATATATCATCATCAATGTCCCCTAACTGGAAAGATAACCTATCTCTACCACAGTTGTGGTGTGCCATGATTTCACTGAACCAAGGTGAGTAAATGACATCATGTTACAACCCCTGTGTGATGGCCAATCACAGAGCAATAAGTGGCTGGATGGTTGATCAAAGATTACTGGTAAGATGGCTAACATTTAAGGTCTGGTTATCAAATTACATGGGTCGGCTAGGGCTTGGTTTGGTCTTTTTGAAAGGTCAATCCATTAGTTTTCCAGGCACTCAGGAACAACTGAACTTTATGGACTTCTGTTTCTATCAAAGATGTCAATACTCACCCAGAAGCTCTTCATGCCTCCACACTAAATAGGATGCATAAAAAAAAAAAAAGACTGAATAATGGACAACTAACTATACTTCCCCTACATTAGGATGATTTCTCTACACAGATTGATGGAGTTTCTTCTATGGAACTGCCACAGTTGTTTACCAAGATTTTAACAAAACTTCAGCCTCAGAGTCATAATTGACATGTGCATATAGTTCTGGAAAGTTATTAATGGGGAGCCTGCATTTTCTTCTCCACCTTATCTTGTCATCATTCTTATAAATTCAATATCCATGCTGAAGATCCTTTATTTCCTTTAGATCCTTGGATGAGAAATAACAGGATCAAGGAGTATATACATCTTTAATGCTTTTGAAATATATTGCCCAGTTATCCTCCAAGATGGTTGATATACTTCCTCTAGTAGGGAATAAGAGTGTCTGCTTCCTCAGGTTTTTATTAGTACTGGTAAATTCTGCTGATTCTTGACTTTGGGAGCTCCCATGAATTGATACACTTGTGCTCTGTTCCTTCTGTTGTGATAGGTCAGGAACTGACATTAACCATTTCTTTCCATACCCAAGACTTTTTTTTTTTTTTTGATTCATGTATTAGGTTTGGCATCAAATTCAGATTTTGCTTTTATTTTGGACCACCAGTCTAATCCTGATGATCTCATTCAGTCACTCCTATCTCAAACCTGCACACTAATGTGACTGATGCATACCTCACGGCCAAGTCGGGTTAAAACTGAGACTGTGGTAAGATGATCAAATAGGATGAACCCTGAGGAACAAAGCAGAGACCCACTTTCCAGTCTTGGTTTATATCTTGGATTAACTTCAGAGATGAATGAAAACTAAGAAAGGATCAAGAGCTCCTTAAATTTCCCTAAGACCAAAACTGGTCTCAGAGCTTAGAGAAGGATAGAACCTATAAGAAACAGGAAGAATGAGCAATGGGCCCCATCTGTGGAGATGAAAGGCAAGAATTAGGAAAGTCCAGATTCCCCAGGTTTTCTTCCTTGCCCTTCTTCTCTTCTTTCTCTAAAATCTCACCTTCACTCACCTTATCCACGCTCATCCTTTGAAATATCAGCACAGAAAAATGACACTTCAGTGTATGTCTCTAGCCCCGACCTTCTCCAAATTCCAGCCAGTTTAACAATCGCCCAATGGATGTTCTCATCAGGATAGATAGATCACAGACAGACACACAGATATAGATAGTATGGATATAGATATCGGGATACATGCTCATCAGTGTGTATAGATATATGTCTCACACGTTTTGAAGCTTTCAATTTCGATGTGCATAAAAATAAAATTTTCTATTTGTTTTCTTTGCTCTCCTCCACAGTAGGAGATCAGCCAGCACGCTTCTTGCCTACAAGAATCTTACATGTTGATGGTGACAAGAACACAAAGACCCCAGTGCGGTGTGGCAAATGCTCTGATGAGGTAGGGCCATACACATGGGAAGCAGTGCTTGTGATGAACTCTGCATGAGCAAATTAGGAAAGCTTCATAGAGGGGTTGCCATGGAGTTAGGACCTGATTTCCAAGAGGTTTAGAAATTTGTTGTCTTCAAGAAGAATGAGCAATCGGACATTTCTAATATAAGGGGTTCATCCTTAGGGAAAATTGGGAGGTTGGGAAGGTAAATCACTCTGAGTCCTTTCCAGGAATGGCACAGGGTTGAAATGAAAGCCACAACTGTGTGTGGGGGTGAGATATCTTAGTCCTTTCCTCTAGTGACAATACCATCAACAAGGACAACAATCACACTAGTGCCGATGACTGACACCTCGTAGCATTTACCACGTGGCAGGAGCTGTTGTAAGTGCTTTTTGTAGGTAAGCTCTCATGAGTAAAATAGATGGTTATGGGGTGGGGCCCACACCATGAGGGTTCCTTCATTCAGGCAGGGTCTAGAACCTCCCACTGGTGCCAAAGAAGGAACCACCCATGCTTTGTTCTCTGCTTGCCCAGGTGTGAAACACAGGAGGAGAGGTTAGCGGTGAGACTTAAAAGCTGTCAGCAGTCAAACATCATAAAATGGAGCTACACTCTTTATTACGACTCACCCCTGATGTTTGACTCATGACTGAAAGGTGCCACTTTTCATTTAATTGAATTTGAACTTGTTTAAGTAAGTTATTATTGCACTCTATGAGGCCTGTGGCCTGAAGCCAACAAGCGAGGTGAAAGTTCTATTTAATGCCTTGTTCGAGAACCCAGCACTGTATATGCCAAGAAATAAAATGAACCCCTGGTCATGCCCAATCATGTCTAGCACTCTGAAGGGGAGAAGGAGCCTCTCCATGAGACCTGGTGTTATGGTTGGCGATTGCTGCTCTCGTGGCATATAGCGTGTGGCTTTCTTAAGAACACCCAGCAATTTTCCTCAGCTCTATGCTCCTATCACACACACTTCGGGCAAGATCACCATAACGCCTCTTTACGGCAATCTTTAAAAAGATTCTCTGCCCAGCATCTGACTTTGAGTAGGCCTGTGATAATTACATAGGGAAGAAATCCAGAGATTCAATGATTCTATCATTTTAAAAGCTAATGCTTAGTGGCAGACATTTCCTCAGGCTACAGAGAGCATTACTAATAATACCTGTGAATAAACCGGCAAATGCGACCTTCAGGCCTTTTTCTTCCTCTCTCCTTCTCCGTCCCACCCAGAGACTTCCACCAGGGCTTGAACCTCTCTGCTTTTGCAGTCTCATTTCCTTTCTCTGTTACTGTGGGTGCTGGAGACAGTTTCAGACTGAAGTCGGAGAAGTGAAGCGAGGCAGGATTGTTTTTGTTTTACCTCACATATTCTTCTTAAATATCACGCAGTTAGAAACGTTTTCCAGAGAAGAACCATGTCTTCTATCATTATATCCCCTGCTCCTAACACTTCGCCCTACACTCAGAGGGCGCTCAATAATGTGAGAGGATTATAACCACTGAAACGCACTCTTGGGAGGTGAGCTGTCAATCAAACTGCCCCAGCAGATGAACCCAGGGCTCTTGCCCTTGAGCCGGTGGCCTTGGGCCAGGAAGGTTCTACTGTGCTGCTGTCAAGTTTTCCACTGTGTCCTCAGTTGGGCCCCACATAGCTGGTATTGCTGTCCTCACACTATTTTTAGTCATAGATCAGTTATCCCTGACACGCAGTGATGGGGATTAACCAAATGCACCTATATGCATCTCTGAAGGCTGAGCGTGTGTGTCCCCAGACCAAAGTAGTCTTGGGGAGTTCTGGGTAGGATTAGCAAGCTTATTATTATTATCATTATTATTATTATTATTTTATTGTCTCCCTCTACTGCCCCTGACACAGAGAGAGATCCAGGCCAGAACCAGTCCTAATTTGTTTAAGGAATGTGCGAGCAGGCTGTTCTAAACCATACGTCAGGCCTTGTGTTTTGCCCCATTCAGTACCTTGCAGCCCGCTTGGCAGCTGGGTGAGGCTTCCCTTCTGCTGATGGGAAGGGGCCTGTTGAACTCCATCCTGATTTTATGAGAACACAGAGTAATAGGTCACGCTGTGGGGATGTCCCCACCAATCTCCCACGTGGCAAAGGTTCCACATGCCTGGGGCAGGGAATTTCATAATGCCCAATGCCAGCTGGGAAGGCTGTACACGACAGGGTGAACACCATCGTAATCACATCATGTTCTGAAACTTCAGCCCTGAATACTCTGATCTTTATCCTCTTCTGACCTAAGAGGAATGCAAGGAATGGTTTCTAAATGACCCCGTTGTTTTCAAACTCTAGTACAGTGTTTGACTTGGACTTCCCCAGTGGCAGCAAATCACACCAGCTGACGTGAGCTTGCTTCACTTATTTATTTAATTATTTTAATTGTTTGGATCTCTCCACTTCATCAAATGACCCTCGGTTCTTGTAACAGGGAGGTAAACTTAAGGGCAGTTGAGACTTTATCTGAGTTTTTTGTCAAATCAGTTGTCTTCCTTGGAGAAATCCTTTCCTGCTTGGTGCTTACCCATCTGTGTTTATTTCACAGTATTCTTGTTCTCCGCAGAGACTCTGTGGTCAGCTTAGAAACACTGGTCTGGGGGACAGGAGCTTGACATTACGGTCTCAGATCTAGCAAGTTAACACCAGTGTTAATTTAGGGCCCTTATTCAGAAGGCGAGAGTCTCTTAGGAGATCTCAAAAACTGGCCTGCCATATTCCTGTCTATGCAACTCCTTATTTGCTGTGGTTGTTTAGGGTCCCAGCAGGAAGATAACTGGAGCCAGTGGTTTTAGGTCTACTTAAGAATTTCTCTTTTAGCATCCTTTCCACGTCTCCATTCTTGCCTCCCTTTTTAAGTTTCTTTATTTATTTTGAGACAGAGAGAGTTCTTTATTTGAACACCCGCAGGGAGGGAGAGGGAGAGAGGAAGAGAGAGAATCCCAAGTAGGCTCCATGTTGTCAGCCCAGAACCCCGAGCAGGATCATGTCCTGAGCCAAAATCAAGTCAGACACTTAACCAACTGAGCCACCCAGGTGCCCCTTGCCTCGTTTCTTAACTGTCCCCTCTGTCATGATTTCGAGGCTCTAGGGAATTAGTCCTCATCATAATGTAAGCACCAACTACAACTACAGTTACAAAGGAAAGAAAGAAAGAAAAGAAGAAAAGGAAAGAAAGAAAGAAAGAAAGAAAGAAAGAAAGAAAGAAAGAAGAAAGAAAGAAAAGAGAAAGAGGGGGTGGGAGAGT